>NC_088423.1:38819077-39419077 GCF_034236695.1 Oncorhynchus nerka | reverse complement strand
TGTTGAACCAATTGGTTGGACGGTGTGGTAATTTGACAGTCAGTGCTTTGGTATTGCGTGACTTCATGAAAGGACGTGACTTCATGAAAGATTTTTGTGTGTAATGTATTTTAAGTGTGTTTAGTGTTTTGCAAATCACTGTGTGTAGAGTTTTGCAACAAGTGTGAGGTTGACAATGTGCTTATAGTTGTGCAAATATGGGCTGATGTTTTGCTTCTTGAGTGTAAGGTTTTGCTAATAGTGTACTACTTTTAATTTGAGTGTGTAAGCAATCCAAAAAAACTGTAACGTCGGAAGTTTACATACACTCAAAGTAAGGTGGTGATCCTAACTGACCTAAGACAGGGAATTTTTACTTGGATTAAATGTCAGGAATTGTGATAAACTGAGTTTAAATGTAATTGGGCCAAGGTGTATGTAAACTTCCGACTTCAACTGTATGTTATCTTGTGTGTGTGTGTGTGTGTGTGTGTGTGTGTGTGTGTGTGTGTGTGTGTGTGTGTGTGTGTGTGCATTTGTTGTCTGTGCCTATGTTTGTTTCTTCACAGTTCTTGCTGTTTCCATAAGGTGTATTTGATCAGTTTTTTAAAATGTAATTCATCAGTTTGTATTTATTATGGATCCCCATTAGCTGCCGCTAAGGCAACATTAGGCAACATTAAGTTAGTTATACAATTTAAAAAAACATTACAATACATTCATTTCAGAATTCAAAACACATTAAGTGTTTGCCCTCAGGCCCATACTTCACTACCATATATCTACAACGCAAATCCATGTGTACATGTGTGTATAGTGTGTATGTTATCATGTGTGTGTATGAATGTGTCTATTCCTATGTTTGTGTTGCTTCACAGTCCCCGCTGTTCCATAAGGTGTATTTTTACCTGCTTTTTAAATCTGATTCTACTGCTTGCATCAGTTACCTGATGTGGAATAGAGTTCCATGTAGTCATGGCTCTATGTAGTACTGTGTGCCTCCCATGGTCTGTTCTGGACTTGGGGACTCTGAAGATAACTCTGGGTGTATGTCTCGTGGGGTTTCCATGTGTGTATTTTAATTTACTGCTCAAAATCAAATCAAATCAAATTTTATTTGTCACATACACATGGTTAGCAGATGTTAATGCGAGTGTAGCGAAATGCTTGTGCTTCTAGTTCCGACAATGCAGTGATAACCAACAAGTAATCTAACTAACAATTCCAAAACTACTGTCTTATACACAGTGTAAGGGGATAAGGAATATGTACATAAGGATATATGAATGAGTGATGGTACAGAGCAGCATACAGTAGATGGTATCGAGTACAGTATATACATATGAGATGAGTATGTAGACAAAGTAAACAAAGTGGCATAGTTAAAGTGGCTAGTGACATAAGGATGCAGTCGATGATCTAGAGTACAGTATATACGTATGCATATGAGATGAATAATGTAGGGTAAGTAACATTATATAAGGTAGCATTGTTTAAAGTGGCTAGTGATATATTTACATCATTTCCCATCAATTCCCATTATTAAAGTGGCTGGAGTTGAGTCAGTGTCAATGACAGTGTGTTGGCAGCAGCCACTCAATGTTAGTGGTGGCTGTTTAACAGTCTGATGGCCTTGAGATAGAAGCTGTTTTTCAGTCTCTCGGTCCCAGCTTTGATGCACCTGTACTGACCTCGCCTTCTGGATGATAGCGGGGTGAACAGGCAGTGGTTCGGGTGGTTGATGTCCTTGATGATCTTTATGGCCTTCCTGTAACATCGGGTGGTGTAGGTGTCCTGGAGGGCAGGTAGTTTGCCCCCGGTGATGCGTTGTGCGGACCTCACTACCCTCTGGAGAGCCTTACGGTTGAGGGCGGAGCAGTTGCCGTACCAGGCGGTGATACAGCCCGCCAGGATGCTCTCGATTGTGCATCTGTAGACATTTTACATTTACATTTAAGTCATTTAGCAGACGCTCTTATCCAGAGCGACTTACAAATTGGTGCTTTCACCTTATGACATCCAGTGGAACAGCCACTTTACAATAGTGCATCTAGGTCTTTTAAGGGGGGAGGGGGAGAAGGATTACTTTATCCTATCCTAGGTATTCCTTAAAGAGGTGGGGTTTCAGGTGTCTCCGGAAGGTGGTGATTGACTCCGCTGTCCTGGCGTCGTGAGGGAGTTTGTTCCACCATTGGGGGGCCAGAGCAGCGAACAGTTTTGACTGGGCTGAGCGGGAACTGTACTTCCTCAGTGGTAGGGAGGCGAGCAGGCCAGAGGTGGATGAACGCAGTGCCCTTGTTTGGGTGTAGGGCCTGATCAGAGCCTGGAGGTAGTGAGGTGCCGTTCCCCTCACAGCTCCGTAGGCAAGCACCATGGTCTTGTAGCGGATGCGAGCTTCAACTGGAAGCCAGTGGAGAGAGCGGAGGAGCGGGGTGACGTGAGAGAACTTGGGAAGGTTGAACACCAGACGGGCTGCGGCGTTCTGGATGAGTTGTAGGGGTTTAATGGCACAGGCAGGGAGCCCAGCCAACAGCGAGTTGCAGTAATCCAGACGGGAGATGACAAGTGCCTGGATTAGGACCTGCGCCGCTTCCTGTGTGAGGCAGGGTCGTACTCTGCGGATGTTGTAGAGCATGAACCTACAGGAACGGGCCACCGCCTTGATGTTATTTGAGAACGACAGGGTGTTGTCCAGGATCACGCCAAGGTTCTTAGCGCTCTGGGAGGAGGACACAATGGAGTTGTCAACCGTGATGGCGAGATCATGGAACGGGCAGTCCTTCCCGGGAGGAAGAGCAGCTCCGTCTTGCCGAGGTTCAGCTTGAGGTGATGATCCGTCATCCACACTGATATGTCTGCCAGACATGCAGAGATGCGATTCGCCACCTGGTCGTCAGAAGGGGGAAAGGAGAAGATTAATTGTGTGTCGTCTGCATAGCAATGATAGGAGAGACCATGTGAGGTTATGACAGAGCCAAGTGACTTGGTGTATAGCGAGAATAGGAGAGGGCCTAGAACAGAGCCCTGGGGACACCAGTGGTGAGAGCACGTGGTGAGGAGACGGATTCTCGCCACGCCACCTGGTAGGAGCGACCTGTCAGGTAGGACGCAATCCAAGCGTGGGCCGCGCCGGAGATGCCCAACTCGGAGAGGGTGGAGAGGAGGATCTGATGGTTCACAGTATCGAAGGCAGCCGATAGGTCTAGAAGGATGAGAGCAGAGGAGAGAGAGTTAGCTTTAGCAGTGCGGAGCGCCTCCGTGATACAGAGAAGAGCAGTCTCAGTTGAATGACTAGTCTTGAAACCTGACTGATTTGGATCAAGAAGGTCATTCTGAGAGAGATAGCGGGAGAGCTGGCCAAGGACGGCACGTTCAAGAGTTTTGGAGAGAAAAGAAAGAAGGGATACTGGTCTGTAGTTGTTGACATCGGAGGGATCGAGTGTAGGTTTTTTCAGAAGGGGTGCAACTCTCGCTCTCTTGAAGACGGGAGGGACGTAGCCAGCGGTCAGGGATGAGTTGATGAGCGAGGTGAGGTAAGGGAGAAGGTCACCGGAGATGGTCTGAGAAGAGAGGAGGGGATAGGGTCAAGCGGGCAGGTTGTTGGGCGGCCGGCCGTCACAAGACGCGAGATGTCATCTGGAGAGAGAGGGAGAAAGAGGTCAGAGCACAGGGTAGGGCAGTGTGAGCAGAACCAGCGGTGTCGTTTGACTTAGCAAACGAGGATCGGATGTCGTCGACCTTCTTTTCAAAATGGTTGACGAAGTCATCTGCAGAGAGGGAGGAGGGGGGGGGAGGGGGAGGAGGATTCAAGAGGGAGGAGAAGGTGGCAAAGAGCTTCCTAGGGTTAGAGGCAGATGCTTGGAATTTAGAGTGGTAGAAAGTGGCTTTAGCAGCAGAGACAGAGGAGGAAAATGTAGAGAGGAGGGAGTGAAAGGATGCCAGGTCTGCAGGGAGGCGAGTTTTCCTCCATTTCCGCTCGGCTGCCCGGAGCCCTGTAGAAGTTTGTGAGTGCTTTTGGTGACAAGCCGAATTTCTTCAGCCTCCTGAGGTTGAAGAGGCGCTGCTGCGCCTTCTTCACGACGCTGTCAGTGTGAGTGGACCAATTCAGTTTGTCTGTGATGTGTATGCCGAGGAACTTAAAACTTGCTACCCTCTCCACTACTGTTCCATTGATGTGGATAGGGGGGTGTTCCCTCTGCTGTTTCCTGAAGTCCACAATCATCTCCTTAGTTTTGTTGACGTTGAGTGTGAGGTTACTTTCCTGACACCACACTCCGAGGGCCCTCACCTCCTCCCTGTAGGCCGTCTCGTCGTTGTTGGTAATCAAGCCTACCACTGTTGTGTCGTCCGCAAACTTGATGATTGAGTTGGAGGCGTGCGTGGCCACGCAGTCGTGGGTGAACAGGGAGTACAGGAGAGGGCTCAGAACGCACCCTTGTGGGGCCCCCGTGTTGAGGATCAGCGGGGAGGATATGTTGTTGCCTACCCTCACCACCTGGGGGCGGTACATTTAGCTTGTCAACACCTCAGAAAAATAAGTAATGATGAAGTCAATCTCTCTTCCACTTTACTTTGAGCCATGAGAGATTGACATGCATGTCATTCATGTTAGCTCTCCGTGTTCATCCAATGGCCAGCAGTGCTGTCCTGTCCGGTTCTGTTCTTGTAATTTTCCTACAGTAAGTCCCTTTTTGTGGCATCTGACCACACGACTGAACAGTAGTTCAGGTGCGACAAAACTAGGGCCTGTAGGACCTGCCTTGTTGATAGTGTTGTTAAGTAGATAAAGCAACACTTTATTATGGACATACTTCTCCCCATCTTAGCTGCTGTTGTATCAGTATGTTTTGACCATGACAGTTTACAATCCAGGGTAACTCCAACCAGTTTAGTCACCTCAACTTGCTCAATTTCCACATTAGTTATTACAATATTTTGTTGAGGTTTAGGGTTTAGTGAATGTTTTATTCCCAAATACAATGCTTTTAGTTTTTGAAATATTTAGGGCTAATTTATTCCTTGCCACCCACTCTGAAACTAACTGCAGCTCTTTGTTAAGTGTTGCAGTCATTTCAGTCGCTGTAGTAGCTGACATGTATAATGTTGAGTCATCCGCATACAAAGACACTCTGGCTTCACTCAAAGCCAGTGGCATCTCATTTGTAAAGATTGAAAAAAGTAGGCTAGCTGTTGCCGCGTGCTCAAGCATGGGGCACATGTAACAGTGGAAAAAGTGATATTTTTAAATATCAATTTTGATAGTTATTTGGCAATGGTAAGTGTTTTGGAAACCTCAGGACCGTCTCTTGTCCTCTTAGAACTGCTTGTAACATATTATGTTTGTCATATCAATTCTAACAACATACTGTACCTGTGTTAAATAGACTTATTTAAGAAGAGTAAAGGACGAAGGGGGGCAATTTTACATTCATATTGGGTCAAAATGATCTCCTTGTCATTTCTAGTGTTAAGCGATGGGATTCATCTGCCTCTGTGGCCCACCATCGTTCTGACCATTCCCAACAGGTTATAAAAATGCATTGGATGAGTTTTGGCCTCAGCATCATTGAATGTATAGTCTTGAGCATTCATCTATGGCAGCTATGCTGAAAGGAAAACCAAAGCCTTGCATTTCTTAAGCAGGCTTCACATTACTTTATGTGTAGCACAAGTCATTGTTTTCCACCCGTAAGTGGATCACACTGCAAGGGGTTGCACTCCTGCACTCAAAGTTCAACTAATATTAACCTTCCAAGGCTTCTGCACACAACCTCGCGGTGAGCAAAGAACCCTGTGCAAATAATGAGAAAGCAGCATAAACCACAGAAGGAACCACACTGGTTCAACTTTACTAGTTGGCAGATTTAGTATTTTGGATGCTATTGAAGCTGAGCTCATCCAGATGAGTTATTAGTGCTTTGACATGTGTGATACCTGCCCCTCAGCATATAGTGGGAACATAATCCTAATTTACGTAAATGTTCATCTTTAGTCTGACAGCTGTCATCTCTTCTTATCTAATAGTATTTATTGGACTGGAATCATGCTATTTTCCATCGTGTGAGATAGACACAGACACTGAGTTTACCACAGGTTGAATAATGTTTTCATTTGGACATGGTTGGCTTCATCTAGTTCATAACATTTGTTTTGTAGACATTTCTCTTGATTATGTGATACAGGAACTCAGCTAACTCATTTATTTTTCACTAAATACTGTAATTTATCTCAGCTAAGAGAGAAACAGTACATTGACAATGAGTACTACAGAGCATTTGTGCTGTATCCTCCATCTTAGTATCCATATACTTGAACTGTCTGTTGGCAGTTAAACTATAAATTATTACTCAGGCAAGCCTTGAAGCAGCTTGGAATTTAGACCAAAGGATTTCCTAGTTTTGACTCCGGATACATAGTATGTATATACTGTGTTCTTCTGTGATCTGTGAATCATTTCTCTCCTCTCCGTTTTACGAAACTCTGTGGCCAGTCTGAGCTATCAGTAATGTGTGAAATCCATCTCAGCAGTGTCTGATTCTAGGGTACAGCTGACATGTGTTAGTTCTGCTGCTAAACTGGGTTGTCTCAGTTCATTCTAGGCTGCAGCTGGAGATGTTTTGGAGTGACTTTTTAAGGTTTAGTGTGCAGTGGTAGGTGGTTGAATTAGTTTATTTACTGTTTTAAATTCATGCAACAGGTGCTTTGTTTTTCAAAATGAGAAACATCCCCAATGACCTTTGTGTTTTTTCCTTTTGATGTTGAGGTTATGGCTTGGCTTTTTGTACAATACCAGTCCATGTATATTTAAGTGTGCTTTACTCTTTGCAAACTGGTTTATGTTCTGAAATTCATATCATAAACATCACTACCATGTAATGCAACATGGACTGCACAGTTTGTATAAAAGACAGATACAGTAGATATATGAAAAAAAAATAAAGCAATGTTTGGGATCACAGCTTAATAAGAGCCATCTCATCTATAATACTGACACATTCTTGGATGTTTGATCAATGTACCCCACTGGACAAAAACTGGTTAAATCAACGTTGTTTCCACGTTAAAAAAAAAGCCATCAACGTAAGTGAACTTCATAACTCTAACATTTAACCTAATTCAATTACATTATTATAATTTTTTATTTCACGTTGAATTCACGTGACTAAACAAAATGTAAGTCAAGACTCGATGTTTAATAACTGACGTCGGTGCCCAGTGGAATGGTCCTGCTGAATAACATTGTCAAAACTAAGTCATTGCTGGTGCTAATATGGTTAACCCAGCGAGGCCAGGAAAGAAGCTTTCCATTGGCAATACTAAATGAAAGTCCTGTGCTCTAGTGTTTCACAGCAGCCGAGGCCCGGCCTCCTGAGCTCAACTCCAGCCCACTCATCTGGTTCTATTTAAGGCCTTCGGTGTCGACTCTTATGATTGGCGTACACAACCCCCCCTACTCTTCCTCCAGCTCCAGCCCCAACAAGGAGAAGGAGGCTTTTTAACAGACTGTTTATTTTCCAGGGGAAACCGTTCCTTTCTCCCGCTGCACTATCGACAACCGGCCGCTGCTCCTGCTCTTTCTTTCTCTTTCTCTCTATTGCTTTCCTCTTTTACTCTCCATCCATTCCTATTTTTCTATCTCAAGTTTAGACTATGGATGAGGCCCCCCGACAGCTTAGAATGGATTCTCTTCAGCAAACTGCTTGATGTATTTTGGGAGACTTTCAGTTTAATAGGCGTTCCTTTTTGACTCTCCAGCTATATGGCCAGACTCTTGGGAAAATGCACAGAGCCCAGCGTGTGTTCCCATTGGCTGAGGTCTACTGACAAATTGGCCTATGGCGCAGAGGGTGCCCGGCGGTCGCTCTCGCGGACCCATGACCGGGAGCTGGCTGACAGCGTGTTTTTTCCCATCAACCCCAGGTTTGGATGGTGCCGATCCTATGCTACTGGAGCAGTACATGGTGGTGGCCAACTATGAGAAGCAGGAGCCGGCGGAAATCAGCCTGCAGGCCGGCAAACTGGTAGACGTCATCGATAAGAGCGAGAGTGGTGAGTGACCAACCTACACACACACACGCATGCATGCAGGCACACACGCACGCACACACACAGTGATGCACACCTATTCATGCATACTTTCCAGCCAGCATCCAGATGAGAATTCCCATTTTCACCTCTCAGTCTGGGGTCACGGTCTTTTCTTCATCCCCAATAATTCCCCTTCTCCCCCCTTCTCCCCCCCCTCCTCTCCCTTTATGTCCACAGCCTTCAAACTGTGCCTTAGCCCTGGAGGCTCACTTTGGCCTGCAGAGAGGCCTGTTTTTTTTTTACCCTTGTTGGTTTAGGCCGGGGCCAGAATGTTGCCTTCTGTAGGAGGAATGTCTCCCAGACTCCTATATTAATTATCCAGCTCACTTTAATGGAAAGACAGAGAGACATGCTCAATTTACATATGCCAGCTGCACGGGGTCCTGAGTCAACTGTTTAACCTCTGAAAATGGAGTGCTAGGAGCTGATCCTCAAAAGGAACTGAAAATAATCTTCATCTGGCCCTTGTTGAGATTGATTCAATTTGGCTTTTTCACAGTGAAAGGTGATAAATGTTATGCAGAGCTTAGTCTGTTGACTGTTATGCATATCATGCCCTCCAGTAGAATCAATGAAATGGTCTACTCTTTATAAAGTCCTGTATACATATGTTGATGGTCTTACTTGATATGCCCGTGTTTACTTTTGCCTATACACTTTGACCCAGTTAAGACTCACTAACTCTTGCGCTATAACATACAAACACACCTCACCATTAACTGAACCACAGTTTTAGCTGACGCAGCATAAGGAAACCTGTCTGGTTTTTCCTTTCCCTTCAGTAGAATGAAATAAGAAGTTTTGTCATCTCCAAAGCCTCTAGAGCAAGAGACTCAGTAACAGAGGTTGACGTCCTGGCTTAAATGGTGTTCCCAGACAGTGAAGCAGTAATGTGACTCATGTGGTCTTCAAAGGGGAGGGAAACAGTGATCAGAAAAGCAATTTGACTTCGGTTTCACATTGGGTGTGAGTAAAACCCCATGCCAGAGAGGCCTAAAGGAAGAGAGTCAATTGACTCAGACTGCTTTGAAGTGTCTGTACCCACCCGTTGAGTTCTTCCATTTATTTTTCCTTCTTGGTCCAGTTGGATTTGAGCCCACTAGGGAGTCACTTTGAGGCAGATTTCCAAACACCTTGAAGTCCTTCTGCCCGAGGCCTTGACTTGAGTCCTTTCCTCCATAATAAGCATAGAGCTTGATGGATGATGCTGGTGACTGGGCTATTGAAGGCTGCAGTACATTTAGATGACTACAAAGTAAATATGTCACTGGTCAGAGAGTTCACCCACCTGCAAGTCTAACTGAATCACTGTCTGATTCATAGGTGTACAACCAGTACTGTATAGATGGCATTTGGCATCAACAACTCAAGCACTGTAGGCAGGGGACTCCCAAGTATTGCAGAGGTAGCTAAATCAAAACCCATCAGAGCACTGTCTGAAGCCTGTAGTGTTCAACATAACAGTTAGCATTAGCTGAAGCCTGTAGTGTTTATCATAATGGTTAGCATTAGCTGAAGCCTGTGGTGTTCATCAGAATGGTTAGCATTAGCTGAAGCCTGGTGTGTTCAACAGAACGGTTAGCATTAGCTGAAGCCTGTTGTGTTCAACAGCATGGTTAGCATTAGTTGAAGCCATGACACCTCATGGACAAGGCTAAGCTGCAATGTGGGTGACATCAGTCCTAAGCCTCATGCCAATTCTAAGAATTACAGGTGCGCGTAAAATACTTCAGTCCATTTAGTTCAGCATCCATCTCTCCCAGAATAAGTTTGTGTATTTTATGGCATCTGAGGTTGATTTCTGAATCCCAGACATTCAGTGCTGAAGAAGTTAGATATGTACTTTTTATGAACCCAGAACTGCTTAAATGTCTCCAGTGCTTTGCTGTCAAATGACAAAAGGTGCTCAGGTATTTATAGAGTCTTGGGGAATTCTTTAAATGGTCTGAATATGGTGTTGATATGGTACTATGCTTCTCTTACAGAGCTCTCATTTGTCCAATGAAGAAGATGGCTTAGAATGGAATTTGTCCTTATGTCTGTGTAGTGTATGCATGGTGTAAGAGCTATTATTTTGTGCTCTACTTACCATGATGGTTCTCAAATTTGAACGTAGAAAGCATTTTGGTAAGTAACTCTATGTACTTTTCTTGTACAATGTAAATATCTAACTGATTTCACTGTTACCATACCCAAGGATAATGCAATTTTAATGCAAAAGTTGCCCAATGCACTAAAGGAACGGCACATTTCCTTACCTTGGATTAGATAATATACTTCTGACAGGGGCTTTGAATCTAAGTCAGTTCATGTAGGCACGTTCAGCTTTCTCAGCTTTCCATGTCCCTTTCCAGGCCAAACCATTATTTTCATTTGCACTGGTTTGTTGATACTGCTTTTGCATATTGGCCTTCAGTCAGTGTCATAGCTGATGATAATTCATATTTTGGTGAGAGGTTGTTCCTGGTTATTAGATCAGGTACTGTACCTTGTAAATAAACATAACTCAGAATGGCAACGTGTATTTTTATTTTGATATTTATATTATACAATTCTTGTAAAAGGCCAGGAATGCTGCACTGCCAGGACTCATCAATGGCAGAGAAATTGGGCAAGATCTATATTTTTGGTTATGTCATTTTCACAGAGTTGCAAGAAAATCAGCTGCCACTTTTTAGGATACTCAAAAGCAGTGTTCCATAAATGTTTTATCCCTGATGCCCTTGCAGTTTCTTGTATTTGTTTGATTGCAATCCCTCTGTATATTTTCACTACTGAGTTAGGTCAGAGCTTGCCAGAGAGAGACACTGACTTTGGAGAGGAGAGGAGTGTGGGGCAGGGAGAGAGTCAGGGGGAATATGGAAAAAGCCCTTTCCTGCCAAAGTTAGTGGTTCAGAGAGGTTGGTTCATTATAATGGCTTAATGGATCCTCCAGGATGCCTCCTCAACTTACAGTGTGTTAAAGAGATGATAACCAGGGCTAAGCTAAGATAGCACACCACTTTTGAACCTTTACTTAACCAGGTGGGTCAATTAAGAACCATCTTTTTATTTGTCTACAGTTGAACTTTTCTTGTTATCGAAATGCATAGGAAAAGTAAAACATTTGCCATCACATTTCCCTCTAGAGGTATGCTAACTACTCTACACCTCAAGGGCAATGTTAGGCTAGCCTTGCCCAGTCCAACCCAAATAATATCCCTCTAAATCTCTTCTGACCAGTGTACGTTTACACCGCTCAAATCCTAGATCGGCTTTTTAAATTGTAATTTGACAAATTAACTTCAGGAATGTCTGTGTCGGAGAGGGAAGCAGCTTGGGTCTGTCTGCCCCTCAGGCTCCCCATAGCTCCCCTGTACCACCCTGCATGCGTGTTTGTCTATAAACCAATAGCCTGCGTCAGTCAGTGGTGAATTCTGGGAACACTTTGTACGGTATTTTAGGCTTAAATGTTAAGGCTCTGTCCCAATTATTTTCCTTGTCTCTCTTTTCTTGTCTCCCTTCATTCTTGATGGACCATGGATACGTTGAGGAGGTACTCGATGGGTTTCCAACATGTATTTCTCTCTGCGCTTAAATCCTCTCAGATACTGTAGATCAGTGTTCATGGGGAAGAGGAGATGTGAATAAGGAGCTGTTTAACACCATTGGGAACAAGCTTATGCCAGACGATGGACATGAAACAACGGATTCGTGAGGTGCCTCTCATTTAGGAATAACAATTCAAGTTAAATAGCATTTATGGGCGCCCCACACACACCATCTGTGCTGCCTAGAGCATAGGGCTGCAGAAGTACGTAGCTTTAGAAAGGTCAGCACACATTCTAGAGGGGATCCTTTCACATTCTAGAGGGGATCCTTTCACATTCTAGAGGGGATCCTTTCACACTCTAGGGGGCTGCATTGGCTGTTCCTTAGGTCAACATTAGTACTTTTTCGCCTCCCAAGCTTAACAGAACCATCGCTGGAAATTGGTCCCCATATTTTATGAAAACTGGAAGTGAATGTATCGAACTTTATATATTTTGTACTCTATACAGTGTTTATAAATACAGAAACTTGAAATGAATGGGGTTTTCTCCTGCAGTGCTTTCCAGTGGGATCAGATATCTCCAGTAGTGCTGAGGCTCAGCATTCCACATCATCTCAAGCCCAGAGAAATGCTTGTCACGCTAAAGGTTGTAATCTTCATATCACATCTGTAGCATGAGCTAATATTTCAAAGACTGACCCCAAAACACAAAAACTTGTTTCAGTAAGTAACACTTGTGTTTTAGTAGCAGTTAAAGACAGGCTGTTTGATTCAATGTGAGACTTTGGATATCTATAAATAAAATACATGCAGCACAGTAGAGCCTGAGGCACCTCAATCCTGTGTTAAAACATTGCATTTTGTAGTTTAGATGAGTACATATGGTATACATTCACAGTAAGAAAATCGAAAGTTGCTGGCCTGTTCGCATTTTTGTCTTGAGCAATAAATGTGTTGTTGATTACAGTAATATGGAGGCTGCGGAGTGCTGAACCTGATATAGTGTTTCCAGACATCAGGTACTGCAGGGGAGACAAATAGGGCTCAGGCCCTCCTCAACAGATAGGTTCCTCTATTTTGCCCTCCCTCTTAGAAAGAGACAGGGGCAGAGGGGATATGAGTAAAGCTTTATCACTTTGAAGTCTGAGCCAAACATCTGTTCACTTGCTCCACTTTTTCCTTTCAAGGAATATCCATCCTTACTGTAGCAGCACCACTTTCCTTTTCACCCTAGAGCCAAATTACGACACACATGGCTTACATAAGTCGTTTTTTTAATGATTCATTTTCTCTGTAAACAAAACAAAAGAAACTTTTTTTTTCAAAAGTGTTTGTTAGTGTTTTTGGCTGTGTAAATGGGACTGACGTCGACATTTCATCCAGGCGAAAGCCTAATTAGATAGTTGGCAACCACATCCTTTAATTTAGTACATCCAGTGTAAACTCTGTTGGCTATGTCAAAAATGAACTTACAACATTTATTTGTCCTGTCCTGAGTTGTATCATGGTTTCTTTGCAGTGCAATCACATATGTAGTTTTGTATTGTTAACTCAGTGATTAGATGAGGAGAAAAGCACAGCATGGACCTGAACATAAACATTATGAAATTGCTTCTAATTCAAGTGAATGTTGTTTGTTATGTTTATCTGTCACTGAACCATTTGCAATGGATCCTTGCAATTTCCCTTAAAAGCTCGTTCTTGAGAACTACAGTATAGAAAGGAAATAATATTTACTTCCTCAGCACAGCTAGTAACGCAGACTTGAGACACAGATGATGAAGATTCGTACAGTTGCAGAAGACACAGACACAGACACAGATGAGGATGTTAATGGAGATGACAGACATATGGTAGATAGACAGACACAGATAAAGACACAGATGTAGGTGTAGTCGTATAATATCCCTCCACTTCCTCCGCGTTGGGTCCAGTCCCAGCCCTGCTGGTCAATGTATCAAATTATACATAATACACACAAAAATGCACATGCATATACACACACACATCCTGGGATACAGAAAACGTGCATATCTCACCTTTCAACAGCTGTATGTCTACTCAGTTCCACATTTTCATACATGTCACCAAATCATTTTCAGGGGGTTCATCTTTAAATGTATGTTTCTGTGTGATGGTATGTTGCCAAAACACCTTTAATTTGGTCAAGAAAATGCAACAAAAACAGTTGTAGCACTGGTATATTAACATTTATTCATTACCGAAAGACCAGAGACAATTTTCAGGTTCTCTGTAATTCACGCCTGTGTGTTATAAACCTGCATTGGCAAGGATATATACTTGTATTGCCTCTTTTGAGGTGCAGTGAACTCAGCCTAAGCCCCTACCATATGAGAACAAGGTTGAAAAATAAAGTAGAGGCAGTCATAGCCATCAATAACAGAGTGTATTTACTCAAACATCTTAAGAGACAGACACGCAGCCATGTACATTTGAGTCATTTAGCAACTGCTCTTATCCAAAGTGACTTACAGGAGCAATTAGGGTTAAGTGCCTTGCTCAAGGGCATATTGGCAGATTTTTCTACTAGCCGGCTCGGGGTTTCAAACCAGCAACCTTTTGGTTAACTGCCCTTAACCGCTCTTAACCGCTTAGCACCTCTGAACTGTACTTAGCACCTCTGAACAGATTGCCAGCTATAATTTGCAAACCAATTCTACGTGTAGAATTGCATAAAAATGTCGGACACCCACCGGTGAGTGGTCCCTAAAACACACCTCAGCGAACGAATGGTAGATGAACGGCAGATCGACATTCGGTGGGGTGTGTGGCTGCCTTATTAAAGTGGCCATAATGCATATGTCTAACTTTCAAATGTGCTTTCAAATTAAGGTACCACATTCGTATACCTTATTCCCATATTTCCCATATTAGCTAGCAAGACCTCAATTATCTCGTACCCCTCTACATCAGCTTAGTACTGATACCCCAAGTTATTATTATTTATTGTGTATTTATTACTTGTATTATTACATGTTATTACTTTTCTATTATTTATCTATTTTCTCTCTCGCTGCATAGTCGGCTTTCTATTCCGCAACAAAGCCTCCTTCACTCACGCCGCCAAAATTACCCTAGTAAAACTGACTATCCTACCGATCCTCGACTTCGGCGATGTCATCTACAAAATTGCTTCCAACACTCTACTCAGCAAACTGGATGCAGTTTATCACAGTGCCATCCGTTTTGTCACTAAAGCACCTTATTCCACCCACCACTGCGACCTGTATGCTCTAGTCGGCTGGCCCTCGCTACATATTCGTCGCCAGACCCACTGGCTCCAGGTCATCTACAAGTCCATGCTAGGTAAAGCTCCGCCTTATCTCAGTCCACTGGTCACCATGGCAACACCCACCCGTAACACGCGCTCCAGCAGGTGTATCTCACTGATCATCCCTAAAGCCAACACCTCATTTGGCCGCCTTTCGTTCCAGTTCTCTGCTGCCTGTGACTGGAACGAATTGCAAAAATCGCTGAAGTTGGAGACTTTTATCTCCCTCACCAACTTCAAACATCTGCTATCTGAGCAGCTAACCGATCGCTGCCGCTGTACATAGTCCATTGGTAAATAGCCCACCCATTTTTACCTACCTATTTTTACCCCATACTGTTTTTATTTATTTTATTTTCTGCTCTTTTGCACACCAATATCTCTACCTGTACATGACCATCTGATCATTTATCACTCCAGTGTTAATCTGCAAAATTGTAATTATTCGCCTACCTCCTCATGCCTTTTGCACACAATGTATATAGACTCTCCTTTTTTCTACTGTATCATTGACTTGTTAATTGTTTACTCCATGTGTAACTCTGTGTTGTCTGTTCACACTGCTATGCTTTATCTTGGCCAGGTCGCAGTTGCAAATGAGAACTTGTTCTCAACTAGCCTACCTGGTTAAATAAAGGTGTTCTCAACTAGCCTACCTGGTTAAATAAAGGTGTTCTCAACTAGCCTACCTGGTTAAATAAAGGTGTTCTCAACTAGCCTACCTGGTTAAATAAAGGTGTTCTCAACTAGCCTACCTGGTTAAATAAAGGTGTTCTCAACTAGCCTACCTGGTTAAATAAAGGTGAAATTAAAAAAAATTGTTGCGAAGGAACCCCGTAAGTAAGCATTTCACTGTTAGTCTACACCTGTTGTTTACGAAGTGAAGTGACAATAACTTTAGCCAGCCAACAGAGAGGAAGAGGCAAAGCCATTACATTTTTCCTACTACTATAGCTGGCTAGCCAGGTGGGTAGCAGACTGAGGCTAATATTATAGTTCTGTCATCATCGGCATTATGGGAATACTTGTTCTATGTGGCATAGTGACACGACAACAGTCAGAGGAGATGTGGGGGTTACGTTAATGTCAAAGGTTAACCTCACTCTCGTGTCCAAAGAATGCTAGCTAACTTTTTTAGAAAAAAATAGTACATTTGAGAGGGAATTCTCACAAATAAAATGTTGCAAACCATTTAATAAGCGCATTAACACACTCCAGACTCTGCATTGTCAGGGAGATACTGCACACCTCAGCAGTTGAAAGGCTCCAGTCCAAAGTACTGTAGACATTTATTTTAGCTCTCCGTTCTCCATTTAATTTCTTGGCACCGGGTTTGTATGAAGCCACAGCCTTGGTGTAAAAATGTAACACATTACATGGCTTGTTAGGGCCTTGAGCCTTTGCCAATGCGGGGGCGCAGGGCCAGATCCAAACAGCAAGGCCTTCTAGTATGTAGACCCACACAAAGTCAATCTAAAGTAACATTTAAAACTGCTGCTGAAGCATGTGTGATTGCATTTCCAGTGAACACTCCAGTCTTCATAATGGGGGATGTGAAGAGCTGTTGGCCATCTTGGGTTCTGCTTTCCACAACAAATAGAGCATTCGTGGAGTGCCACATCACAGAGAAGGTTTGCAAGGGTTTATTTGTAATACATTTTTTGTGATTCCAATTGTTAGTTACAGTCTTGTCCCATCCCTGCAACTCCAGTACGGACTCGGGAGAGGCGAAGGTCGAGAGCCATGCATCCTCCGAAAGACAACACTGCCAAGCCGCACTGCTTCTTGACAAACCGCTTGCTTAACCCAGAAGCCAGCCGCACCAATGTGTCGGAGGAAACTCCGTACAACTGATGACCATGTCAGTATGCACGCGCCCGGCCAGCCACAGGAGTCGCTAGAGTGCGATGGGACAAGGATATCCCGTCCGGCCAAACCCTCCCCTAATTCGGACATCACTGGGCCAGTTGTGCTCCGCCTCATGGGTCTGTGCCCCAGGCAGGGATCAAAACCGTGTCTGTAGTGACACCTCAAGTACTGCAATGTAGTGCCTGAGACTGCTGCTCCATTCAGAAGGCCCATTTTCGAGGGGTTTTGTCATTTCACTCTCCTGCAGAGAACAGCCATGACCTCTCCAGAGCTAGGCGACAGATAAATGGTGTTGAAAAGCCTATGTGGCAGCAGCCAAGGGGCTGGTTTTTCAAAAAAGTTATCTGATCGGATTACCCCTATCGGATAGGATTTAAGGTTAGAATTGACACAGGGATAAGGACTTGGTAATCCGATCTGATCTTTAATCAGGAAGGTGATTAGGATTGTTTTGATCCCACTAGAAGGGTGCATTCAAGGTGGATTTGGAAAGGTGACAGGCACTACAACTAAGAAATGTCAATGTAACTAAGATGAGGAGGCTTCAAAAACGTTATTACATCTAAAATCCAAAGGTTAATTATGTTAAATTGACTGCAGTAAGGTATGTGGTAAGTCAAATAAATGCATCTCAAATCAAATCACATTTTATTTGTCACACACACACATGGTTAGCAGATGTTAATGCGAGTGTAGCGAAATGCTTGTGCTTCTAGTTCCGACCGTGCAGTAATATCTCACAAGTAATCTAACCTAACAATTTCACAACAACTACCTTATACACACAAGTGTAAAGGAATGAATAATAATATGTACATAAGAATACGTGAATCAGTGATGGCCTAACGGCGTAGGCAAGATGCAGTCGATGGTATACATTATATACACATGAGATGAGGAATGTAGGGTATGTAAACATTATATAAAGTAGCATTGTTTAAAGTGGCTAGTGATACATTTTTTACATCAAGATGCAGTAGATGGTATAGAGTACAGTATATACATATGAGATGAGTAATGTAGGGTATGTAATCATTATATAAAGTGGCATTGTTTAAAGTGGCTAGTGATACATTTATTACATCAATTTTTCCATTATTAAAGTGGCTAGAGTTGAGTCAGTATGTTGGCCACTCAATGTTAGTGAAGGCTGTTTAACAGTCTGATGGCCTTGAGATAGAAGCTGTTTTCGATATGCTGATAGAATTTAGGGAGCCTTGTTTTGAGATTAGCCTTGTTAAAATGCCCAGCTACAATAAATGCAGCCTCAGGATATGTGGTTTTCAGTTTACATAGAGCCGAATTAAGTTCTTTCAGGGCCGTCGATGTGTCTGGTTGGGGGGGGAATATACACGACTGTGATTATGATTGAAGAGAATTCTAAGTCAGGTGAACAAAAGGACTTGAGTTCCTGTATGTTGTTATGATCACACCACGTCTCGTTAATCATAAGGCATACACCCCCGCCCTTCTTCTTTCCAGAGAGATGTTTGTTTCTGTCGGCGCAATGCGTGAAGAAACCAGGTGGCTGTACCGACTCCGATAGCGTGGCTCAAGTGAGCCATGTTTCCGTGAAACAAAGAACGTTACAGTCTCTGAACTCTTGCTCGGATATTGTCTACCTTGTTGTCAAGAGACTGGACATTGGCGAGTAGTATGCTCGGGAGCGGTGCGCGATGTGCCCGTCTACGGAGCCTGACCAGAAGACCGCTCCGTCTGCCCCTTCTGCTGCGCCGTTGTTTTAGGTCGCCTGCTGGCATCCAATCTATTGTCCTGGGTGGTAGGCCAAACAGGATCCTCTTCAGGAAAGTCATATTCCTGGTCGTAATGTTGGTGAGTTGACGTTGCTCTTATATCCAATAGTTCCTCCCGACTGTATGAAATAAAACCTACAATTTCCTGGGGTAACAATGTAAGAAATAACACATAAAAAACAAAATACTGCATAGTTTCCTAGGAACGCCAGGCGAGGCGGCCATCTCTGTCGGCCCCGGAAGTCTTAGGGAATCTACATAATTATAAGTGATATGCAGGCTCAATTTTTTTCAAGGTACCTTTATTTAACAACAAAGCATCCTTCACTCATGCTGCCAAACATACCCTTGTAAAACTGACCATCCTACCAATCCTCGACTTTGGCGATGTCATTTACAAAATAGCCTCCAATACCCTACTCAACAAATTGGATGCAGTCTATCACAGTGCAATCCGTTTTGTCACCAAAGCCCCATTTACTACCCACCATTGCGACCTGTATGCTCTCGTTTGCTGGCCCTCGCTTCATACTCGTCGCCAAACCCACTGGCTCCATGTCATCTACAAGACCCTGCTAGGTAAAGTCCCCCCTTATCTCAGCTCGCTGGTCACCATAGCATCTCCCACCTGTAGCACACACTCCAGCAGGTATATCTCTCTAGTCACCCCCAAAACCAATTCTTTCTTTGGCCGCCTCTCCTTCCAGTTCTCTGCTGCCAATGACTGGAACGAACTACAAAAATCTCTGAAACTGGAAACACTTATCTCCCTCACTAGCTTTAAGCACCAACTGTCAGAGCAGCTCACAGATGAATGCACCTGTACATAGCCCACCTATAATGTAGCCCAAACAACTACCTCTTTCCCAACTGTATTTAATTTATTTATTCATTTTGCTCCTTTGCACCCCATTATTTTTATTTCTACTTTGCACATTCTTCCATTGCAAAACTACCATTCCAGTGTTTTACTTGCTATATTGTATTTACTTTGCCACCATGGCCTTTTTTGCCTTTACCTCCCTTCTCACCTCATTTGCTCACATTGTATATAGACTTGTTTATACTGTATTATTGACTGTATGTTTGTTTTACTCCATGTGTAACTCTGTGTCGTTGTATCTGTCGAACTGCTTTGCTTTATCTTGGCCAGGTCGCAATTGTAAATGAGAACTTGTTCTCAACTTGCCTACCTGGTTAAATAAAGGTAAAATAAATAAATAAAAAATAAATTCATGTATAGTGAACAAAAATATAAATGCAATATGCAAAAATGTCAATGAGTTACTGTAAGGGTTTTCCTCCTCTTCGTCTGAAGAGGAGGTGTAGCAAGGATCGGACCAAGATGCGGCGTGGTAAGTGTCCATGGTTGTTTATTTAAAAACATGAACTGAACACTCAATGAATACAAAACAATAAACGTGAACAAAACCGAAACAGTACCGTGTGGCGAACAAACACAGACACGGAAACAATCACCCACAAACACACAGTGAAACCCAGGCTACCTAAGTATGATTCTCAATCAGAGACAACTAATGACACCTGCCTCTGATTGAGAACCATACTAGGCCGAAACATAGAAATTCCCAAAACCAAGAAAAACAAACATAGACAACCCACCCAACTCACGCCCTGACCATACTAAATAAATACAAAACAAAGGAAATTAAGGTCAGAACGTGACAGTACCCCCCCCCAAAGGTGCGGACTCCGGCCGCAAAACCTTGACCTATAGGGGAGGGTCTGGGTGGGCGTCTGTCCGCGGTGGCGGTTCTGGCGCGGGACGCGGACCCCACTTCAACATTGTCTTAGTCCGCCTTATTGTCCGCCTCCGTGGCTTTCTCACCATGGCCACCCCTCTCAATGACCCCACTGGACAGAGGGGCAGAAGCTCTGGACAGAGGGGCAGAAGCTCTGGACAGAGGGGCAGAAGCTCTGGACAGAGGGGCAGGAGCTCTGGACAGAGGGGCAGGAGCTCGGGACAGGGGCTCGGGACAGAGGGGCAGGGGCTCGGGACAGAGGGGCAGGGGCTCTGGCGCCTCTGGGCTGAGGGGCTCTGGCGCCTCTGGGCTGAGGGGCTCTGGCGCCTCTGGGCTGAGGGGCTCTGGCAGCGGCGCCGGACAGGCGGGAGGCTCCGGCAGCGGCGCCGGACAGGCGGGAGGCTCCGGCAGCGGCGCCGGACAGGCGGGACGCTCCGGCAGCGGCGCCGGACAGGCGGGAGACTGCGGCAGCGGCGCCGGACAGGCGGGACGCTCCGGCAGCGGCGCCGGACAGGCGGGAGGCTCCGGCAGCGGCGCCGGACAGGCGGGAGGCTCCGGCAGCGGCGCCGGACAGGCAGGACGCTCCGGCAGCGGCGCCGGACAGGCGGGACCACCTGCAGGGAGGAGACAGAGAGACAGCCTGGTGCGTGGGGCTGCCACAGGAACCACCAGGCTGGGAGACCTTCAGGAGGCTTGGTGTTAGGAGGAGCCTGAAGGACCGGGCTGTGGGGAGCACTGGAGCTCTGGTGCGCAACCTTGGCACCACTTCCCCAGGCTGGACAACTACTCTAGCCCGGACCCTCCAGAGTGCAGGCACAGGTTGAACCGGGCTGTGGGTAAGCACGGGAGATCTAGTGCTTACTACACGCACCTCTCCCTTAGGCTCCACTCCCACATTTGCCCGGCACGAGCGGAGCGCAGGCAGAGGACGCACTGCACCCTCCCAGCGCCCCGGAGACACAGCACGCAGAGCCGGCGCAGGATAACCTGGACCAAAACTGCGTACCGGCGACCAGACCCGCTGAGCAGGCACCATACGCCCTGGCTCAATGCCCACACTCGCATGGCACTCTCGGGAGGCTGCCCTATAGCGTACCGGGCTATGGGCACGCACTGGCGACACCGTGCGCTTAACCTGACCAGTAATGCGCTGCTTATCATAAGCACGAGGAGTGAGCTCAGGTCTGCTACCTGGCTTAGTACCACACCTCGTGTGCCCCCCCCCAAAAATAATTCACCCACAAACACACAGTGAAACCCAGGCTACCTAAGTATGATTCTCAATCAGAGACAACTAATGACACCTGCCTCTGATTGAGAACCATACTAGGCCGAAACATAGAAATTCCCAAAACCAAGAAAAACAAACATAGACAACCCACCCAACTCATGCCCTGACCATACTAAATAAATACAAAACAAAGGAAATTAAGGTCAGAACGTGACAGTTACAGTTCATATAAGGAAATCAGTCAATTGAAAGAAATTCATTAGGCCTTAATCTATGGATTTCACATGACTGGGCAGGGGTGCAGCCATGGGTGGGCTTGGGAGGGCATAGACAGCCAAGCCCACCCACTCGGGGAGCAAGGCCCAGCCAATCAGAAGGAATATTCCCCCAGAAAAAGGGCTTTATTACAGACAGAAATATTCCTCAGCAACCCCCCCACCAACCCTCTTCAGACGATCCCACAAGTTAAAAAGCCGGATGTGGTTGTCCTGGGCTGTCGTGGTCTGCAGTTATGAGACCGATGGAAGTACTGCCAATTTCACTAAAACAACGTTGGAGGCAGCTTATGGTTCTCAGGCAACAGCTCTGGTGGACATTCCTGCAGTCATCATGCCAATTGCACACTCCCTCAAAACTTGTGACATAGTGTGACAAAACTGCACATTTTAAAGTGGCCTGTTATTGTCCCCCCTACAAGGTGCACCTGTGTAATGATCATGCTTTTTAATCAGCTTCTTTATATTCCACACCTGTCAGGTGTATGGATTTTCTGGTCAAGGAGAAAATCTCACTAACAAGGATGTAAAATTGCTGGGATATTTTCTTCAGCTCATGAAACATGTGACCAACCCTTTACATGTTGCGTTTATATTTTTGTTCAGTGTAGTTACTCATTTCTGTTTCCCCAGGTTGAAATAGTACCACAACCTGTCCAGTAGATGGCATGGTGTAGGCCTGTTTAAAGCACTGAAAAACTGGATTCTGTGATCTTGATTTTGTGGTATCTGGATCAGAATGATCCTATACGATTATTTTCTGGGGAAAAAATGGCTTATAAACAGCCAGATTTATCTGATCCTGGATAGCATGAAATAGGATTACAGAATCCGGATCATTCTGGATTCTGGATCATCCCCCCCCAAAAATAGTTTTGAAAAACTGGCCCTTGGGGTTGGTGCAACGATCAAGGTGTTAGGTTACTGTCTGTAGCCATTCAGGCACTGAAAACACTGGTCTGTGTATTATCTCACATCCACTGAGTGACTGAAATTGACTCAAATGTGCCAAGTGAAGCATGAAATGACTCACAAGGCCTTGGAACGTACATCTCACTGTTAATCTAATAATAATTTATTCCCATGCACTTCAAACTAATATTTTCGTACTTTATTTTTCAGATGAAGCTGTCCTGTGTATGCTCTATACTGTATCTTTCACCCAGACCTGTGTCTAGAATCCAATTGACTGAATAATGCAGTCATATCCCAAGGAATTCAATCATATCAAGCAAGACAATGGAGATTTGAGCTACTGTACCAGTTACGTCCCACCGATTTCAGGGGTAACGAGGCTAAATCGAGATTTAAATCATCACAAGGACATCCAAAACCACACTGTCCTCCCTTTGATGCTGTTGGCTTTAAGGCTAGGATGGCGCTGCAGAGCTGTATAGCTGCCGTCTAACGAGTTCCTGACCAATTCTGCTGTTTTGTGTGATTTCCTATGACCGAAAACAGCTTCTGGAAATCAGAACAGTGATCACTAACCTTGATTTGGATAAAGATTTCTACTTCAACGAGTCAACAGCTGTGGATGTACTGCTCATTCCGGACCGGGCCCTAATCCCCGGGATTCGAAAGAGGAAAAGGCAACGCCAGAGAGGCAAACGAGCGAGCTCCCTGACGAGACTAAGATGGCGAGTAAGTAAACACTCCCCCCACCCTCCATTCTTTTGGCGAACGTACAATCACTAGAGAACAAGCTGGACGAGCACTGTTCGAGACTACTCTATCAACGGGATCTGAAGAATTTTAATATTCTATGTTTCTTGGAGTCGCGGCTGAACATGGTTAATATACATTTATATTGTATTGTCAAGACCAAACGGCAGTTTCAGTTAAGGTTAAGGGGGAGGTGTGTGTCTCTTTGTTAACAACATCTAGTGTGCAATCTTTAATGTTAAGAAAGTCTCAAGGTTTTGCTCATCTGAGTTAGAATACCTCATGATAAGCTGCAGACCATACTATTTACCAAGAGAGTTTTGATCTATATTTTGTAGCTGTCTATTTACCACCACAAACCGATATTGGCACTAAGGCTGCGCTCAACAAGCTGTATAGGGCCAAAAGCAAACAAGAAAATGCACTTCCAGAGGCAGTGCTTCTAGTGGCCAGTGTTTTCAATGCAGGGAAACTGAAATCCGTCTTACCTCATTTTTTATCAGTATGTCAACTGTGGAAAGAGAGGTGAAAAAAGTCACCTTAACTCCACACACAGAAATGCATACAAAGCTATCCCTCGCCCTCCATTTGACAAATCTGACCATAATTCTATCCTCCTGATTCCTGCTTACAAGAAAATACTTAAACAGAAAGTACCAGTGACGCGTTCAATAAGGAAGGGGTCTGATGAAGCTGCAGGACTGTTTCGCTAGCACAGATTGGAATATGTTCTGGGATTTATCCGATGACATTTACAAGTTTAGAACATCAGTCACCTTCTTCATTAATACGTGCATCGATGATGTCGTCCCCACAGTGACCATACATACATATGCCAACCAGAAGCCATGGATTATAAGCAACATTCGCACTGAGCTAAAGGCTAGAGCTGCAGCTTTCAAGGAGCGTGAAACTAATCCGGATGCTTAAAAGAAATCTCGCTACGATCTCTGACGAGCCATCAAACAGTCAAAACCTCAATACAGGATTGAATCCTACTACACCAGCTCTGATGCTTGTCGAATGTGGCAGGGCTTGCACACTATCACAGGTTACAAAGGGAAACCCATCCGCAAGCTGCCCAGTGACGCGAGCCTGCCAGATGAGCTAAATTCCTTCTACGCTTGCTTCGAGGCAAGCAACACTGAACCAAGACCTTTAAACAGGTTAACATTCACAAGGCCGCAGGGCCAGATGGTTTACCAGGATGCGTACTCAAGTTGGCAAGTGTCTTCACTGACATTTTCAACCTATCCCTGACCAAATCTGTAATACCTACATGTTTGAAGCAGACCTCTATAGTCCCTGTGCCCAAGAATGCGAAGTTAACCTGTCTAAATGACTATCACGCCGTAGCACTCACATCTGGAGCCATGAAATGCTTTCAAAAGCTGGTCATGGCTCACATCAACAAAATCATTCCAGACACCCTGGACCCAATCCAATTCACATTCTGCCCCAACAGATCCACATGTGACACAATCTATATTACATTTCACACTGCCCTCTTCCACCTGTACAAGAGGAACGCTGTTCAGCACCAGCGGGGACAGACAGCTCAGCATTCAACACCGTTGGCCTCCAAGCTCACTAAGCTCAGGACCCTGGGACTGAACACCTCCCATTTCAACTGGATCCTAGACTTTCTGACTGACCGCCCCCAGGTGGTGAGGGTAGGCAACAACACATCCACCACTCTGACCCTCAACCCGGCGGCCCCTCAGTGGCATGCTTAGTCTCCTCCTGCACTCCCTGTTCACCTACGTCTGTGTGGCCTCGCTTGACTCACACACCATCATTAAGTTTGCTGATGACACCACAGTGGTTAGCCTGATCACAGACGATAAGACAGTCTATAGGGAGGAAGTCAGTGTGGTCCTGGCAGTGTGCTGGAAGTGTGGTGCTAGAACAACAACGTCTCCCTGAACGTCAGCAAGACAAAGGAGCTGATTGTGGACTTCAAGAGATGGAGGGCCGAATATTCCCCCATCCACATTAATGGGCTGTAGTGGAGCGGTTTGAGAGCTTCAAGTTCCTCTGTGTCCACATCACTAAGAAATGTTCATGGTCCACACACACCAACACAGTTGTGAAGAATGCACCACAATGCCTCTTCCCTCTCAAGAGGCTGAAAAGGTTTGGCATGGGTCCTCAGATCCTCAAAAGTTTCTACAGCTGCACCAATGTTGACTGGTTGCATCACCTCTTGGTATGGCAACTGCTTGGCAGACGACCGTAAGGCGTAATAGAGGGTAGTGTATACTAGAGATTGACACAGGAGTGAAAAGTCATTCCTGTCCCCTCTTGTCCTGTCAATTTGTTTCCTGTGCTGTCCCGATCCCGCAACATTTATATAACCCTGTAAATTTCCTGTCCCATCTCAATAAAATCACTCCCTTCCCGTTCTAACTTTTAAGCGCAGAAATCATAAATAACTTCCTCTGTTAGCTGCTCGTCTGTCTGTCCCCGCTCTGTGGCACCATCGCATTAGTGGAAACCAAGACTGTTCGCAGGGCAAGCTAGGTTGTAGCTAGATGTTCGAGTCGCATCAGGGACTATTTTAGCTAACCCCTAACCCTTTTCCTAACCTTAACCTAATTATCCTAACCTGATACGTTAATTGTCCTAACCTGCTGTGAAAAGTCACTTATGCAAGTCAAAACCGGCAGTTATGCCTTGAGAACAGTCGTGGTTTCCACTAATGCGATACAGCCGCTCTGTGTGTGAATATCCTAGCAACTGCTCCCTTTGGCTCAGCGCTCACGAGACAGTTGCTTGTACAAAGCTGATAACAACCACCTTACCTACGCCTACTTACTTACCTAGAGTCTGATGAATTCATGGATATAGACATGTGTAATTATGTACGTCTACTCGTGCATCTGATTTAAGTAGTAACTGGAGTGAGAGTGAGCCGACGGAAAGGCGAGGGGGGAAATTGCCTTTTTATTTTGTATACATTTTTATTAAGTTAACTACTCTATATTAGGCCTATACTGTTTTCTTTATGAAATGCTCCACACATGACATATTTATAACCCTTGCGTTATTATTATTATATCCACATGTTATAATTGTTCTATTATTTATATTTTCTCTCTGCATTGTTGCGAAGGGCCCATTAGTAAGCATTTCACTGTTAGTCTACACCTTTTGTTTACAAAGCATGTGACTAATAACATTAGATTTTATTTGATTTTGATTAGAGAACCTGTCGGTGATAGAGAATAGTTCATGTTTTCTCTATATCCATTAGTCTTTCAACCACCCCAGTCATCCAAGGAACATTTTTGAATCAGGGTCTATTAACTAGAACAAACATTATTCCTGAAATGGAGGAGGAACACTTCTCTAAAGTCATTTATAAGATTATAAACCATACTGAAAGATGCTGTCCTAGTCGACAAGCACCCCACAAAATCTCAATTGACATCCCTCTCTCTGTGCCCCCAGGCTGGTGGTTTGTCAGTACAGCGGAGGAGCAGGGCTGGGTCCCTGCCACATATCTGAATACCCACAGCAACACACGAGATGACCTGGAGATGGGCGCCTCCAAGTCCAGGGAAGGTAAGAGCTCCACACCGCTGTGAATTCAGGAAGAAAACCTCAACATCCAGAATACAGTGTACAAGCTGCACCACAAAACAGACCACGTTAGCATTTGTCACTTCCAGCAACTGGGTGAAATTTGTGGATGTGCAATATCCCGCAACCTCCACGACCGCTGTACCCCCACTACCCCCATCTCTAGATGGGTACAGTAGTCTGACTACCACCCCTGACCCACCAACGACGTTCCCCCAGTGTGAACAACCTTCTTTGTGCTGCTGCCACTATAAACACCCCTGAACAAGCTCCAGAGTCAGCCCTGAATAAATACCCTGGAGAAGGAGTGTCAGGGCCTAAGCCACAACTCCGGGTTGAGGTGCACTGAGTGACGTACTGTACTCTACAGTATCAGTGTAGAAATTCAATGCAATACTAAAACGAGGTTACCTCCTTGGAGTTTAGGATGGTAAACGAATGAAAGAGGTGCATGTTTGGTTCACTGTAGGGATTGAGCTGTGAGGAGTTTGTTTATGTGAGTCAGTCACTAGCCAAGTCATGTCTGAAGATAATTATTCCGGGCCCTGAGATAAATCATGTCAGTTTATACAGACTGATTATGAAACAAAACTAGAAGATATTGATGAATGTTGCTCTGTCTGTGCAATGGTTGAATGCTGCTATATTCTGCATTAAAACCTACAAATCTGCGTCAGCCTATTGCAGACAGTCTGAGCACTGATGGAGGGATTGTGCGTTCCTGGTGTAACTCGGACAGTTGTTGTTGCCATCCTGTACCCGTCCCGCAGGTGTGATGTTCGGATGTACTGATCCTGCGCAGATGTTGTTACACGTGGTCTGCCACTGCGAGGACGATCAGCTGTCCGTCCTGTCTCTCTGTAGCTCTGTCTTAGGCATCTTACAGTACGGACATTGCAATTTATTGCCCTGGCCACATCTGCAGTCATCATGCCTCTTTGCAGCATGCCTGAGGCACGTTCACGCAGATGAGCAGGGACCCTGGACATCTTTTGGTGTTTTTCAGAGTCAGTAGAAAGGCCTCTTTGGTGTCCTACATTTTCATAACTGTGACCTTAATAGCCTACTGTCTGTAAGCTGTTAGTGTCTTAACGACTGTTCCACAGGTGCATGTTCATTAATTGTTTATGGTTCATTGAACAAGCATGGGAAATAGTGTTTAAACCCTTTACAATGAAGATCTGTGAAGTTCTTTGGATTTTTACGAATTATCTTTGAAAGACAGGGTCCTGAAAAAGGGACGTTTCTTTTTTTTGCTGTGTTGAATATGGCTTTAGCTGAAGATGTTGATGTTAGGAGGCTATGGCAGTCTAATGGTGAATCTGTCCCTCATTGGGAAGACTGTCACATTAATGAATAACACTTGGACATGTTCCTACTTAGGGTGGTCATATTTCATCATTTGTTTTTATTTTCATGAGTTCTGTAATACCTATAATAGGCCTTAGATTGACTCATCCAATATAATGGTCATCATTTTCAATATAATGGTTATCATAATGGATATGATTTTTTGACATTAGTGTTCTGGAGGAGTATGTGGGTCAGTTGTTGTATATTTTTGAACAGGGACTTCTTTTATTTCCTTTTTTTCAATAAATGTACATGTGCCCTGAAGTCTGAACTGCCTGTTCATCTTCGTGATTAGTGCTCTGGTTTTAGTGATGGGAAGCTTTTTTTGAATTAGATATTTTTACAAGCCCTGCCGTTTATAGTGTTGGCATGTGACAAAAGATCATTCCCATCTCCTGCATTTAACTAACAAAAACAATCAACAATTATAGACCTGGCATAGAGCTGCTGCCAAAGGAATTCAGCTGGTCTATTAATTGGATGGTATTCCCAAGCAGCAATGTGTGCCCCAGATGCTCGTGCAGGACAGGATGGGAAAACCATGCTAATAACCACAGTAATTACAAGCCACAGAGAATCTGTCTATTGTTTACTGTATAATTTCCTGTATAACGTGCATTCACCCGCTTTATCCACCAGTCCTTCTAATGTAATGTGGTGTTGTTGTTTCCATGTTCGCCATGTAAGTAACTCAAGTCGGTCCTTTAGTTGATTCCATGTTGTTTGTACAGTGTGTCTTTTCTGTTTATCTGCCAATTTGTGTGTGTGTATGTGTCTCGTCACCATGTGCGTGGGTCAGTCACTAAGCACCGTAAGGCCCATCTGAAGAGGCTGGACCGGAGATGGACCCTCGGGGGAATGGTCAGCAGGCAGCAGAGCCGAGGTGATCAGAGACAGGGCGCCAAACTCCTCCTCCTCCTTCACTGCTCATCCTTCTATTCTCTGATGTCCCATTTTCCTGAACCCACTGTACCTTGTCCTGTCTTATCTTTCATACCTGATGCCTAATGTCTTGGTTTGTGTTGTATACTGTCTTCTACACCATCATGATCCACACCCAATAACCACTAACATCGTTCTAAACCAGGTAATTAACAGTCCAGACATGTCATTACAATGCTAAATTGGTTTTTACATCCACAATGGTGGTTTTCAGCAGTTGCAGGTTTGACCTTTTGCTAGAAGATAAACAACGGAAAACATTGACCATCTTGTTGTTACTCGGTTTCTGCACTTGAATGCGGTAGTGTTGGAAGAGATTGTGTCATGTAAGCGGTTTATTTTAATTAACGGCTATGTGCAACTCCAATCTTTTCTGAATTACAGCTATAGAATCACAACAATCTAAAGGTTGGTAGGCCGCATTCAATATTTTGCCACTTTAGTTGGCTTTGTTACGAGCCAAATTAAACATGTACATATACTCTATGTACTTTTCAAAAGAGCTAAAAAGCCAGACGTTTATCAACTAGAGGTGTTTAGAGCAAGCAGGTCTACCGATGGATCAGGCTAATGGAGAATTGTATTCATCTGTTGGAGTAAGAGTGAAAGTGTTTGTGCTTGCACACATTACACTTGCCTCGAGACAGGTTTTTTGACAAGGGATGCGGGTTGGATTGCTGACAGCGGAGTGAGGATAGGCTATTTGAGTCCAGCCCAAGGTTTGTGCTTGGCAACGGTGTCCACAGCGCGCAAAAAAACGACCAGCCTCTGGAGTAAAAATAACTTTTTCAACTGCAAGAACTAAATCTTGCCTGTGGGGAAAAAAAGCAGAAATAGCGCTGACTGCAGGAAAATTGTTTATAAAAGTTATGCAGGCGATGCATGTTGTGGTTAACATAATATCTTATTCATAGGTTCCCCCCGACTGTAGGCCCCTGTAGGGAGTGCCCTACCAGCCTTAAACAGAGAGACTGGAAGTCCCATAAGTCAGTGCAGAGGAAAACAAAGCATTCAGGAAGTGGCCTTTTCGGTTTTATTTACAAGGCCCTACATCGTCCTATTTCTTTGCAAATAAAATACATTTTTACTGTATCCTTATTCAGTCCTTATAAATCCCTGATTGAGACTCAACAGGAGTTGAGGAAAGGAGAGAGTTATTAGATATCCGATAGGAATCCAGTCATTCCAGTCTTAGCATGCAATTAGGACATCTCCTCTCTACACCATTGGGCTATGTTCCCTCCGCCTGTCTGTGTTTTACGGTGTGATGAGATGAGACCTCTGGTCTTTAATGACAGGAAGTACTCTGGCCTTTTGGGAAATTACAAATCAACATGGCATCTGTGTTCTCCATCATCTGCTAAGTTTACAGAGGCTGACCGCTACCAAACCATTAGTCCACTCTGTCATTAGAACTGTTTTCACCATTTCAAGAGATCAGTGTTTGAGTTTATTTTGTCCCATATTTACACTTTGTAATTAGCAATCATGACATAAAGGCAATGTAATTATCAGTTCCTGCAGGAAGACATTTACAGTATGAAGTGAGGGACATCATATTGTTAATTAGAGTTTCCCCGATTATTTAAAGCCTTTGATGGTAAAATGCTGGATATCGTTGTGGATCTGACAGAATCAATCACATCAGAACTACACACAGAAATGTCATCAAGTCCACAGAATTCTATACTTCAAGCCTATATGCAGTATGTGTTTATTTACTTTCACTCACGCAGAGGTGTTTCTACAATCGTTACAGTTCCTCCTATAAAACGTTGACATATTTTTCATTTGTTTGAGTAATGTTTTGTTTTTGAAGCAGTATAGGACATTTGAAACTGACGTGAGTCTCTGTGTTCCCACGTCCTCTCTGTGGCCCGACAGAGGAGAAGTATATGACGGTGCAGCCATACACCAGCGAGGGAAAGGATGAGATCGCCTTTGAGAAAGGAGTCATCGTGGAGGTCATCCAGAAGAACCTGGAGGGTTGGTGGTTCATCAGGTAAGGCCATGATTTGTGCTCCAACCTCAATATAAACTGTTGCCTGTTTATACTGTCTCTCAATTATGGTTATTCTCACTCATGACCACCCCTCTCTCCCCTTTCCTTCCATTCTCTCTTCCTCTCCCCAGGTACCAGGATAAGGAGGGCTGGGCCCCGGCCTCCTACCTGAAGAAGGTGATGGAGGACTTCTCTCCCCGTAGTAGTAATAAGAAGACCCCTTTGACTGGCCCGGTGGAGATAATCAGCAACATCATGGAGATCAGCAACCTGCTGAACAAGAAGGCCCTGAGTGAGAAGGACGTGCAGACAGACGGCCAGCCAGAGGACAACCCCCTAACCACCCCCTCCCTGGTCAAGAGGCAGATCAGCCTGCCCATACCATGCTCTAGCTCGGACTTCAGCCCTGGTGCCGCACTGGTGGATGTTAAGGGCAAAGTAGAATCAGCCTCTCCAGTCATAGCCCGCATCGCTCCTCACAGAATAGAGATCGGTGAGTTGTCATTCAGAGACTGAATTGAAAGTTATAACGGTTTGTTAAACTAATACACTCACAAAATGTTATATCTATCAAATTTTGTTCTCTCTAGGCTCCCCAATCCTCAGACAAAAGCCACCTCCTCGCAGAGATGCAACTCTGGTCAGTATGAAACAAATCATAAATCCTCTATAGATGTAAAGTCCCCTAATTAGGGGGCGATCATAATTTTCCTGTACAGAAAATTATGCCAATTTTGTACTCTCACTAAATATGATCACATCCATTTTACAGTTATGAGGAAGGTGGAATCTTATAGTTAGTTATTTATAATTTGATTGTTACTATATGAAAAACAGCGCCACCAACTGGTGATGGACTTCGAAAAATGAAGGTGCCGGTTTAGATAAGGGACAATCACTCTGGGTACCCGGTTAGAGGCACAGTGACAATCAGGACATGGACTCAAGTTCAACCCTTTTATTGCCTCAGACACACACAGCTTTATGGTGTAGTTGAATGAATGGTATACTGAGAAATGCAAAGAAACGGGAAATATGTGTTAAAAGGTTTAAGGTGTAATAGCAGATGATGAGTAATAATGACATAAGCAGAAATATGGCATATTATACAGTAACATAATGACAATAACAACTAGCAGCAAGGGTTTAGCACTAGTACAAAGTAGGATGTAGCAGCATAGCCTAACGTGAAATAGCATAAATCAATTAGCATGAGGGAGCAGGTAATAGTAACAGAGTAGCATAGCTTAGCAGTAATGGCAAATGACTAGCAGTACTAATCAAGCAATTAGCATTAAGTAATGATAGCGCATCATTAGCCTTAGAAATTAGCTAACAGTGGTAAACAGTGTATAATTGTCTTATGAAGTGCAAAGGTAATAACTATAAACCAGCAATAATAACTTATAAATAGCAGTAAACATTATATAAATTGTTCATAGAGTGCAATGTTAATGGCTATAAACCCCAGCAACAATAGCAGCAGTAACAGTAAAATAACAGCCAGGCTGTTAGACAACCACCATTTTAGGCCATAGGGGCCCATTCTAAGGGAATTTGCACATGACCTCAACTAAACAAACAAGTGCAGGAGTTATTAGCATGTTTTAACCACTACTATGTAAATGCTAGATTATTGGACACTCAACAAGAAGGTCTGACGCTCTTACATTTCAGTGTTGTGATGCCAAAATTCTAGCAAAATGTATAGCGCATAGAATTAAAAAGGTATTGTCGGATATGAATTCTAATCAGACAGGTTTTTTACATGGACGATAAATTGGAGATAATATAAGACAAGTACTGGAAACAATAGAACACTTTGAAAAATCTGGGAAACCAGGCCTGCTATTCATAGCTGACTTTGAAAAGGCTTTAGAGAAAGTACGACTGCAGTTTATATATAAATGCCTGGAACATTTCAATTTTGGAGAATCTCTTATATAATGGGTTAAAATCATGTATAATAATCCACGGTGTAAAACAGTAAAAAATTGTAAGGGGTGTGTAACTGGTGGAAGGGAAGTCAAACGCAGGAGAGCAGAACTTGGTAAATAGCCAGAGCCGTTTAATAAACATAACTACCGGCATACAAAAAACAACAAACACATGGGCACCAAACCCGTATCGCACCAGTCACACAATGCACACATACTTACAATAAACAATTCCCAACAAGGACATGGGGGAAACAGAGGGAACATATACAACATGTAATTAGGGAATTGAAACCAGGTGAGTGTGAAAACAAGCCAAAACAAATGGAAAAATGGATCGACGATGGCTAGAAGACCGGTTACGTCGACCGCCGAACACCGCCCGAACAAGGAGAGGAACCGACTTCGGCAGAAGTCGTGACAATAATGGCTACTTCTGAAAGTTTGAAACTGTTGAGGAGTAAAACAAGGTTGTCCACTATCGGCATATGTATTTATTATGCCCTCCAAAGGTTAGCTATTAAAATCAGATCCAACAATAATATCAAGGGGTTAGAAATCCAGGGTTTAAACACAAAAGTGTCATTGTACGCTGATCATTCATGGTTTCTTTTAAATCCACAATTAGAATCCCTCCACAGCCTCATAGAGGATTTAGATACTTTTTCTAACCTCTCTGGATTACAACCAAATTATGATCATGTACTAAATGATGTATTGGATAACTAAAAATACATATTTTACATTACCGTGTAGTTTACCAATTAAATGGTCTAATGGTGAAGTAGACATGCTCGGTATACATATCCCCAAATAAATAAATGATCTCCCTCCAATATATTTTAATAGAAAGTTAGCAAAAATAGATAATATCTTGCTACGATGGAAAGGAAAATGCCTGTCTATTTGTGGAAAAATCACCCTGATTAACTCTTTAGTCATATCCCAGTTTACCTATTTGCTTATGGTCTTGCCTACACCTAGCGAACAGTTCAAATTAAATGGGCCTATTTATATAATGAATATGAATTCGGAGGGCAGAAATGATTACATATTGAAGCATTAGACTTTAAAGGCTAACTTAAATGTATGGAAATGTCTCCTCTACCCAAACTTAGGGAAGGGAGAAAAAGTAGGGAACTTGTCTATCGGCCCTGCATTAAAGACCATAATTGGTTAAAGAAAATTGTGATAAATAAAAAAGTATAGAAGTTTCATTTAAGGACCAACAAATTGACAGTTGTGCCATATAGATTGCAAAATAGCTACGAAGAGATTTTCGACGTACGGATTCCATGGTACGTGTTTATGAACTGGTACACAAAACGACATCAGATTGAAATCTTACAATTGTTCATTTTGAATTATTATACAAAATTATTGCAACCAGTAGAATGTTATATATATGGGGGATACAATCTTCCCAGCTCTGCAGATTTTGCTGTGAAGAGACAGAATCAACCATTTTTTACTGTCCATATGTAGCTTGTTTTTGGTCATAGATGTAGGAATGGCTGAAGAATTGCAACATTTACCTGGAGCTAACTCTGCAGATAGCACTACTGGGTGATCTGAAAAGTCATAGTCAATCGATCAATAATATAATACTTTTAGCAAAAGTGTATATTTTTTATTTATTTACAATCTGTAAAAAAATATGAGAATAGAAAGGTTCAGAACTTTTGTGAAACATCACAGCACAGTATGAATCCAATATGGATGGTGTTAACCTCTTGCTTCTACTCGGGACGCTTGCGTCCCAACTAGAGCTCTGGAAATGCAAATGCGCTACGCTAAATGCTAATAGTATTAGTTAAAACTCAAAAGTTCATTAAAATACACATGCAGGGTATCGAATTAAAGCTACACTCGTTGTGAATCCAGGCAACAAGTCAGATTTTTAAAATGCTTTTCGGCGAAAGCATGAGAAGCTATTATCTGATAGCATGTAACACCCCAAAAGACCCGCAGGGGACGTAAACAAAATAATTAGCATTTCGGCGTTACACAAACCGCACAATAAAATAGAAAACATTCATTACCTTTCACCATCTTCTTTGTTGGCACTCCTAGATGTCCCATAAACACTATTTGGGTCTTTATTTCGATTAAATCGGTCCATATAAAGCCTAGATATCGTTATATGTAGACTGTGTGATAAACGAAAAAAACATAGTTTCAAAACGTAACGTCATTTTTTTAAATTCAAAAAGTCGACGATAAACTTTCACAAAGCACTTAATAAGCACTTAAACGTTAATAAGCGATAAAATTCATCAGGAGGCGATGTAAAGATCATTAGCTGTCCGTCTGGAAAAATGTCCGGCTAGAAACTCAACGAAAATATCCGGTCCTAGACCTGAGGAGATACGGTGCCCTGCATGTGTTTGACCAAGAAAAACCTCGAAGGGAAATGACAAGACTCTAGACACCGTGTGGAAGCTGTAGGTACTGCAACCTAAAGGTTCACCTTTATCAATGGGTTCAAGTAGCGCATGGATATATTTTCCCATTTTCAGTGATCAGTTTTTCCTGTGCTTTTCGATGTAAATGCCGTTCTGGTAAAGCCACAGCAGTGATTTAACCAGTTTTATAAACGTCTGAGTGTTTTCTATCCACACAGACTAAGCAAATGCATATACTATATTCCTGGCATGAGTAGCAGGGCGCTGAAATGTTGCGCGATTTTTAACAGAATGTTCAAAAAAGTAGAGGGTCGACTTAAGAGGTTAAAAGATAGATGGGAGGGGTCGAATGAAGCTGAAGGTTGGGAATAATAACAACTAATAACAACAAGATAACTAATGTAAAAAATATTATTTATGTATGTATATGTGTATATGTTTATATATATTTGCAAAAAAATATACGGGGGATTTTAAGTGATGCTGACATTGATGGAGCTACAGTCTTCCAATTCATGCGGTTGATTCCAGGGCTCTGTGCAGGCCAATCAAGTTCTTCCACACCGATCTCCACAACCCATTTCTGTATTAACCTCGCTCTGTGCACGGGGGCATTGTCATGCTGAAACAGGAAAGGGCCTTCCCCAAACTGTTGCCACAAAGTTGGAAGCACAGAATTATCTAGCATATCGTGCTGTAGCGTTAAGATTTCCCTTCACTGAAACAAAGGTGCCTAGCCAGAACCATGAAAAACATCCCCAGACCATTATTCCTCCTCCAACAAACTTTACAGTTGGCACTATGCATTCGGGCAGGTATTGTTCTCCTGGCATCCGCCAAACCCAGATTTGTCTGTCGGACCGCCAGATGGTGAAGCTTGATTCATCATTCCAGAGCACGTGTTTCCACTGCTCCAGAGTCCAATTGTGGCGAGCTTTACACCACTCCAGCCTCATCTCTTGGCATTGCGCATGTTAATCTTAGGCTTGTGTGCGGCTGCTCGGCCATGGAAACCCATTTCTTGAAGCTCCCAACGTACAGTTATTGTGCTGACATTTCTTCCAGAGGCAGTTTGGAACTCGGTAGTGAGTGTTGCAACTGAGGACAGATTATTTTTATGCCCTACACGCTTTAGCACCTGGCGGCCCCGTTCTGTGAGCTTGTGTGGCCTACCACTTCACGGCTGAGCTGTTGTTTCCACTTCACAATAACAGCACTTCCAGTTGACCGGGGCAGCTCTAGCAGGGCAGAAATCTGACGAACAGACTTGTTGGAAAGGTGGCATCCTACAGTATGACGGTGCCACGTTGAAAGTCACTGAGCTCTTCAGTAAGGCCATTCTACTGCCAATGTTTGTCTATAGAGATTGTATGGCTGTGTGCTCGGTTTTATACACCTGTCAGCTACTGGTGTGGCTGTAATAGGTGAATCCACTATTTGAAGGGGTGTCCACATCCTTTGGCATGGCTATTGCCGAAATTCTCTAATAACCTACAAACCACACAGAAGAACAATGTAAACACTTTACCATTTAAATAACAATAATAAAATGTAAAGTATAAATACAAAGTATTAGCCATTTAACACCATTGTAAAAAGCGAATTACCCTCAACAACATTATGTACATGACCTGGTGGGTGAAGAGAATCACTTACTCATCATCGACGCATTCAGATCACACCAGGGAGGTTCAGAGTTTAGAATCCTTTGCAGAAAAGAGCCGATAGAAATATCCAGTTGTGGTAGAGTAGCCTACTCCTTTCACTGGAAAAATGAAACTGACTTTTGACCCCGGGATGGGCCTGATTCTTATCATTTTTAAAAACTTTTTTTGTGTGTTTAGCAGATGCTCTTATCCAGAGCGATTTACAGGAGCAATTAGGGTTAAGTGCCTTGCTCAAAGGCACATTGACATATTTTTCACCTTGTCGGCTCTGGAATTCGAACCAGCGACCTTTCGGTTACTGGCCCAATGATTTTAATCGGTAGGCAACCTACCGCCCTTACATCAGTTCCGGCCTAAAGTTCCTATTGGCTCAGGGTCAAGGTGTGCCGGGTCAAGGGTCCCATGAAAGGTCAGAGGTGTAACCTGTAAACAGACACTTCACTCCTCCAAGGCAGAGAGGGAGAGCATCCTTCCCACTGCAGCAGACTTTCAGTAAATGTAAGCAACTCTATACTCAGGGGGAGAGGATTTTTAACACTACGTATATTTAGAAAGTATTTGAGTCATTTCAAGGCCTATTCCTCAACTTTTGTTGACCTAGTCCAATTCCTATTGAGTCATTTCAAGACCTATCCTCAATTTCATGTTTTAATATTTTGATCATATTTTTACTATGTACTTGTGCTTTTGTCCTAAAAAGCAATTTATAAAAACATTTACAAGAATGATGAGATTGTAATCTTTCTTGCAGCGTTACTAGTTATTCTTTATGGCCTTCTCATGATAAATAATTGCTTTTGGGTATGTCTATTTAGGGGGAAATCGACATCTAACAGGATCGTTATTTTAAATTGGAAGTTGAACTCTATTCCTTTTAACAGTATCAGCTGTGCAATTCACATAATGCTGTAACATTTTTTCCACTCAGGGATTCAATTTACCCTCGCCACCAGAGCCCCCTACTGTTGAAGCAGAGTACTACACCATTGCAGAGTTCCAGTCCGTCATTTCAGATGGCATCAGTTTTAATGGAGGGCAGAAAGCAGATGTAAGCTTCTTTTATGTATACTTTGGAGTGCATGCATGTCCAATGTGTTATTGTTTTTGACCTTGTTCAGTTAAATTCTTGAAATTGACAGATACTGCAGATACTTTTTTCATTTTTTATTTTACCCCTTTTTCTCCCCAATTTCGTGGTATCCAATTGTTTTAGTAGCTACTATCTTGTCTCATCAATACAACTCCCGTACGGGCTCGGAAGAGACGAAGGTTGAAAGTCATTCGTCGTCCGATACACAACCCAACCAAGCCGCACTGCTTCTTAACACAGCGCGCATCCAATCCGGAAGCCAGCCACACCAATGTGTCGGAGGAAACACTGTGCACCTGGCAACCTTGGTTAGCGCCCACTGCGCCCGGCCCGCCACAGGAGTCGCTGGTACGCGATGAGACAAGGACATCCCTACCGGCCAAGCCCTCCCTAACCCGGACGACGCTAAGCCAATTGTGCGTCGCCCCACGGACCTCCCGATCGCGGCCGGTTACAACAGAGCCTGGGCGCGAACCCAGAGTCTCTGATGGCACAGCTGGCGCTGCAGTACAGCACCTTTAACCACTGCGCCACCCGGGAGGCCTGATGATGCCTATTCTTACCAATGAATTCTCTCTGTTCTGTTTTGTAGGTGATCGAGAAGAACTCTGGTGGCTGGTGGTATATCCAGATTGGTGAGAAAGAGGGCTGGGCTCCCTGCTCCTACATCGACAAACGAAAGAAGCCCAACCTAAACCGCAGAACCAGCACTCTGAGCCGGCCCAAAGTCCCGCCCCCAGCCCCACCCGTCAAGAAGCAGGACTCTGAGGAGACTGTCCCTACCAGCATTCCTGGTTCCGAGGCTCCAGAGTCCCCTGCATCTCCCGGAAGGCCTGTGTACGAGGAGCCAGAATATGATATTCCTGCCATTGGGTTTGATCTGGAGTCAGAGTTTGAGTTCCTCAGGACAGATGAGTCCTCAGCGGATGGGAAGAACGAGGATAGCTCCTCAGAGAAGGGCTCTCACCTTTCCTCCAAGCCATCTCCGTCCTCTTCTCTCCATAGCGCCTCCTTCAAGATGTGCGAGTCGTCCGAGGACGTGGGGCAGGAAGAGGAGGAGCCTGAGGGAGAGGAGTGTATCTATGAGAATGACTGCTTCATGCCTTTCAGAGAGATGCCTTATACACAATCCAGTGGCGACTCAGACTTCCTGAAGATTAGTGCCCCGTTGGAGACTAGCAAAGCTGAAAACTCTCACTCCATGTTTGGGGCAAGGAGAAAAGGGAAGACTATCCAGCTGAACGGCAGCCAGTCCCTGTCTCAAACCAAAGCAGAGGCCGGGGCATCCAGCTCCAAACCTGCCTCTACAGAGTCCAACCCAGATCTCTCCAAGCAGTCCAGGCCCAAGAAGGACAAAGAGGAGCACAAGATGGGCTCCACCAAGTCCTCCACCAAACCTAAGCCATTGGTCAGGCCTAAGCCCCAGCTGGCCAAGGCCTCCAGTGCAGAGAAAATGGACATCGGCAGCCTCCGGAGACAACTTAGGCCTACAGGCCAGCTGAAGAAGGGCTCCAGAGGAGAAGACTTTGAAACAGCCTCTGTCATCTCCTCTGAGGACTCTGTGTCCTCCCACAGCACCTCCGACATCTCCTCCATCTATTCTAAAGGCAGCCGGGGAGACTCAGACGAGGGCTGCAGTCTCTACCGCACCACAGAGGCCTATGAGAAGGTCCAGGACTCAGAGATAAGCTTCCCTCCCGGGGTGGAAGTGGAGGTGCTGGAGAAGCAGGAGAGCGGCTGGTGGTATGTCCGCTTGGGCGACACTGAGGGCTGGGCTCCAACCTTCTACCTGGAGCCTGTCAGGCAGCTAGACGACAAAGCTGGGTCAGAGTCCGATGGCACCCCTACCAAACTGGGCAGCCTGAGCAAGTCCAACAGCCTGGAGAAGAATGAGCAGAGAGTCCAGGCCTTGAACAACATCAACCAGAGCCTAAAGAGGAGCATACCACCCATCCCCTCCAAGCCTTTTGGCCTGTTCAATGGCTCTCAGAAGAATGTTTTGAAACAGCAGCAGGTGGTCAGGCCTCAGTCGGTCTTCATCTCCAAGCCAATCATCGACGGGCCAAACCCAGTAGGCTCCCTTAGGAGGGGTGAGTCACTCAATTCCACTGACCACCCACGCTCTAGTCCCACCTTGCGCCGCAACGCTTCCTTTGGTACTACCCCGCGGTGCCCAGTGCCGAATGGTAACATGTCAAACCGGAACAGACCCGGCACGGGAAGCTCCGAATCACTGGGCCGGGGGACTCAGAGGAACGGTCTACCTATTTCCACAGTGAAACCCAAAACCCACCTCATCCACAACAACCTCCGTGAGGTGTATGTCTCCATAGCGGATTACCATGGTGATGAGGAGACCATGGGGTTCCCCGAAGGAACGACTCTGGAGGTTCTGGAGAGGAACCCTAATGGGTGGTGGTACTGCCAGATCCTGGACGGAGGTCGACCTCGAAAAGGCTGGGTCCCTTCAAATTACCTGGAAAGGAAGAGCTAGTGACACACTAATATTCAGTGCATGTGCAATCAGGTCAGAGACCATGGAAGACAGTGGAAATGGACATGGAAAGATACTGTTTTTTTACAGTGTAAAGATGGAAATCAGAAGAGACCATTTATAGTATCATTGAAGTGGTATACTTTGTGTTTTCTAAACTGAGGGTGGCCAACCAATCCTGCATATAATTACTTGACATTTTATTATTATAATCTGAAGTGACAAAGAAAATACTTCAAAGTATACTTTTTTGACAGGATTTGATCTATTCACAGACAGCCGGGGGTTGGAACAAATACCTTTGGCATTAAAATCAGCAAAAGGTCAATCAAATATTTAACAAAATAATTAAACAAAGTGGTTGATTTGATGAAATGTGCTTTTTAATCCAAAATGGAAGAATAATGGGATTTGGACACCAGTGGAAGAGCTTTGGACAGCTTTGGCTGATCATGGTGAGATTTTGTGATATGATAACATTACTTAATGCTCTCCAATGGGCTACAAATTATTCACTTCTAATGATATTTGATCATATAATGTTTTTTTTAATGATTTCTTCTTTAAAGGTCCAACGCAGCCCTTTTTTTATATCAATATCAAATCATTTCTGGGTAAAAATAAGTAGCTTACTGTGATTGTTTTCAATTAAAATAGTCAAAAATAAACAAAAATAGCTTGTTAGCAAATAGCAATTGGTTTATTAACTAATTTACTCAAATAGCTTTTACTCTAAAAGGGCATTATCATATTTTTTTTTACAATTTCACAGTATTATTCCAACATCATAGTGTGTAAATATATATACAGTGCATTTGCAAAGTATTCAGACCCCTTCCCCTTTTCCACATTTTGTTACGTTACAGCCTTATTCTAAAATGGAGGAAATCCTCAGCAATCTACACACAATACCCATTACGACAAAGCAAAAACAGGGTTTTAAAACCTTATTTACATAAGAATTCAGACACTATGCTATGAGAATCGAAATTAAGCTCACCTGCATCCTGTTTCCTGTTTTGATCAACCTTGAGATGTTTCTACAACTTGATTGGAGTTCCTTGATTGGAGAAACTTCCAGAAGGACAACCATCTCTGCAGCACTCTACCAATCAGGCCTTTATGGTAGAGTGGCCAGACGGAAGCCACTTCTCAGTAAAATGCAGATGACAGCCCGCTTGAAATTTAACAAAATGCACCTTAATGTCTCTCAGACCATGAGAAACAAGATTCTCTGGTCTGATGAAACCAAGATTGAACTCTTTGGCCTGAATGCCAAGCGTAGCGTCACGTCTGTAGGAAACCTGGGACAGAGTACAGAGAGATCCTTGATAAAATCCTGCTCCAGAGCGCGACCCTAAGTACACAGCCAAGACAACGCAGGAGTGGCTTCGGGACAAGTCTCTGAATGTCCTTGAGTGGTCCAGCCAGAGCCCGGACTTGAAACCTGAAAATAGCTGTGCAGAAACACCCCTTCCAACCTGACAGAGTTTAAGAGGATCTGCAGGGAAGAATGGAACAAACTCCCCAAATACAGGTGTGCCAAGCTTGTAGCTTCATACCCAAGAAGACTCAAGGCTGTAATCCCTGCCAAAGGTTTTTCAACAAAGTACTGACTAAAGGGTCTGAATACTTATGGAAATGTAATATTTCAGTTTTTTATTTTTAATACATTTGCAAAAATATCTTAAAACCTTTTTTTGCTTTGTCACTATGGGGTATAATTTGTAGATTGACAAGGATTTTATTTTTTTGAATAAGGCTATAATGCAACAAAATGTTGAAAAAGTCAAGAGGTCTGAATACTTTCCGAATGCATTGTATATATAACACAGAAAAATGTAGTTTTTGCCTGCACTGGACCTTTAAAGCTTTTTGCATGTTTAAAATGTTTTGTTTAAGTAAACATTTATCTTGAAATGCTTTGTATGTTGTATTTAAAAGGTCTGTTGCTACACCTTCTCATATGTTAAATGCCATCTGCAGAATGTCTTGTGCATGTTTTTAAGTCACTTTGTTATGAAGCTTAATGTATATTTCATGTAATATTGTTTCATATGGCTATGTGTGTATGGCATATTGTTGTAGAGCTTTGTGAATGTGTTCTATCAGTTCATTTACAGCATGTAAGTCATTTGAAACCTCTTAAAAGCTACAGTCTGAGATTTGAAAAACAAAAATAAACAGCTGAGGGATAGGGCTAGGACAATTTTGGTTTATGACAAAGACAGACAGTTGTGCTGAAGGCATTTATAAGAATTTTCTTCCAGAATCAATGGGTAAATATGAAGAATTGAAATAACCATTAAACAGCTTCCCAAGTTGCGGACTGTAGCTTTAATGTAATTCTTTATCAATGTTTCATGATTTTCTTGATGACACTCTACCTAATGTTTTATACGTACAGTATGTATCATTCGCCACCTTAGAAGTGTATTTCTGCTCTGGTCTTGTGACAAAATAAGTCAGCCTACTGTATATTTGAAGGAGTGGTAAATCAGCACATTTTTTTCGCTCTTCAGAATCGTCTATTAAACCGTACATTTTAATGAACTACCTTTTAAGGTGTTTGCTAGGTTGTAAAAAAAAATTACAAAATAAATGATGAGCTGCTTATGCACTTCCATTATTTAATTTAATTTACCAGAGCAAGGAATATTGGACTTGAATATTGGAATTGAGGCTTTGCATTGGCTTTCAAAACCAAACCCCAGCGATGTGTTGAATAGCAATTCTAATTCCAATAACTTTAAATTGTGATCTTATCTGAGAGGGAACAAATCGATTACATTTAAAATCCTTTATTTATACCACAAGGGGCTTGCAGGCAGCAGTGCAAATGCATAAAACAATGACCCACCTGGTGCTACTCATAACTCATATCGGGAAAGACTTTGATACTCTTGCCCCTTTGAAAAGGAGGCACATACAGTATTTAAAAAGGTGTACTCTTAATAATGCTGTGTAGTATAAATGTTTATGTTTGAACATATATTCTAGCTACATAACTTTTTAAATGAAGTATTTCAAGTAATTAATTCCCTATTTTGAACTAACATCTAGTTACATTGAGTTAATCTTACCCGGTTTTACATAAAATGGAATAGAACTGATTTATCTATGGATAGGTCACATTACATACTTTCTTGCCCAAGCCCAAAATTCTCAATTTATTTTAATAAAGCTGGCCCTCTTATGGCTGATGTTCAAGACTGCTGAAATATGGTTCCAATGAATGATCCTATTCTGCCAGTTTTATTTGACATACAAGTGTCCTTTGTCATTGTCTGCTGGACAGTATGGAATCTAACTTTAGTTTTAGAGCTTGCTACATTACAGAAATGTTATTTATATTATTCAGCAGAGAGAACGTTCATTTTATGATTACATGTGAACAATAATAATGAATTAATTGTGAATAAATGCACTTTCTGCATTACCCCAGTGTGCATTTCGTTTAAAGATGTCATTCTTTTACAGAATGAATTATGATTATTTTAATTTCTTCATCTTGTATGTTTCAAGGTATGAGACACCTTGGGGGTAATGCAAACTAAAGTGCCTCAAACGTTAACGCATCATACTATTCAAAGCAGTGAAGAAAAGAGATGCAACAGATTGAGTGGCTGTCTTCATTTTAGGTAATGAGGCTGTTATGATTCTCAGTAGTTAAGTGGATTTTTCTGCAAGAATCTGATCTTGTGCATTACTCTCTGAGCTGAATTTGTGTTGCTTACTCCATAATATTGCATTGCTGTTGACCAGCCGAAGCTCACTATAGTTTCGTATTGACCCTACTGGATTGGCTGTTGATACTTAGCGCAACCTAACCTGCCTGCTAGCACCAACATAACAGCATTTTGGTATTTGTTTCATTAGTCCATTGTTGATATAGTCCCAAAATGTCAGCAATCAAGTTTTGAAGATATACAGTGCAATCAAAAAGTTCAGACCCCTTCCCTTTTACATATTTTGTTACCTTACAGCTTTATTCTAAAATGGATTAAATACATTTTTTAAAATCACATTTACATAAGTATTCAGAATTTTTACTCACTACTTTGTTGAAGCACCTTTGGCAGCGATTATAGCCTCGAGTCTCCTTGAGTATGACGCTACATGCTTGGTACACCTATATTTGGGGAGTTTCTACCATTCTTATCTGAAGATCCTCTCAAGCTCTTTCAGGTTGGATGGGGATGGTTGCTGCACAGCTATCTTCAAGTCTCTCAAGAGATTTTTGATCCGGTTCAAGTCCTGGCTCTTGTCTGGGCCACTCACGGACATTCAGAGACTTGTCCTGGCTGTGTGAAATTTTTGCCAATGTTTTTATTTTAAGCAGAAATACCTTTATTTAAATAAGTATTCAGAGTCTTTGCTATGAGACTTGAAATTGAGCTCAGGTGCATCCTGTTTTTATTGATCATCCTTGAGATGTTTCTTCAACTTGATTGGAGTCCACCTGTGGTAAATTCAAATGATTGGGCATTATTTGGCAGGGTACCTAAACATTTATGCAGCATTGAATGTCCCCAAGAACACAGTGGGCTCCATTTCTTAATTTTTTAATTTTTTATTTCACCTTTATTTAACCAGGTAGGCTAGTTGAGAACAAGTTCTCATTTGCAACTGCGACCTGGCCAAGATAAAGCATAGCAGTATGAACAGACAACACAGAGTTACACATGGAGTAAACAGTTAACAAGTCAATAACACAGTAGAAAAAAAAGAGAAAAAAAGGGGAGTCTATATACATTGTGTGCAAAAGGCATGAGGAGGTAGGCGAATAATTACAATTTTGCAGATTAACACTGGAGTCATAAATGATCAGATGGTCATGTACAGGTAGAGATATTGGTGTGCAAAAGAGCAGAAAAGTAAATAAATAAAAACAGTATGGGGATGAGGTAGGTAAAAATGGGTGGGCTATTTACCGATAGACTATGTACAGCTGCAGCGATCGGTTAGCTGCTCAGATAGCAGATGTTTGAAGTTGGTGAGGGAGATAAAAGTCTCCAACTTCAGCGATTTTTGCAATTCGTTCCAGTCACAGGCAGCAGAGAACTGGAACGAAAGGCGGCCAAATGAGGTGTTGGCTTTAGGGATGATCAGTGAGATACACCTGCTGGAGCGCGTGCTACGGATGGGTGTTGCCATCGTGACCAGTGAACTGAGATAAGGCGGAGCTTTACCTAGCATGGACTTGTAAATGACCTGGAGCCAGTGGGTCTGGCGACGAATATGTAGCGAGGGCCAGCCGACTAGAGCATACAAGTCGCAGTGGTGGGTGGTATAAGGTGCTTTAGTGACAAAACGGATGGCACTGTGATAAACTGCATCCCGTTTGCTGAGTAGAGTGTTGGAAAAAAAATGAAGAAAAAATGAAAAATGAAGAAGTTTGGAATCACCAAGACTCATCCTTGAGCTGGCTGCCCGGCCAAATTGAGCAATCGGGGGAGAACGGCCTTAGTCAGGGAGGTGACCAAGAACCCGATGGTCACTCTGACAGAGCTCCAAAGTTCCTCTGTGAAGATGGGAGAACCTTCCAGAAGGACAACCATTTCTGCAACCCTCCACCAATCAGGCCTTTATGATAGAGTGGCCAGACGGAAGCCACTCCTCAGTAAAAGTCAACAAGATTCGCTGGTCTGATGAAACCAAGATTGAACTTTTGGCCTGAATTCCAAGCATCATGTCTGGAGGAAACCTGGGACCATCCCTACGGTGAAGCATGGTGTTGACAGCATCATGATGTGGGAAAAATGAATGGCGCTAAGTACAGAGAGATCCTTGAGGAAAACCTGCTCCAGAGTGCTCAGGACCTCAGACTGGGGCAAAGGTTCACCTTCCAACAGGACAATAACCCTAAGCACACAGCCAAGACAATGCAGGAATGGCTTCGGGACAAGTCTCTGAATGTCCTTGAGTGGCCCAGCCAGAGCCTGGACTTGAACCGGATCAAACATCTCTGGTGAGACCTGAAAATAGTTGTGCAGCGATGCTCCCATCCAACCTGACAGAGCTTGAGAGGATCTGCAGAGAAGAATGGGATAAACTCCCCAAATACAGTTGTGCCAAGCTTGCAGCGTCATACCCAAGAAGACTCAAGGCTGTAATCACTACCAAAGGTGCCTCAACAAAGTACTGAGTAAAGGGTCTGAATACTTATGTAAATATCATTTCAGTTTTTTTATTTTAATACATTTCCTAAAATTGTATAAAAAAATAAAAAATTAAAAAAAAGTTTTTGGCATTGGCATTATGGGGTATTGTGTATAGATTGATGAAGCAAAATATTATTTAATACATTTTAGAATAAGTCTGTAACATAAAAAAATGTGGAAAAAGTCAAGGGGCCTGAATGCTTTCCGAAGACACTGATAAGTTTAGCCGATTTCAATGTTCAAAACTTGATGCTCAATCTGCAGTATGTCTGCTGCATAGAGATGAGAGAGAGCCATGAGAAAATACATTTTGATCAGTCATGGAAATAGAAGAGCTGAAAACATGTTGGCTCACAATTTAAAAAGAAGATTGAACACAAGCTAAGAAATACAGGAGTTTTGGCGCAGGTGCAGCCAACTAGCGCTACAAAATATGTTTACCCCAGATCACTAGCTGTAAACTGAGAACATTTTTACTGAGGTTATCAGAATCGTACCTAATAGGATACCTAATGCCTCCACAGACCAAGTAAACCATGTGGAGACTCCCACCATTAGCTCTGACAAATTGAAAACCCTAGTCATTGGTGACTCCATTACCTGCAGTATTAGACTTAAATCAAATCATCCAGCAATCATACACTGTTTACCAGGGGGCAGGGCTACCGACGGTAAGGCTAATCTGAAGATGGTGCTGGCTAAAGCTAAAACTGGCGAGTGTAGAGAGTATAGGGATATTGTTATCCACATCGGCTCCAACGGTGTTAGGATGAAACAGTCAGAGGTCACCAAGCGCAAAATAGTTTCAGCGTGTAAATCAGCTAAAAAGATGTGTCGGTATCAAGTAATTGTCTCTGGCCCCCTCCCAGTTAGGGGGAGTGATGAGCTCTACAGCAGAGTCTGACAACTCAATCGTTGGTTGGAAACTGTTCTGCCCCTCCCAAAAGATAGAATAGAACCCTCTTTCTGGGACTCACCCACAAACAGGACCACGCCTGGCCAGTTGAGGAGTGACAGACTCCATCCTAGCTGGAGGGGTGCTCTCATCTTTTCTACAAACATAGACAGGGCTCTAACTCCCATAGCTCCACAATGAGATAGGGTGCAGGCCAGGCAGCAGGCTGTTAGCTAGCCGGCCAGCTTAGTGGAGTCTGCCACTAGCATAGTCAGCTCAGCTACCCCCATTGAGTCTGTGCCTTGACCTAGGTTGGGCAAAACTAAACATGGCGGTGTTCGCCTTAGCAATCTCACTGGAATAAAGACCTCCTCTATTCCTGCCATTATTGAAAGAGATTGTGATATCTCACATCTCAAAATAGGGCTACTTAATGTTAGATCCCTCACTTCCAAGGCAGTTATAGTCAATGAACGAATCACTGATCACAATCTTGATGTGATTGGCCTGACAGAAACATGGCTTAAGCCTGATGAATTTACTGTGTTAAATGAGGCCTCTCCTCCTGGTTACACTAGTGACCATATCCCCTGCGCATCCCGCAAAGGGGGAGGTGTTGCTAACAATTATGATAGAAAATTTCAATTTACAAAACAAATTACGTTTATGTCTTGTCTTCTAGTCATAAAATCTATGAAGCCTACTCAATCACTTTTTATAGCTACTGTTTACTAGTCTCCTGGGCCATATACAGCGTTCGTCAATGTATCCCTGAATTCCTATTGGACCTTGTAGTCATGGCAGATAATATTCACATTTTTGGTGACTTTAATATTCAAATGGAAAAGTCCACAGACCCACTTCAAAAGGCTTTTGGAGCCATCATCGACTCAGTGGCTTTTGTCCAGTATGTCTCCCGACCTACTCACTGCCACAGTCATACTCTGGACGTAGTTTTGTCCTGTGGAATAAATGTTGTGGATCTTAATGTTTTTCCTCATATTCCTGGACTATCGAACCATCATTTTATTACGTTTGCAATATCAACAAATAATCTGCTCAGACCCCAACCAAGTCGTGCTATAAATTCTCGGACAACCCAAAGATTCCTAGATGCCCTTCCAGACTCCCTCCTCCTACCCAAGGACGTCAGAGTACAAAAATCAGTTAACCACCTAACCGAGGTACTCAATTTAACCTTACGTCATACCCTAGAAGCAGTCGCACCCCTAAAAACAAAAAAAACATTTGTCATAAGAAACTAGCTCCCTGGTATACAGAAAATACCCGAGCTCTGAAGCAAGCTTCCAGAAAATTGGAACAGAAATGGCGCTACACCAAACTGGAAGTCTTCTGACTAGCTTGGAAAGACAGTACCATGCTGTATCGAAGAGCCCTCACTGCTGCTCGATCATCCTATTTTTCCAACTTAATCGAGGAAAATAAGAACAATCCAACATTTATTTTTGATACGGTCGCAAAGTTAACTAAAAAACAGCATTCCCCAAGAGAGGATGGCTTTCACTTCAGTAGTGATACATTCATGAACTTCTTTGAGGAAAATATCATGATCATTAGAAAGCAAATTACGGAGTCCTCTTTAAATCTGCGTATTTCTCCAAAACTCAGTTGTCCTGAGTCTTCACAACTCTGCCAGCACCTAGGATCAAGGGAGACACTCAAGTTTTTTAGTACAATATCTCTTGACACATTGATGAAAATAATCATGGCCTCTAAACCTTCAAGATGCATACTGGACCCTATTCCAACTAAACTACTGAAAGAGCTGCTTCCTGTGCTTGGCCCTCCTATGTTGAACATAATGAAAGGATCTAAATCCACCGGATGTGTACCAAACTCACTAAAAGTGGCAATAATAAAGCCTCTCTTGAAAAAGCCAAACCTTGACCCAGAAAATATAAAAAAACTATCGGTCTATATCGAATCTCCCATTCCTCTCCAAAATGTTAGAAAAAGTTGTTGAGCAGCAACTCAATGCGTTCCTGAAGACAAACAATGTATACGAAACGCTTCAGTCTGTTTTAGACCCCATCGTAGCACTGAGACTGCACTTGTGAAGGTGGTAAATTACCTTTTAATGGCGTCAGACCGAGGCTCTGCATCTGTCCTCGTGCTCCTAGACCTTAGTGCTGCTTTGATACCGTCGATCACTACATTCTTTTGGCAAGAATTAGAAACCCAAATTGGTCTACACAGACAAGTTCTGGCCTCGTTTAGAACTTATATGTCTGGAAAGATATCAGTTTGTCTCTGTGGATGGTTTGTGCTCTGACAAATCAACTGTAAATGTTGGTGTTCCTCAAGGCTCTGTTTTAGGACCACTATTGTTTTCCCTATATATTTTACCTCTTGGTGATGTCATAATAATATTAACTTTCACTGCTATGCGGATGACACACAGCTTTACACACAGCTGAAACATGGTGAAGCCCCAAAATTGCCCTCCCTGGAAGCCTGTGTTTAAGACATAAGGAAGTGGATGGCAGCAAATGTTCTACTTTTAAACTCGGACAAAACAGAGATGATTGTTCTAGGTCCAAAGAAACAAAGAGATCTTCTGTTGAATCTGACAATTAATCCTGGTTGTACAGTCGTCTCAAATAAAACTGTGAAGGACCTCGGCGTTACTCTGGACCCTGCCCACTCTTTTGACAAACATATCAAAACTGTTTCAAGGACATCTACGTAACATTGCACAAATCAGAAACTTTCTGCCCAAAAATGATGCAGAAAAATGATTCCATGCTTTTGACACTTCTAGGTTAGACTACTGCAATGCTCTACTTTCCGGCTACCCGGATAAAGCACTAAATAAACTTCAGTTCGTGCTAAACACGGCTGCTAGAATCTTGACTAGAACCAAAAAATGTGATTATATTACTCCAGTGCTAGCCTCTCTACACTGGCTTCCTGTTAAGGCAAGGGCTGATTTCAAGGTTTTACTGCTAACCTACAAAGCATTACATGGGCTTGCTCCTACCTATCTTTCCGATTTGGTCCTGCCGTACATACCTACACGTACGCTACGGTCACAAGACGCAGGCCTCCTAATTGTCCCTAGAATATCTAAGCAAACAGCTGGAGGCAGGGCTTTCTCCTATAGAGCTCACTTTTTATGGAATGGTCTGCCTACCCATGTGAGAGACGCAGACTGGGTCTCAACCTTTGTCTTTATTGAATACTAATCTCTTCAGTAGGTCCTATGATTGAGTGTAGTCTAGCCCAAGAGTGTGAAGGTGAAAGGAAAGGCACTGGAGCAACAAACTACCCTTCCTGTCTCTGCCTGGCCGGTTCCCCTCACTATACTGGGATTCTTTGACTCTAACCCTATTACAGGGGCTGAGTCACTGGCTTCCTGGTACTCTTCAATGCCGTCCCTCGGAGGGGTGCGTCACTTGAGTGGGTTGAGTCACTGACGAGATCTTCCTATCCAGGTTGGCGTGGCGGATCTTCCTGTCCGGGTTAGCGTGGCGGGTTGTACCGTGGCGGAGACATTTGTGGGCTATAATCGGCCTTGTCTCAGGATGGTAAGTTGGTGGTTGAAGATATCCCTCTAGTGGTGTGGGGGCTGTGCTTTGGAAAATGGGTGGGGTTATATCCTGCCTGGGTGGCCCTGCTCGGGGGTATCGTCGGACGGGACCACAGTGTCTCCCGACCCCTCGTCTCAGCCTCCAGTATTTATGCTGCAGTAGTTTATGTGTCGGGGGGCTAGGGTCAGTCTGTTATATATGGAGTATTTCTCCTGTCTTATCCGGTGTCCTGTGTGAATTTAAGTATGCTCTCTCTAATTCTCTCTCACTCTTTCTTTCTCTCTTCCTCTCAGAGGACCTGAGCCCTAGGACCATGCCTCAGGACTACCTGGCCTGATGACTCCTTGCTGTCCCCAGGCAGTGCTGCTGCTCCAGTTTCAGCTGTTCTGCCTGCGGCAATGGAACCCTGACCTGTTCACTGGACGTTCTACCTGCTCCAGACCTGCTGTTTTCAACTCTCTAGAGACAGCAAGAACGGTAGAGATACTCTGAATGATCGGCTATGAAAAGCCAACTGACATTTAATCCTGAGGTGCTGACCTGTTGCACCCTCGACAACCACTGTGATTATTATTATTTGACCCTGCTGGTCATCTATGAACATTTGAACATCTTGGCCATGTTCTGTTATAATCTCCACCCGGCACAGGCAGAAGAGGCCTGGCCACCACTCATAGCCTGGTTCCTCTCTAGGTTTCTTCCTAGGTCCTGTCCTTTCTAGGGAGTTTTTCCTAGCCACCGTGCTTCTACACCTGCATTGCTTGCTGTTTGAGGTTGTAGTCTGTGTTTCTGTACAGCACTTTGTGACATCAGCTGATGTAAGAAGGGCTTTATAAATACATTTGATTGATTATTACAATCCTATATCCTCAAGGGGGCAGCATAAGCACTCCAGAACAGCTCAGTCCAAATGTAACTCTCAAATCCTTGCTTCAACACTATACCATTAGATTAAGTCTTACTTGTTTGATACAGAATTTTGATATCAACATAATTATTTTAAGAGAGCTATGAACCTGGAATTGACCACAGCTTTACATACCGGACAAGGACATGCTAATGAAATACACCTTTGGAGACTACTAGATTTTTTTAGCTCAAATGTCCAACAATTACACTGAACCAACAACGCACAGCTTTGATAAGTGTTTGATAGTGAGACAATTTCAATTCAGTTTACTTTAATTCACCAACAACCGCACCCAAAGGGTGGGTTAACAAAATCGGAATAATACTCAGATGTCTGCCACCAAAACCCTTAACTTACCGGCATGTTTGAATGAGGCCCAGGTTCATTCAGAGGTCTAAATGGAAAGTCTGTATGTAGAAAAGAGAGATATACTGTGTCCATGTCAGTTTTACACACGGTGGCTGTGTCTCCCCTCGCTTTTGAGAAACTTGGTCCATGAATAATGGTTGCCGCTGCTTGTTTCATGTCCAGCCATCACAGGCTTTATTTATGCATATTAGACTGCAGTATAAAACACTAGTGCAGCCAACCTAGCCAAGGCATGGTAGTAAATAACAGATGATGTTCACTCTGCCTCTGCTCTAAACAGTCTCTGTGTGAGTTATGACTGTTTACTGTAGCCCTCTGCTTTGTATTTCACATGCACAGACTGAAGACCAGAATACTACTGTGCAGCATGATTGTGTATGGATGTTATTTATATTTTTGGAGCATTGCCCTAATGTTGCGGATCTATTTTAATGTTTAAGCAAGGAAGGTGTAGATATAATCACTATTAACAAATCTCTACATTGTAGATTGCACTCAACACATTACATTAGAGATGTAACCAGCAGTTATGAAAACTCAGCTTTGGTACAATCATATCTAACTTGTCTACTAATGGATTAGCAAACCTCAGCATCCCTGCAAGTGTAATAACCATGACAAGTAAGTTGACAAACTGACATTGCTAATATTAATACAGGTAACGAGTGGAGGACAGAGGAGCCTCTTAAAGAAGTTGTTACAGGTCTGTGCGAGCCAGTAATCTTGCTTGTTTGTAGGTGACCAAATACTTATTTTCCACCATAATTTGCAAATAAATTCATTAAAAATCCTAAAATCCTGTGATTTTCTGGATTTTTTTTCTCATTTTGTCTGTCATAGTTGAAGTGTACCTATGATGAAAATTACAGGCCTCTCATCTTTTTAAGTGGGAGAACTTGCACAATTGGTGGCTGACTAAATACATTTTTGCCCCACTGTAGCTATAGCGGCTTATGATGCATATTATTTCATGCGTACTGTATGTTTAATGTGTAGGCAAATTAGAATTTGCTTGGAACTACTTTAACTTAAAGTTTGAGGTGTTAAAGTCACATCCATCTGACTCACACAGTGAACATAATGTTGCAAGTCAGAAAAGTATTATTTTATTATTCATTATTTTACACAGAGGGATGTTTTGACAAAATGATAACAAATCAAAAGTAGTAAAGACCATTGACCTGATTTTTGCATCAAAAAGCAATACTTCTACCCTGTCTCATGTGTCTGTACCTTTAAATATTTGGTCCCATTTTATGATTATAGATATTGAAAATAAAAGAATGGGATGAAACGAGGTGCGTTATGTCCGTGTTTCAGTAAAACAACACAATGTTGCAATATAAGAATGAACATTTCTAAAGTTGGAGAGGATGAAAAATGGATATTTAAGTGTCTGTGGGTGCGACTTGGATAAAAAGTCATGTTCGGCTATGGAAAATCCTATTTCAACCCACACTAGTAGGTCAGTGGAAATTAAACAATAGAAAAAGACTTGTCCACTTTGTATTGTGCTGTACAGGATGTCAAAAGAACAAACACAGTGATAATTCATATGATTGAAAAAAATCAATAATTATCATACAGTACAACACAAAATCATTATCATTATTATAATTGTCTCTGTTAACATGTATCATGGTTGTTCTCTGTATGTCCTAATTTGGTCAGAAAAAACTGAACCAGTAGAAAAGTCAAGGCAAACCACTTCTCAAGCGCAAGATTAATCCAGTATTATACAATACAATGACAGAGGTTTGTGTTAAACAGTTTCTATTAATAGCGCTGAATAACTTCATACATAGAGTACATATTACACATACTCAAATGTTGGCTTTAAAACACCATCTTTTTTTTACATCACTAGATGGGATGTGTGATTGGATGCAAGTCTTCATTCCTATGTAAAAGTGAACTGGGATAAATATGCACCTGAATATTCATTTGCCTGAACATTTCAGTGTTGTAACTGATCAAAGTTCTCTTCTCCAAAAGGCACACACGAACACTCTTCTATAATATTCAAACTAACATAGTTCCCTTGAGCAGTTTGTGTAACAGAGGGATCAGATGGCACATTTTGACACCATGAAAAAACACATTTATGAAAATGTACATATAATTCAACCTTGTTTTATGAACCTGAAAAGTGGCTTGTACCTGACCATTGTTGTCTTTGAAACATTATAGATTAAAAACACTGTATTAGTATGAAAACTTAATGATTAGATAAATAGTTTGTTTTAAATGATTGCAATGCAAGTCTAAAGCTCACATACTGTGCAACAATAACCAGCTACTGTAGCTAGATCCTTGACCTCCACATGTGTGGATACCGTTTCCTGTGTAAACAGCAAAAGCACAGTATGAAGGCAAAATATCAGAGAGACTTTCTAACTAAAGAGACAAAATGTGACAAAGATATCCTGTTTCCTTTACCATAATCTCCTCCAACAGCTGGCTCTCTAGCAATTATCCTGGGGACAAGGTTACCTTTAAGTGTTAAGAAACATTATATTATTTTTTACAATAAAATGGACTCCAAAATGACAAATTATTTACCGTTCATTTATATTGGGCACACAATAATCTGAAACAACCTGAACAAAGAGAAAATGCATCCAACAAATGTGTATAGTCACAAGCTTGATGTAGTCATTGCTTGCTATGAATATGGCACCGAATACTTAACTTTTTGCTACTTCAATACACATAAGTGAATTTGTCCCTATACTTACTGGTCCCCTAAAATGGGGGGACTATGTGCAAAAAGTGTTGTAATTTCTAAACAGTTCACCCGATATGGATGAAAATACCCTCAAATTAAAGCTGACAAGTCTACACCAGAAACCTAACAGTCAGTGTATCATTTAAAATCCTGGAGTACAGAGTCAAAACAACAAAACATGCATCACTGTCCACCACCAGTGGGGTGGAAGATGATTGTTTTGCAGTGAGTGAGCCAGATCCCTCCTGGTTAAGTCCACCTCCATGATAGCGGAGTCCAATCCAGTATCTGGGATACAGTGACACAGTGGAAGCCAGCATGGCCTCTTCCTGTGTATTGTTTATCTTTAATGGTATCTTTAATGGTCTATCACATACCTGGTACAGTAGAACAGGAGGTTGAGGGCAACTTAATTGGGGAGGACAGGATGGTGGTAATGGCTGGAGCAGAATAGGTGGAGTGGTATCAAATACATCATACAAATGGTTTCCATAACATTACCACAAGCCCATGCTCCCCAATTGATGCCATTCCATTTACTCCATTCCAGCCATTAGTATAAGCAGTCTGCCTCTCAGCAGCCTCCACTGTACAGTATAGGTCATGGTGAAATGCCTTTATGCCCCAACATGTTTTTCTGATATCTTTGACGGGCCAACTGGATGATGCTGAATCTCAGTGTTGCTGAGCCATACTGAGACCGGCCAAACCTACATGCTCCAATAAGACTGAATTACAGTATGTCTCTGGTGGTCTTTGATGAAAAACCTCCTGTAGCTGAGCCATAGGTGACAAAGACAGGTCAGCCCTACATGCACTGATAGGCCTCAATGTTTTCTTTGATCTCGGTGAATAAGCCACTGTGTTACACAGCCAGGCCGATCCTACGTGCTCCGGTAGGTCTTTATAATGTCTTTGATCGTCCTCCTGCAGATCGGACAGCAGGCGTTGGCCATCTTCTTCAGCTTGAGGCCACAGGCGTAGCAGAGACACATGTGACCACAGGCGTACAGCACCGTGTCCACTACGTTCTCATAACAGATGGTGCACTCGTCACTCCAAGAGCCCGAGCACACTTGGAAAGTGGAGGATTCTGGGTGGCTGGAGAATGGAGAGCTGGGAGTCGTACCTGGGAGACAATGGAATAGGTTTTAGTGTTAGGTGGATAATTGTCATACCGTATAGCTTGGAAACTGTACTTCTCCTAGTAGGCGTTTTTCAATTTTGGACTAATTATACTGCATCTTCTCTGAAAAGATATCTTCTATGTTTACACTTTGCAGGATATTGAGTCAATATAACTCATGTTGTTCCTTTTGAGAGGGACTAAACTATAATAACAGGTATCAGGTTGCTGTGTGACCTTTTGTGTATTATACATATCACATTTCCAGCCTATCGCGGTCAAAAGAAACTCTCAACAAATACGTTAAATGCAGCTAACGTTGCCCTTCTTGGTCACATTGCTGCCATAAACAAAGGTGGGAAATGATATACAGCAAGAGATAGAGAGGAGGAAGAAGAGAAAAGAGAAAAATAGAGAGAGATAAAACACTGGGATAACATCTGACCTGGTGAGTGAGAAGGTGGTAATGGAAAGAGGGTTCACCTGTGGAGCTGCTGAAGGCTGGTGGGAAGCTGGCATTGAGAATGGTGTTGAGGTTGATGTTCAGGTTGGAGTTGAGGTTGGGCTCGGAGCTGTCGCTGCAGCGCAGTGTTGGGGTGTTAGGGGTGCAGGATGGGGAGCTGGGAATTGATGGCACCTGAGGGTCTGCATTCAAAGACGAGCCTGAGGGCACAGAGAAGCACTGTGTCACATACAAACTGCTCTGAACTCATGTACAGTGCATTTGGAAAGTATTCAGACCCCTTCCTTGTTGTTGTTACGTTACAGGCTTGTAAAATGTTTTATAAAAATCCTCAATCTATACACAATACCCCATAATGACAAAGTAAAATTAGTTGGATTTTTTTGCATACTTAAAAATCAAAAAAGGTATATATATTTGTTTTTGGTATTCCGCCCCTTTCCTATGAGACTCAACATTTAGCTCAGGTGCATCCTGTTTCCATTAATCAACCTTGAGATGTTTCTACAACTTGATTGGAGTCCATCGGTGGTAAGTTCCATTGATGGGACATGATTTGGAAAGGCACACACCTATCTAAATAAGGTCCCACAGTTGACAGCGCATGTCAGAGGATACATGGATAGCATACGATCTATGATTGTGTGCTATCCATTTATCTTTTTTATATGTTATATTTACAGTTGAAGACGGAAGTTTACATACATCTAAGCCAAATACATATAAACTCAGTTTTTCACAATTCTTGACATTTAATCAGAGTAAAAATTATTTTTTTAGGTCAGTTAGGATCACCAGTTTATTTTAAGACTGTGAAATGTCAAAATAATAGTAGAGAGAATGATGTTGTGGGGGTGCGTTGCTGCAGGAGAGACAGGTGCACTTCAAAAAATAGATGGCTCATGAGGAAGGAAAATTATGTGGATATATTGAAGCAACATCTCAAGACATCAGTCAGGAAGTTAAAGCTTGGTCGCAAATGAGTCTTCCAAATGAACAATGACCCCAAGCATACTTCCAAAGTTGTACACAAAATGGCTTAAGGACAACAAAGTCAAGGTATTGGAGTGGAGATCACAAAGCCCTGACCTCAATCCTATAAAAAATGTGTGGGCAGAACTGAAAAAGCGTGTGCGAGCAAGGAGGCCTACAAACCTGACTCAGTTACACCAGCTCTGTCAGGAGGAATGGGCCAAAATTCACCTATTCAACTGTTGTGGGAAGCTTGTGGACGGCTACCCAAAACGTTTTACCCAAGTTAAACAAATTAAAGGCAATGCTACCAAATACTAATTGAGTGCATGTAAACTTCTGACCCACTGGAGAATGTGATGAAAGAAATAACAGCTGAAATAAATCATTCTCTCTACTATTATTTTGACATTTCACATTCTTAAAATAATGTGGTGATCCTAACTGACCTAAAACAGGGAATTTTTACTAGGATTACATGTCAGGAATTGTGAAAAACTGAGATTAAATGTACTTGGCTAAGGTGTATAGACACTTCCGAGATCAACTGTATATCTCCATATGTGCCCGAGATGGCATAGCAGTTCAGACGTCTTTTGTCCTCGTCTTGTCGTGTCGTGTATATATATATATTTACAACTTTTTTTCCACATACATTTTATTTTTATTTTCCATCAACTCATCTTCAATACACTCTCCTGCAACCTGCCTCACCAATTGATATGTATAAATACGTATTATTTACCTCAAATCTGCAATAAAATCTGCAATCCTCCAAGAAGCTAGCCAGAAGCTAGCCAGAAACTCCAAGAAGCTAGCCAGAAGCTAGCCAGGAGCTAGCCAGAAGCTAATCAGAAGCTAGTTAGCTTCTTTACTGGCAACTCGTTCGTATTCAGCTAACCACGGTTTGTGGTCATCAGCTATCCTTTAACTCGAAAATCTATCGCCAGTTTTGTACGGCGCAGCGCAGCTCGGAACGGAACATACCGGACCGATTTTTTTCTCTCCATGTCCCTGGATTTCAACTGCTCTCTGGACATTCACTCCCGGATCTCACAGCTAGCTGGCTGCTATCCGTGTGTCTATCTGCTTTCGTCGATTCCGGAGCAAACATCAATTACTCCGGAGCTAGCCAGCTCCGTCAACCACTCCTGAGCTCCGTCAATCACTCCTGGGCTGCAGTCACCTATCCGGACCCGTTTTACTGCCTACACGGAGCCCCTCCGGGCCTTCACAACTGGACTGCCGGCGTTATCTACCCGAAGGAGATCCGGCTGGCTCCTCCGTCGCGACGTTACCTGAATGCCCATCTGCGGCCTGCTAACCGTTAGCTGTCTTACCGGATGCTCTCAGAATAGACAATCGGACAATTTATTTATTTTTATTATTACTATGTTTCTTCTTGGGCCTCTATAACTATATCTATTGTTTTTATTTTTTTGTTGTTGTGTGATTTGGACTAATCCCCTCTACAACACGGAACTCCACTAATCTACTGACGGAACGCAAGAGGTGGCTAACAACAGACCTCCATCCTATGCTAGCTTGCTACCGATGTCCTGGCTAGCTGTCTAAATCGCCGTGACCCCCAAACCAACCTCTCCACTCCCTGGACCCTTTTGATCACTCGACTAAGGATGCCTCTCCTTAATGTCAATATGTCTTGTCCATTGCTGTTCTGGTTAGTGTTTATTGGCTTATTTCACTGTAGAGCCTCTAGTCCTGCTCACTATACCTTATCCAACTTATTAGTTCCACCACCCACACATGCAATGACATCTCCTGGTTTCAATGATGTTTCTAGAGACAATATCTCTCTCTTCATCACTCAATACCTAGGTTTACCTCCACTGTACTCACATCCTACCATACCTTTGTCTGTACATTATACCTTGATGCTATTTTATCGCCCCCAGAAACCTCCTTTTACTCTCTGTTCCAGACGTTCTAGACGACCAATTCTTATTGCTTTTAGCCGTACCCTTATTCTTCTCCTCCTATGTTCCTCTGGCGATGTAGAGGTGAATCCAGGCCCTGCAGTGCCTAGCTCCACTCCTATTCCCCAGGCGCTCTCTTTTGATGACTTCTGTAACCGTAATAGCCTTGGTTTCATGCATGTTAACATTAGAAGCCTCCTCCCTAAGTTTGTTCTTTTCACTGCTTTAGCACACTCTGCCAACCCGGATGTTCTAGCTGTGTCTGAATCCTGGCTTAGGAAGACCACCAAAAATTCAGAAATTTTAATTCCAAACTACAACATTTTCAGACAAGATAGAACTGCCAAAGGGGGCGGTGTTGCAATCTACTGCAAAGATAGCCTGCAGAGTTCTGTCCTACTATCCAGGTCTGTACCCAAACAATTTGAACTTCTACTTTTAAAAATCCACCTCTCTAAAAACAAGTCTCTCACCGTTGCCGCCTGCTATAGACCACCCTCTGCTCCCAGCTGTGCTCTGGACACCATATGTGAACTGATTGCCCCCATCTATCTTCAGAGCTCGTGCTGCTAGGCGACCTAAACTGGAACATGCTTAACACCCCAGCCATCCTACAATCTAAACTTGATGCCCTCAATCTCACACAAATTATCAATGAACCTACCAGGTACCCCCCAAAGCCTTAAACACGGGCACCCTCATAGATATCATCCTAACCAACTTCCCCTCTAAATACACCTCTGCTGTCTTCAACCAAGATCTCAGCGATCACTGCCTCATTGCCTGCATCCGTAATGGGTCAGCGGTCAAACGACCTCCACTCATCACTGTAAAACGCTCCCTGAAACACTTCAGCGAGCAGGCCTTTCTAATCGACCTGGCCGGGTGTCCTGGAAGGATATTGATCTCATCCCGTCAGTAGAGGATGCCTGGATATTTTTTAAAATGCCTTCCTAACAATCTTAAATAAACATGCCCCATTCAAGAAAATTAGAACCAGGAACAGATATAGCCCTTGGTTCTCCCCAGACCTGACTGCCCTTAACCAACACAAAAACATCCTATGGCGTTCTGCATTAGCATCGAACAGCCCCCGTGATATGCAGCTGTTCAGGGAAGCTAGAAACCGTTATACACAGGCAGTTAGAAAAGCCAAGGCTAGCTTTTTCAAGCAGAAATTTGCTTCCTGCAACACTAACTCTAAAAAGTTCTGAGACAATGTAAAGTCCATGGAGAATAAGAACACCTCCTCCCAGCTGCCCACTGCACTGAAGATAGGAAACACTGTCACCACTGATAAATCCACCATAATTGAGAATTTCAATAAGCATTTTTCTACGGCTGGCCATGCTTTCCACCTGGCAACTCCTACCCCGGTCAACAGCACTGCACCCCCAACAACAACTCGCCCAAGCCTTCCCCATTTCTCCTTCTCCCAAATCCATTTAGCTGAAGTTCTGAAAGAGCTGAAAAATCTGGACCCCTACAAATCAGCCGGGCTAGACAATCTGGACCCTTTCTTTCTAAAATTATCTGCCGAAATTGTTGCCACCCTATTACTAGCCTGTTCAACCTCTCTTTCGTGTCATCTGAGATTCCCAAAGATTGGAAAGCAGCTGCGGTCATCCCCCTCTTCAAAGGGGGGACACTCTTGACCCAAACTGCTACAGACCTATATCTATCCTACCATGCCTTTCTAAGGTCTTGAAAGCCAAGTCAACAAACAGATTACCGACCATTTCGAATCTCACCATACCTTCTCTGCTATGCAATCTGGTTTCAGAGCTGGTCATGGGTGCACCTCAGCCACGCTCAAGGTCCTAAACGATATCTTAACCGCCATCGATAAGAAACATTACTGTGCAGCCGTATTCATTGATCTGGCCAAGGCTTTCGACTCTGTCAACCACCACATCCTCATCGGCAGACTCGACAGCCTTGGATTCTCAAATGATTGCCTCGCCTGGTTCACCAACTACTTCTCTGATAGAGTTCAGTGTGTCAAATCGGAGGGTCTGCTGTCCGGACCTCTGGCAGTCTCTATGGGGGTGCCACAGGGTTCAATTCTTGGACCGACTCTCTTCTCTGTATACATCAATGAGGTCGCTCTTGCTGCTGGTGAGTCTCTGATCCACCTCTACGCAGACGACACCATTCTGTATACTTCCGGCCCTTCTTTGGACACTGTGTTAACAACCCTCCAGGCAAGCTTCAATGCCATACAACTCTCCTTCCGTGGCCTCCAATTGCTCTTAAATACAAGTAAAACTAAATGCATGCTCTTCAACCGATCGCTACCTGCACCTACCCGCCTGTCCAACATCACTACTCTGGACGGCTCTGACTTAGAATACGTGGACAACTACAAATACTTAGGTGTCTGGTTAGACTGTAAACTCTCCTTCCAGACCAATATCAAACATCTCCAATCCAAAGTTAAATCTAGAATTGGCTTCCTATTTCGCAACAAAGCATCCTTCACTCATGCTGCCAAACATACCCTTGTAAAATTGACCATCCTACCAATCCTCGACTTTGGCGATGTCATTTACAAAATAGCCTCCAATACCCTACTCAACAAATTGGATGCAGTCTATCACAGTGCTATCCGTTTTGTCACCAAAGCCCCATATACTACCCACCATTGCGACCTGTACGCTCTCGTTGGCTGGCCCTCGCTTCATACTCGTCGCCAAACCCACTGGCTCCATGTCATCTACAAGACCCTGCTAGGTAAAGTCCCCCTTATCTCAGCTCGCTGGTCACCATAGCATCTCCCACCTGTAGCACACGCTCCAGCAGGTATATCTCTCTAGTCACCCCCAAAACCAATTCTTTCTTTGGCCGCCTCTCCTTCCAGTTCTCTGCTGCCAATGAATGGAACGAACTACAAAAATCTCTGAAACTGGAAACACTTATCTCCCTCACTAGCGTTAAGCACCAACTGTCAGAGCATCTTACAGATTACTGCACCTGTACATAGCCCACCTATAATTTAGCCCAAACAACTACCTCTTTCCCAACTGTATTTAATTTATTTATTTATTTTGCTCCTTTGCACCCCATTATTTTTATTTCTACTTTGCACATTCTTCCATTGCAAAACTACCATTCCAGTGTTTTACTCCCTTCTCACCTAATTTGCTCACATTGTATATAGACTTTTTTTTTTTTTTTTTTTTACTGTATTATTGACTGTATGTTTGTTTTACTCCATGTGTAACTCTGTGTCGTTGTATGTGTCGAACTGCTTTGCTTTATCTTGGCCAGGTCGCAATTGTAAATGAGAACTTGTTTTCAACTTGCTTACCTGGTTAAATAAAGGTGAAATAAAATAAATAAAAAATAAGTCAGACTGACCCCTGACTCTCATACAGAACTTTAACCCCTAACCTTAACCCCTAGCCTAGCTAACGTTAGCCACATCAAGAAAGTTGTGTACTGGACACAAATGTGTTATGAAGAAATTGTGTGGTAGACACAAATTGGAATAAGTAATTTGTGTCTATTTCATGATAATCTCTGATAGTCTGTTGGCTATATTGCAGATTAATTATAACACATTACATTGTATGGCCCCCAAATATGTTTTTTCTTTATTCACAATTTTCTACATTTTAGAATAACAGTGAAGACATCAAAACAATGAAATAATACACATGGAATCATGTAGTAACCACAAAAGTATTCAACAAATCAAAATACATTTTATATTTGAGATTCTTCAAAGTAGTCACCCTTTGCCTTGATGACAGCTTTGCACTCTTGGCATTCTCTCAACCAGCTTCATGAGGTAGTCACCTGGAATGCATTTCAATGAACAGATGTGCCTTGTTAAAAGTGACTTAAATTTTTTTCCTTCTTTATGCGTTTGAGCCAATCAGTTGAGTTGTCAGTTTGAGCCAATCAGTTGTGTCCCCGGACCCCAGTCTACAGTATGTATGGTTGCATTTGTGTGCATCTATAAGTGAATCAGGAGCCCTTGAGGTATTGTAGTCTCACCAAGAAGTGCTCCCCCACCACATTTACAATCCCTCTGGCCATGGCAGTGTCTGTCCTGTGCCATATCCATCCATTCTGAACAGCAGCACCGGCAGCCCTATTTGGCATCAGCCCTCCTATTGGCATCAGAGGAGAATAGCTATGACATTTCCAAATCCACAGACCTAGTGGGCTATATCTTAATGGCACAATTCTTTTTTGTTTATACACATTTTTTTACACAATGTAGAAACTTAATATCCCACAAACGACTGTAATTTCAATGACATGTTTTTGTACCAACATTTTAGCCTTTTATAATAAACAGAGTTTATAGGACACAAAACGAGCTAGAAATCCATATAGGCCCAATATAGACTCAATCACTTTAAAAAAATATATATATAATTTTATGGTGGTCCTAACCTTTACGGTGAGAGCAACAGTACCACCAATAAGATGTTTTAATTTAGAAACCGGTTCAAACATAATGTCTGCCATAAAACTCCTCTTACACTGGTATCACTTATGTGCCAAATGAAACAACACCGTCAGTTTGCAAGCAGTAAGCATACACAACCCACACATTACCCAATTTGTTCCCTATTTTTATATCCCGTACCCTAAGTCTCCCTGAAATGGAATAGATACCTGACCTCACTCCCGAAGGTGAAAAAGAACCACAACAGCTGTACTTCACTCAACGAGACCGGCCATTTAAAAAAAAGAAGAAGTTTGAAACACATTCTCGTAAACCCTATTGCTATGACAATAATGTACATAATCGAGTCTAAAACTGAGTGACTCTGATACAATAGAGCCTTGACAAGGGGGCGCCCCTATACGTTCCCATCCCTCTCTAGTTGGACCACCCTTACTGGCGGGGTCTCAGTTTCAATCCACATAGAATATTATATCAAAATTATCGTGGAGCTCCTGCACCTAAATACAAACAGTACCGGCACCCAACAAGAATACCGGCACCTATTTCAGTTCAAGTCAAGCACTTGTTTATTGTTATGTATCAACCAAGGTTACACTCAAACATGTTTGGTTTCAAATGGATCAATGTAAAGTTTGCAGATATACAGTATCTTCTCTAAAACGTGTGAAACCACATACATCACTAGCATTACTAGCAACAAGTTCAGTGACATTGTGGTAGAGTACTATAATTACACAAGTTTGCTTGCAAGCGTCCTCATATGATCATTATCTACTTAACGTGACATGTGTGACAGACCGGCTGCACAGCTGTCTGGTAACATCCTGGTCACCTCTAATAGGAGATCATACAGAAAGATACCCTTCATGTGTATTCCTAAACCCTTTCATCCAGGACAGGGTTCAGATCCTGCCATCGTATGAATGCATTCCTTGCCCCTCTATCTGGAATGGACAACATCTGAGGGCCTAGGAGTATGCAATGCAGCCTGGGATGTCTGCATGCGGCCCCAGCTAAATCCACTGTGGTTCAGTGTTTCCCAACTGCAGTCCTTGAGTACCCCCAACAGTACAGTTTTGTTGTAGCCCTGGGAAAGCACACCTTTTTCAACTGGTCAACTAATCCTCAAGCCCTCAATGAGTTGAGTCAGGTCAGTTTGTTTGGGGCAACAACAAAAATGTGCTTTTGGACTGGAGTTGAGAAACAATGATGTAGTGTATGCACAGCGCCTTTCACCACAACCTTATCAGACCTCTGGTGGTAGAGCAGGGTTCTTACAATGCCAGGATAGTAGGTTCGATACCCGGGACCACCCATATGTAAAACATTTATACGCACATGACTAAGTCAATTGGATAATAGTGTGTGCTAAATGGCATTATATTATATCTTATCTGAAGTTTGCCACTGTACTTACAGTACACCATGATTTTATTATCATGAATGTATAGTAGCATGTGTGTGTGGAGCTGCAATGGGAATGAAGATAAATAAGAACTCTTTGGAGCTCATACAAACAAGAAATTAAGATATTCACGCACCATGATCATGTAAAAGTGATGGACTCCCATCTGCTTCATTTCACAGATCCAACAACACACGACCATGGACAAGAGCCACTTTCAGAGGTGGTGATGTCAGAGTCATAAGAGTGAAGAAAGAAAGAAAGAAGAGGTCGAGAAAGAGAAAGGAGATAGAGAGTGGCGGCCACCGTTAGGAGAGTAAGACGTGGATGAAAACTGTGATGTCTGAATGTGAGATGCAATTTTATTTTCATAATGCATATGGAAGGAATCATAAGCAGCTAGCGGAGCCCCCCCTCCCCCCCTGATGGATGATGACACTGTCTGACACTGCTGCTGGGCCCACGCAGAACAGAAATAACCCACTCTACCCAGGAGAGGAGAGTGGAAAATATAGGAGACAAATTACCTCGCAATATCAAAGCAGTTCCATTAGTTCCTTCACATTTCTTGTTTAATTTGTCTTTGAAGACCTGTTCTCAAACACTATGCTAACATAGTTAAACAAATTGAAACACAATCATTCTCAACAACAAGTTGGTCAGAAAACAAAGCCTAATAGGGGAACAGGTTGTTCAGGACATTATGACAAATAACCTGGCCTCAACAGAGCTTAATAACAAAACAATAGAGCACACACACACATCTGTGCTTACAAGCTGTTTTCTGCAATATAGAAATGTTCATATCAAAATAATAAATTGCCTAAAGATGCAAGGCTCTGTAAAAAAAAGTATTCCCACAGAGTATCAAAGCCATGAACATCTAGTACTAAACATGCTTGCAAACCAGAAAAATATGTAGGCCTATATCTTAAGAGTTTTGATTTGTTTCAACCTGTAAAACATCTTCAAAGTAATAATTTTTCCCCCTAATTTCTCTGTGTAGAACATTGTAGTTTACTTAAATTCCAGGCCCTAGAATCCACTTACAAACAGGAGAATCACTGCAAATATGAGCGCAAATCTCCACATGCATCTTGTCATTAATTCCCCATTTGCAACAGCACCCTTCCCTGCCAGCCATTATTTATGACATGTTATTCTAGTGTTGATTTATCATGGGTTGGTCCTATAATCACCCTGTTGCCTCTGATACATGGGACTGGCACCTCAATACCAAAAAGTGGGGGTTGTATATTCAGGTTTCCCCCCCTAAGGCCTCCTCATCTATCTAAGCTTGTCATGGTGTGTAAAGACTGGGCATGATGTGTTAGTCTGCACCTGAGAGGACTTGTGTGTACGGTCATGTGTGGTGTGTGTGTGTGTGCCTGTGTATTCCTGCATGCACACAGACATATTCACAGTTCAAGCAGGCAGAAATACAGCCAGTATGAAGATTTCGCATCAGTCTGATGAGTTTTGCAGAGGGCAAGGAAGGCATATATTAACCCCCGCTGTACCAAACCAAATGCTTGGCTAGAAGCAAGGGGAAATAATGTGCGAGTTGAGATAAGAGATTATTTGGTAATGTACCTGTGACGGCCAATACAATACGGCTTGGAACACTGCTTGTCCAATCAAATACACATTTTTGTGCTCAGAAAACGGAATAAAACCACCCGTGGGTCAAATTCAACCCACAGGCCACCAGTTGGGGAACCCTGATACACAGTTAGTTAGTTCCTACAGCACGACCGGGAGAAGTACAGTAGGTGAGGGCAAATGTAAGATTAGAGTCGTTATGATAAACGTGTGGCAGAAGAGGTGGGACAGCAAGACCAAGGGTCGGCATTTCAATGTCGTTCGGTTGCGCCTAGGACATTGAACTGGTCATTACATTTGGTTGGCAAGCATGTAAATGGTTTGTGTGCGGAGTATATGGTTGATGAAACAGTAAAGCATGTGTTGAAAGTGCCGATATGTGGAAGATAAGGAAATATTGTTGTGTAGGGTTATTTAGGTTGGACAGGGATGGGAGGGTGGAAGGGATTTGGAGGATGGGGGAGGATTTGTTTGACGTAAGTAGGGCTCTTTTATTTTCTTAGTAGAACAGGATTAGGTTGGAGGGTTTCTTTTTTCATAATGTTTGTTTCTTTTTTGATTCATCTGTACGCTGTGATTGACTGCACACTCCAGTACAGTAGGTGCCGGCAAGCACCTCTAACGTTTGTTTGAGGACCGCCATAATACCATAGAAGACAACGACCTGGAAAACTTTTGCGTAGCGACATCATCGTAAGAGATTGGATTATTGTACCAGTGTTGAATGTCTGAACTGAAATTGCTAACAAGCTATTATGTTAAGGTATAAATTATTTAAAAGTTGTTGCTTTGTTTGTTGAAACTGTCACTGGGCAGTGACGCCGTTAGCTAGCGAACCTCAAACAGACCAAAGGGGACCTTGTTTTTTTGCAGATCATTCTATGCAACGTTCTGTTTGAGTCTAACAACGTTAGACATTGAACATACCTACCTAACTAGCTAGCTTGTACCTAACATTTGAACATTGATAGCTAGCTAGTTCCCGGACCGAAGGGGATATCCTGTTAGCGGACATTACCAGTAATAGTTTATCCTGTCAGCGAACTCTTCTAGGTCCTAAAAGTTATAACGCTTGATACCTACCTAGTTAATTAGCTAGCTATTTATGACTATGCCAGAAATAGTCATATCTGGCTATACATTGCTTTGACCTAGCTAGCTAGTTGATGTTATCATTCAGAGAGACATTCAAGGTCTTACCCTAGCTACGATTCGTAGCTAGTTATCCAACGCTAGCTGTAAACAGCCGAGTTGCCATCCTATTTTAAAAGTCCTTGATGAGTAGATTTAGTATTTGAAACCATTCAGTCCTATGATTAAATGTCTATAATTTACAAAGCATTATTTTGTTTCTGTCAGTCATACAATTTGACATAATTGTATTTATGTATTTATATATATATATATATATATATATATACACACACACACAGTGCCTTGCGAAAGTATTCGCCCCCCTTGAAGTTTGCGACCTTTTGCCACATTTCAGGCTTCAAACATAAAGATATAAAACTGTATTTTTTTGTGAAGAATCAACAACAAGTGGGACACAATCATGAAGTGGAACGACATTTATCGGATATTTCAAACTTTTTTAACAAATCAGAAACTGAAAAATTGGGCGTGCAAAAATTATTCAACCCCTTTACTTTCAGTGCAGCAAACTCTCTCCAGAAGTTCAGTGAGGATCTCTGAATGATCCAATGTTAACCTAAATGACTAATGATGATAAATACAATCCACCTGTGTGTAATCAAGTCTCTGTATAAATGCACCTGCACTGTGATAGTCTGAGAGGTCCGTTAAAAGCGCAGAGAGCATCATGAAGAACAAGGAACACACCAGGCAGGTCCGAGATACTGTTGTGAAGAAGTTTAAAGCCGGATTTGGATACAAAAAGATTTCCCAAGCTTTAAACATCCCAAGGAGCACTGTGCAAGCGATAATATTGAAATGGAAGGAGTATCAGACCACTACAAATCTACCAAGACCTGGCCGTCCCTTTAAACTTTCAGCTCATACAAGGAGAAGACTGATCAGAGATGCAGCCAAGAGGCCCATGATCACTCTGGATGAACTGCAGAGATCTACAGCTGAGGTGGGAGACTCTGTCCATAGGACAACAATCAGTCGTATATTGCACAAATCTGGCCTTTATGGAAGAGTGGCAAGAAGAAAGCCATTTCTTAAAGATATCCATAAAAAGTTTTGTTTAAAGTTTGCCATAAGCCACCTGGGAAACACACCAAACATGTGGAAGAAGGTGCTCTGGTCAGATGAAACCAAAATTGAACTTTTTGGCAACAATGCAAAACGTTATGTTTGGCGTAAAAGCAACACAGCGCATCACCCTGAACACACCATCCCCACTGTCAAACATGGTGGTGGCAGCATCATGGTTTGGGCCTGCTTTTCTTCAGCAGGGACAGGGAAGATGGTTAAAATTGATGGGAAGATGGATGGAGCCAAATACAGGACCATTCTGGAAGAAAACCTGAGACTGGGACAGAGATTTGTCTTCCAACAAGACAATGATCCAAAACATAAAGCAAAATCTACAATGGAATGGTTCAAAAATAAACATATCCAGGTGTTAGAATGGCCAAGTCAAAGTCCAGACCTGAATCCAATCGAGAATCTGTTGAAAGAACTGAAAACTGCTGTTCACAAATGCTCTCCATCCAACCTCACTGAGCTCGAGCTGTTTTGCAAGGAGGAATGGGAAAAAATGTCAGTCTCTCGATGTGCAAAACTGATAGAGACATACCCCAAGCGACTTACAGCTGTAATCGCAGCAAAAGGTGGCGCTACAAAGTATTAACTCAAGGGGGCTGAATAATTTTGCAAGCCCAATTTTTCAGTTTTTTCAGTTTTTGAAGTTTGAAATATCCAATAAATGTCGTTCCACTTCATGATTGTGTCCCACTTGTTGTTGATTCTTCACAAAGAAATACAGTTTTATATCTTTATGTTTGAAGCCTGAAATGTGGCAAAAGGTTGCAAAGTTCAAGGGGGCCGAATACTTTCGCAAGGCACTGTGTATATATATATATATATACATACATACATACACACACACACACACACATCATTTGAAAATACAGTACAACACCAATCAAAGTAAGTACAGAATAACCATCTATTTTTGTACATTTACGCTTTTCTCAATATTGTAAAAACATGATGCTCTACGGGAAACTTGTATCTATGTTCGTGGGTGTGTGTAATAATGTGTACATCTCCCACCAATGTGACACCCCCATGTGTGATCCCCGCTTTGAGAAGGAGGTGACCCGCTACATCCCTTGCTACATGGAGGAGTTTGGGTATCTGACCAATCACAGGAGGAGAGGAAGAGGATAAGCATCAGACATCACCAACAATGAGGTAGGCTACAACCTGCAGTCAGACTGTTACCAGGAGTGTGAGTGGATGTTTTTTTTTTTAGCTCATCTCTCATTGATCATTTCTGTCATGCCCTGATCTCTCATTCCCCCACCCCTTTCTATCTCCCCCTTTTCTCCTCTCTCCCAGTGTGAAGGCTGTGTATAATGAGTTCCACAGCACTCATGGCCATCAATGAACAGGACCACCTGCACTGGTAGAAGAACACTCACAGACTGGGAATACCCACTGACTGGCATCAGTTCCAGGTGCAACACACAGCGGGCTAATGGAAGTTAATGGGGCCTAATGGAGTGTACTGTAATATGGGATGATGTAAAATTGTGCCCCTTTGTTATTGTCAGAGTTTGTCGAATGCAGTGAACAGTGTTACAAGCTAATGTAGCTAATGTAACCATTATTCGAGACTGCTAGAGGGTAATATTCTGGACCGGTCTGCCTTGTTGTGGGCAACAGAAAAGAAAATAAATACAATTGAAAACTGTCAAGGCACAGAAAGGCCATCTGTTTTTGACATCATGCTACAGTACAACTATCTCAGTGATGCTAAAGGCCTTTGCCTGTACGTCACATTCAGTGTTTTACCATTATCACGTCACACTTATCATCCTGGCTAAATCATGCAGTCTGCAAAGGCCTGAAGAACTTAAGAGTCATTCAGTTCTCACCATCTCATTATGATGAATCATCAATTCCTAATTACTGATTGGTTTATTAATTGTTTGAAGATAGCGTTATGTCTCCTCTGTGTCTGTATGTGTGTGAATGAATGACACAGAGATAAGCTTGTTGGGGGTGACTGGGTGCACAGTGCTGTAGCGGTGGGACTGAGAAGACGGCTACAGAGAGCAGACCTGCCAACATGCACGCATTTTGCGTAACAACTACGCAATTCTCTACCCATGTACGCAGGTACAAGATCTGAGTTACGCAGAAATGAATAGGGCCTGATTTTTTAATCAAAAATAAATCCACTGAGCAATCTAACATCCCGATTCTCGAGCTGCAACACAGACATGTACAGAGTTTGTGTCAATGGACATGGAGATTAATACATCATAATTCGACGTAGCTACCCCGTGTCTACCTCTCCTCCTGTTTGTTGTGATGCTGAGTTTGCCTACGGTCAGCTGTACGCAAACACATGGACAAATCCCTTTTCGACTCGGTGTTGTGGAAAGGTAAACACTAATTGTTTCAAGCTAACGTTAGCGAACATAAGATGGACATTCAGTGGGCTCTAAAGTACCTGCAGTTCACTCGCATTTGCTAGTGAAAGAAATGAAATGCAAATACGAAAAATAACTGGTTTTGTGCGAGTATGATATACATTTAATTCTGCGTCCCATTAGTTGTATTTTCCACGTAACATTAAGAGGATCAAGCAACCTGATAGACTAAGTATGATCCACAGCACAAAAAGCATTACAAAAGTATAATACAAAATAAATAAACATCTTGGCATTAATTGGAGTCGGGAGTTTAGGAGACTGCGCAATGAAGAATGAATGTGTGTCCAGTATTAGCTATAGAGGCAATGCTTCTATAGACTCGCAAACAGCGCGCGCATGAACGTGCGTCTGGTACTCTACAAAGTTGAACAAGGTTGGCAGGTCTGAGAGAGGATTTCGTCCTTTTAAAATGCATTGGCCAATCAAAACCTAAAATATCGTCTTTCCTATAATTGAATTACTTTGGTACATAGGAATCAAATCCTCCACAGGCCATTCAAGGATCAGACACTGAAGTTGTTTCTTAAATGGGGAAAAAAATACTTTATCTGAAAAGTCTCACCATTTTCAGTTAAACACCAAAGATTAATATGATGTATTTGCTAGAGTCATGAGGCTGACTTTATGAAAACAGATTAGCATTGTATTAACACATACACGTATTAACACATAATGAAGCCTTAGTTTATACTAGAATTTCACTTGATGCACTTGTCACAATGCCTTAACTCTGACATGAGTTTAACAGAATTATGTATTGTATTATCATAACAATTTTACAAAACCATTCAGTGTCACAAACCCTCTAATGAACTCACCTAGGATCCTGAGTTGTGTAACGTCTCCATGCAGACCAAAGAACATCCATAGAGGTCTGGAGTTGTCCACACACACCTGCATCCCTGCGTTGATCCCATTGAGGCTCAGAAATACCTCCCCCTCCACGTTCACCACGAAACACAGGATATCACTGTTATGCAGGGGCGTCCCTACCCGACACACTGTCCAGAATTCCTTGCGGTCAACCAGAGACTCCGGGCTGTATGGCAGGTCATTGGGCCGAAGCCCGGCCGGGTCGCACGACGTCACGCCGTAGGAGAGTGACCCGAGACGTGTGCCACCCGCCTTGGTCACTTTTACAAACACACTCTCTCCACAACACAGTGGCCGGCTGGTGAACACCAAGGTCCTCTCGTCACCGCTGCGGTGCACTACGCCCCGGGTCACTGTGTTCTCATCGAGGACTTTGACGTTGGCACCTCGGAGTGGGTGGAAGTGGAGATCGCTGTCAAGGAGCGAGGGGAGCAGGGAGCACTGCTGGGAGTTGAGGGAGTTCTGGGGGATGGAACAGGAGGTGGAGCTAAGGGGGTGCAGGCGCTCCTCTTCCTCCTTGTGCTGGTGGCGAAGGTCACACAGTCTAATAGAAAGGCGAGGGTCGTCTGGGTCCCGCCATAAGGACGCCTGGTGGGCCGCGGTGAAGGAGTGAGGATGCAGGCAATCGAGAGGCACCATCTCACTGTCTGTCGGGATAGAGAGACACAAAAGCAGAATGGTTAATCATCTTATAAATTCCATGAATCAAAGGTGTGTAAAAAAAACTTTCTGTTAGTACAATGCACAAATTCGTACACTGAAGTGTCTTTTTTATTTATTTTTAACATTGGAATATAAGTATTATGAGCTGTATGCCTAAAGCTTTTCAGTTGTCTTTCTTATGCATTCAAGATCTACTTTACTCACTGTTATGAAACATAGTCACAAATGCACAAATAGCTAAATGTGCATGTTTATGTGTTTAGAAATAGAAGCGTTAAAGTGGGAAGGGACATTGCTGGGGGGTAATGTCCATATCAGAATTAAATAGACATAATAGCGTTACATAACATTGACTGAATGAGCAGTTCACTTGTCCCTACTACAAAGACCAAAAAGCTTAGCTGTGCCCTGGACGGGGCAGTTCTACACAATATCAGAGACCAAACATTCCAGCTGTTCCACACACTACACAGATAACATTAACTAGGCTTTCAGACTCCATATAGCTTATTGAACACTAGATTTTCCACTTTTTTGTTGGTGTGACATTACCTCCAGTTGTTTCCATTGACACAAGATGGTTCAATGGAAACTAACCCTAGCAGACAATTGTTGCATCTATATCAACTTTCTAAAAAGGCAACAAAAATCACTGGACAAGTTAATGGAAACATAGCTACTGAGTTTATTAAATGTGACAATATTCAAGATGTCATTGTATCAAGCCACTGCAATAATGCCCTTTTTTTCAGTTGGTTTGTTTGGAGATGTTTTGCTGGTATGAGGTCCAGGTAGTTTTTTGGCAGAGCCCTTTTCCAGTAAGGTGACTGTCTAAGTGAAGTCATTTGTATTTCTAAAATATCTGTTTGTAAAGACAGTGGTTAACTTATTTTTTTTTAACCATCAGTAGAACAGTATTGTTTATCACTGTTTTTGGTCATCTTGTGAACTTGGTCAGCTAAAGCTCTGTGAAAGCACTGTTGTATAATATCAGAAAGCCATCTATTGGAAGAAACAAAACAAGTCATTTTGGTGTACTTACATTAATGTGTTATTTATGTGTCAAACAAGTCAACCTAATCCTCTAAGCTTAAATAAAGTGTAGCTTGTTCTTTATATCTGACTCTGTACTGATTCCCTTTAATGTACCTAGCTAGAATGTGTCTAATGTTAACATATTACAACTCTAATAAACATTTGATATTTTTTCTAAAGGTGTTGTCTGGTCGTTGCATTTCTCAAAACTGTTGACCCAACTCAATAGTTGGTCTGTCAAGAACCTGTGTCTGGTTGAGATGTTCCCCTCATTAAACAGTAACTGGGGTTGTCTGGTAGTTGAGACATTTTAGCTAACCCTAGTTGACAGGTGTTACTACAGTATACTAGTCATGTCCACAAAACACTACAGTGGATACTAAAGTATACTACAGTAATATCTGCAATACACTAGTGAATATTATCGTATACTAGTAATTTCTGTAAAAACACTAAAGTAAACACTAGTATACTACAAAGTCTGCAAAAAACACTAGTGAATACTGTGGTATTTAGAACATAGTATATAATAGTATTGTTTCATGTGCGTTAGTTCAAACATGTTACCCATTTACAGCTAAGACCACAAAGGAAATACATTAACTTTGTATTATTCTTAAACATTTCTAAATTAATTGTACTCACGTGTGGTTGTATTCTTTTAAACAGTCAATCAAGGGATATTACAGTGTGGAGTATAATATTATACAGTATACTACAACATTCTATATTAAGGACTACTCGATCGAGGGTGAAACTCAGAGGTAATCCACAGCATGAGCTCCCCAAGGACAGCACTTTCGAATCAAATCAGCATAAATAAAGCTAGCATTCAAATCGATCTTAAAATCCTAAAGTAAGCACTATGTGGTCGAGGGATAGTACAGTGTGTAGTATACTATTCTACACAGTATACTACAAAAGTGTATATTTAGCACTACAAGTTTGAGGGATACAATATACGGTATAGTATACTATTCTCCAGTATACTACAACATTCGAAAGTAAGAATTACATGACTAGTACAGTATTCCACAAATGTCTATAGGAAGCACTACACGATCGAGGGATACTAGAGTATATGATAAACATCTTTGTTTATGTGGGATGTGTTTGGGTGGTATAGAGATGGCCAATGCTGCAACTGAAGGAACAGACATTCTGAAGCACCAACCATTTCCCCTTTCCTTTGGCTGTGCTCAACACCAATACATAGTCTCCCTTAGGGATGAAACGGTTACCGTTCCATGGGAAAATTCCCAATGGTTACTATTAGCGTTTCAAATTGTAAGTATCATTAAAACCGTGTTTGTTTACCTTGGTTTGAAAAACTCCCGGTTTGTCTGTCTAACTTGCTAATAGCTTGTCAATAATGTAAACTGAAGCTTTCAGTGTCACCTACTGTTGTAAAAACACTCATGTGTCTGCAGACTCTATTCATCCATTGCAAACGATAACACGTTATGTAGTTTAGTCACCCAACCAACAGATTTTGTTCATTTAAAATCCGTCAGTCGTCGACTTGGTTGTAAAAGTGTTCCAACAGGAGAAACACTATAGAGTCCTATAGAAGGCTCCTACATTTATGTCAATTGTTGGGCTCATTGCTATCACTGCCTTCTTAAGACTCATTTGTATTTATGTAAATTGTGCATGGGGTCATTGCATACACTCAAATGCAACACAGAAGATAGGCCGTGTGTGTTAATAATACTTAAAACACCAATAATAATAATACATTTGCAATTCCCATGTTTACAGAGTGGGCGTGCAACAGGCAAACCCAGTGATGCTATGGGTCCCTCTACAGTTGTGACACAGACACTCGAGCAAGTATTTAAAAAGGCAGGCTGCTTACACCTACATCAAAAAATGCTTAAGACCTCACTACAGCCCTTTCATATTACATTGCAAATGACATGATGCCATTTCAAATTTTTGAGATGCCTGGCTTTCTGAGGCTGCCGTGCCTCACTACAAAGTGCCATCATGAACATTCTTTTCCAAGACAAATCCCAAACCTGTACAACCAGGTTAAAGTTGATGTTGGAAAAAGTTTGTCTCAAGGTGGTTTGCTGCAACTACTGACCTCTGGACCAGTGAAAGCAGGGGTGGTCAAAGCTACATCAGCTTCACTATCCATTAACTCACTCCAGACAAGCAACTGGAATCAAACTGCCTGGAAACAGTTCTTCCCAGATCACTCGGCTCACAGAGTTTTTTGATAATATGCTGGAAAAGTGGGGGATAAACAAGAAAGACCTGGTCTGCATAACCATAGACAATGCAACAAACATGATCAAGGCTTTTGAAGAGTTCCCAGATCTGTGACTTGGGTGCTTCGGCCATATTTTGAACCTGGCCCTCTCAAAGGCCCTGAAAATTCAGAGTTGACGCAGCAGTCAAGGCCTGCCGTCATCTGGTCCAAGGCTTCTCACGGAGCTGGAAGAGAAGGAGAAAACTGAGAGAAAAGCAAGGTGCCCTCAACATGCCACAGAACGCTCTGTTCCATGATGTGGTGACCCGATGGGATGCTTGAGCGTTTCCTCAGCCAACAGCAGCCAGTCTGTGCGACACTGGCTGGAGAAAGAGGAACATGGCATCTGATGCCGACATAAGTGTCATGGAGCAACTGTGCCAGCTCCTTGAACCTCTGAGCAAGTTTACAGATGCGCTTGCTTCAGACACACAAGCGACACTGTCAGCCATCAAGCCTGTCCTGGACCACACCACCTGTGATGTTCTGGTAGAAAAGGATACAGAGCCATCCCTGACCAAGGAGATGAAAAGGGTAATGAGAGAAGGCCTTAACAAACAGATACACAGAGAAGGCAAAGAGAGTCATGCACATGGCATGTTTCATTGACCCCCGCTTCAAAAAGGAGCTTTTTAGATGAGCCTGAGGCTGCAAAAGTTGACACTGACAGCTGTGTCCAGGAAGCCTTGAAGCTGGCAGCTGCACAAGTCAGGGAAGAACCACAAAGCACCAGAGGCACCTCCACAGCGGCATCGGAGGGGAAGGCCTGGCTGGGTTGCTGAGAAAGATCACATCTCTGCTGCATTGTTGAGGTAAAGATTCAGATTCCGACCACCCCAAAAGACAAAGTGGAATGCCTCTGCCACCCATTCCAGCAGAAGAGGATCCACTGGTGTGGTGGAGGGGCCATGCATCAGAGCTGCCTCACCTTGCCAGGGTTGCCATCAGAGAGAGAGAGTTCAGTGCCAGTGGGCACATTTGTCTCCCCTCGCAGATCACTACTTAAACTGGACAAAGTAAATATGCTGACATTTTTAGATTTCAATCTCAAGTGAACAAAGACGCAAACATACAGGATGTTAGGCCAGCAGCACCTTATTTCTTTATGAAGGAGAGAATGGACATACAATCAGTGCTGTTCATTTGATTTGTTTCCATATTTTGTGTTATTTTAATGTCAACACCTGCACATTGGATTTGTTTACATATGGTTGTATTGTTCTTACATGCACATTGATGACTTGTGTTGCCTTTATATGCACATTTGATTTGCTTACTTAAGGTTGTGTTCATTCAAACCTGCACCAGGGAAACGTTTACCTCATGGCCACATGGTGCCATCTTTAATGTTAATGTTATTATTTTAATATTTATGCACACAAAAAGTACATAGTGCTGCTAATTGTATTTGTTGTTTTCATATAAAACTTGGTGAAATGATTTCAGTGTGTGTATCAGTACTTCTTGAACATTTCCAGCACATTTTAACAATACCGCGATAATACTGGTAATAGTGACATGAAATTTTTAGACCATTTCATCTCTAGTCTCCCTTGTGCTAAATTTGCAAACTTGAGTGAGACAGCCTCATATACAGCGAAAACAAACCTTGGGTTAATACAAAAATATCTGCATCATAGCATGCTTCGGGACAGGTAGCAGAACAAAATTAACCTGCCCCTCTAAAGGTCGGTTGACTGAGAACACATTCTCAATTACAGTAACAACCTGGGGAATAGTTACAGGAGAGGGGATGAATGAGCCAATTGGAAGCTGGGGATGAATAGGTGGCCATGATTGTATGAGATTGGGAATTTAGCTAGGACACTGGGGTTAACACACCTACTCTTACGATATAAGTGCCATGGGAATTTTTTGCGACCACAGATTCAATTTAACGTCCCATCTGAAAGACTGCACCCTACACATGGCTATGTCTCCAATCACATATTTTTTTTAGACCAGAGACTACTGGCTCTCCAACAACACTTCCAGCAGAACTCTTCCAAAAGCTCAGACTTTCTGACCTGAAATCATCACTGACGTCATGACTTCACCTCGTATTTGTCTGAGTTCCCAGTTGTTTTGAATGCAGCAATACTACCATACATGAATCTGGAGGTAGCTAAAGCAAACTAATTAGGTTCAATGTTAGCTAACATTAGGCTATAACTAGCAATGCAAATACATTTCTGATACCAATAATATTACTACACAGATCATACACGTATTGTTAGCTAGCTTGCTAATAACCGTACGCTTTAACTTACATTTTAGTCATTTAGCAGACACTTATCCAGAGCGATTTACAGTAGTGAGTGCATACATTTCCATACGTTTTCCCCCCATACTGGTCCCACAACCCTGGCGTTGCAAGCGCAATGCTCTACCATCAAAATGTAGCTAGATTTACCCGTATACATGGATGAATGCTTCTCCCTCTGTCAAGGATGGTTTGAAGATGTAATCCTGAGACAGGCGTTTTATTTAACAGCCTTCTGCGTTTTCTTTTGGACTCTCTCCGCATTTGACAATCTCTGCTTTCACCGAGCATTCCACTGATTTCAAAACTCTGACAACGACACTGTTGATCACCGTTTCTTCCCTACCACTGTCATCAGAAGACTCTACAATGTCTGGTTCAATTCAAATGTTTTTACCTAAATCACGGATTACCTCATTGTCCGATTAATTTTCAGGCAAGTCAGAGAGCGTCAGCATGGCACGATCGTCTTCCACAACTTTATCCCACTGATCTTTGTCGATTGCTGCCCTGAAGTTAATAGCGCTATGTTGAGAGCAGGAGCAAAACTTTTTTCAGTTCTTCATATCTTTCAAAAAAGTTGTGGTAGAAAGCATTATCCACACATACTGAGCAGCTCATGTTATTTTTTATTTATTTATTTCACCTTTATTTAACCAGGTAGGCTAGTTGAGAACAAGTTCTCATTTACAAACTGCGACCTGGCTAAAATAAAGCATAGCAGTGTGAACTGACAAAAACACAAAGTTACACATAGAGTAAACAATACACAAGTAAATAACACAGTAGAAAAAATAAGAGTCTATATACATTGTGTGCAAAAGGCATGAGGAGGTAGGTGAATAATTGCAATTTGGCAGATTAACACTGGAGTGATAAATGATCAAATGGTCATGTGCAGGTAGAGATACTGGTGTGCAAAAGAGCAGAAAACTAAATAAATAAATAAAAACAGTATGGGGATGAGGTTGGTAAATTGGGTGGGCTATTATTAGTCAGAAGCATGCTACATGGCAGACCAATCCGAACTCATTTCTCAGCATGTCCAGCCCATCAATTATCTCAGCCAATCATGGCTAGCAGGAAGGTTGTATTTCTTATTTACAGATGGCATACAAGTTATTAAGACATGTGACTTTCAAATTACAGAAGACATTTCTGCCACCCAAAAATATAAGAATCAAATTCAAATGCCTCTCCTATGAAGCAGTGACGTGCGACATACACCTAGCTTCTTGAAACAGGTCAAATATAAAATCCCATATACAATAACTTGAAAAAGCTTGTATCCCGGTTATGAGAAACCCGGATAAAATGCCTGGGATATGCAGATCTTAGACAGGATACTGTGGCATGTAAACATCTTATCCCGTAAACTGATGTTTTCACGGTCTGTGGATGCTCCATTTCACACATCATGGGTGTTGCGTGAGGTTTTCATCCGATTGTCAAATCAATTCAAAAAGTAGGCTACCTGTGCAGTTCGATCAAGCATAATTAATTTTGCTCATAGGCCTACTCCATACTGGACCGTATAGACTACTGGCTACTTTCACCCCTAAATTATAGAAGTTTCTACTTAGAATTTCCAACATTTGTTTGTCAACTATAGTTAGATACAAGCAGCTTCTCTTCAGTCATAACTTGTTGCACAAGACTAAATAAAGTAGCGCTCAACAGAATAATATCTTACATCGATAGAATGAATGCATTCGTAATCTAGTTAGACAAATTTACTGGTGTCGTTTAATTTAGGGACCGGGGAGAAAACAGAGTAACTACAAAATAGTGGAAAGATTGGTCCATTCAAACATTCAATCAAACAGTAACTGAATGCCTCAATGCCGGTCTGCCTGCTTTAAATAGCAAGCTATGGGCACGTGACTGTCTCTATAGGAGCAATCCATTTTTGTGAACGGGCTGGTGAGAGTGTTTCAATGAACTCTGACTTTGAGATGTCAAGTGTAAGAGGAGCTGCGTACGTATCATTCTTGGGGCATCAAGTTGGATTCTCTGGCCCAAAGCCAGATGTTTCAGATTCTTGGAACTCATTCCATATTGGAAAGAAGACCACTATACTGACCCACACCTTCCGCTAATCATTTACTTACCAAGGAGGACAAAAAAAACAAGGTTATTTGATTACTCAAACATTACTCATATTGTGTGAGCAAAATGTGACTTATTCATGTCACTGCACTTCTACAGCTAACAAGAACAGTCTTGCTTACGGAGCTGTGAGGGGAACGGCACCTCAGTACCTCCAGGCTCTGATCAGGCCCTACACCCAAACAAGGGCACTGCGTTCATCCACCTCTGGCCTGCTCGCCTCCCTACCACTGAGGAAGTACAGTTCCCGCGCAGCCCAGTCAAAACTGTTCGCTGCTCTGGCCCCCCAATGGTGGAACAAACTCCCTCACGACGCCAGGACAGCGGAGTCAATCACCACCTTCCGGAGACACCTGAAACCCCACCTCTTTCAGGAATACCTAGGATAGGATAAAGTAATCCTTCTCACCCCCTCCCCCTTTAAAAGATTTAGATGCACTATTGTAAAGTGGCTGTTCCACTGGATGTCTTAAGGTGAACGCACCAATTTGTAAGTCGCTCTGGATAAGAGCGTCTGCTAAATGACTTAAATGTAAATGTAAATGTAAGAAATGTAAAAAAATATGTTATTGTGAATCGAGAACATTTTGGTTTGGTTGTAGTATATGTTCTAAAGACTGTAGTATTACTATACGATAGTTTTCACTGTAGTGTCTTTGCTGACATGAAAAGTATACTACATTATTCAGTGTTTATGAAGACGACTGTAGTATTTACTGTAGTGTTTCTGTGGACATGACCTTAGTATATTGAAGTAACACCTGCCGGCTAGGGTTCGCCAAAAATGTCCACTACCAGGCTACTTCAGTTACTGTTTAAAGAGGGGAACAACTCAACCAGAACACAGGTTCGTGACAGGTCACCTATTGTGTTGGGTCAACAGTTGAGTAATGCAGCAGAACAGACACCTTAGCAAAAATTCAAAATTCTTAACGTCTAAATTAACATCTAAATGTTATATACGTTCTAGGCCCATTAAAAGGAAACAATACAGAGTAAGATATAAAGAACAAGTAAAGTTTATTAAAGCGTGTTTGACACATAAATAACACATTAACAAGAGTACACCAAAATTACTTGGATCTGTTACTTCCACTAGCTAGCTGTGACGACCCTCCCACTCTGTCTGCCGTATTCTCTCTTTGTTCTTGTTTCCTTATTAGGATTCCGGTGGGCGGAGTTGGGAGGGTCGTCAGCTACATGGGAAACACCTGGGCCAGGTGTGTCCCAGGATAAATAGACCTCTTCCACATTCATGGAAGAGACTCTCTCCATGCAGACACCTTTCTAGATTTTGTTGTGTTTCTTGGTGGCCCTTTGGTTGTTTACTTTGGCACCTTTCAACACCCTGCATTATCACATTCATGCATGCAAAACACTCACTTACACTACTGATGACTGATTACAGACACCATTGTATATTATACTTAGTTACTTATTTAATAAATATATATTTTATTACTCCTTGTCTCCCTTTTGTTACGGGCTTTGAGCCGGTTCGTGACAAGTGGGGGCACACACACGGCCTTAGTGCTATTAGCCCATTGAAACACATTTAAATACAGATTCACTACATAGAACAGATGTAGATTTAAAAATATTAAATGAAGTTTGTTCTGAAGTGTCTGTCCTATATCTGAGAGATAAGATATTTAACCTCTTATTTCCATTCATTTTTTCAACTGGTACAGGGGGACCTTCAGACAAGTCCTGTGAGGCCGGTCTGCATCCTAGAACTAAAGAGTCTCACCTTTCCACAGAGGGGTAATATTCCTAAACAATATCATAACCACCACCGATAAAAGACAGTACTGTGTAGCAGTCTGGCCAAGGCTTTCGACTCTGTCAATCACTGCATTCTTATCGGTAGACTCAATAGCCTTGGTTTCTCAAATGACTGCCTCGCCTGGTTCACCAAAGACTTCTCCGATAGAGTTCAGTGTGTCAAATCAGAGGGTCTGTTGTCTGGACCTCTGGCAGTCTCTATAGGGGTTCCATAGGGTTCAATTCTCGGGCCGACTCTTTTATCTGTATATATCAATGATGTCGCTCTGGCTGCTGGTGATTCTCTGATCCACTTCTATGCAGACGACACCATTCTGTATACATCTGGCCCTTCTTTGGACACTGTTTTAACATTCAAATGAGCTTCAATGCCATACGAAACTCCTTCCATGGCCTCCAACTGCTTTTAAATGCTAGTAAAACTAAATGCATGCTCTTCAACTGATTGCTGCCCGCACCCGCCCGCCCGACTAGCAACACTACTCTGGATGGTTCTGACTTAGGTATTTGTAGTTGTCCAAATATTCTAGGTGTCTGGTTAGACTGTAAACTCTCCTTCCAGCCTGACATTAATCATGTCCAATCCAAAATTAAATCTAGAGATGGCTTCCTATTTCACAACAAAGCCTCCTTCACTCATGCTGCCAAACATACCCTCGTAAAACTGACTATCCTACCGATCCTTGACTTTGGCAATGTCATTTACAAAATAGCCTCCAACACTCTACTCAGCAAACTGGATGCAGTCTATCACAGTGCCATCCGTTTTGTCACCGAAGTCTCATATACTACCCACCACTGCGACCTGTACGCTCTCATTGGCTGGCCCTCGCTACATATTCATCGCCAAACCCACTGACTCCAGGTCATCTATAAGTCTTTGCTAGGTAAACTCCCGCCTTATCTCAGCTCACTGGTCACCATAGCAACACCCACCCGTAACACACGTTCCAGCAGGAATATTTCACTGGTCACCCCCAAAGTCAACTCCTCCTTTGTTTGCCTTTCCTTCCAGTTTTCTGCTGCCAATGACTGGAATGAATACAAAATAAAAAACATTTTTGCATCACTGAAGCTGGAGACATATCTTCAAGCATCAGCGGTCAGAGCAGCTTACCGATCACTATACCTGTACACAGCCAATCTGTAAATAGCACACCCAACTACCTCATCCCCATATTGTTTTTATATTTTTGCTCTTTTGCACCCCAGTATCTCACAGGGGTGTGCACATCGACTCTAGGGTAAAAATACCTTGCCATGGAGTTAAATATAGAAGGCACACATGCCACAAGTGCCCGCCATCCTCACATGACCATAGATATAGGTAGAGCGCACATCTGCCACGAGTGCCCTCTCCAGCATCCACGTCACCAAGCAGGGAATTCTGTACAAACATTGAAAACCAACTGCCAGTTTCTTTGAGCTTTACCAGTATAAATCATCAATAAATCAAACTACTGATTTTACATACCAAGCCACTATCTGGCTCAGACAAATGTGTAACTGGAGAATATTCTGTGAAAGGCTAGGAACCAACGTTTCCCTGGTAGACGTGGTTATGGACGGCGAAAAAGAAGGAGAAGAGCGAAGAGGGAAGATGTGTGTTGAGGAAGAATGGCACCAAGTACAAACTGTATTCTGCCTTCTCTGATGGCTCAGAAATTGAACCTGATGAGAGTGAAGATGAATTACCTGTAGTGGCAGGGGTGGTGAAAACCTTGAGCCTCAACCAGATGGTCATGCAAAGGATGGTGATTCGGGCCCAGTGGGAGTGACAGTTTTGGACAAAGTGGATCCTTGCCTTTTGGCTGATCCATACGTAGTCTCAGGCTGGGTAGAAAAGAAGTTGGGTACTATTAAAATCGGTGACGGTAGCTCGAAGTGGACTTGTCATGATTCCGTTTAGAGGGAGCGGGCGCTTTGTGTCATGCACTGGCAGGCCCCGGTGGCAATAAAACCAAAAGCTTACCTTGACTTGGAAGAGTTCAAGTTTTGATTATACATTGCCAGATAGCTAACATAGCATCCCTCTCTGTTATAGTAGGCTAAACTAGCTAGCTGTATTCGCTAGCTAAATAAATAAAAAATAGCTACAGTCACTCACCATTTTAAAATAAATTAAATTGTTAAAAACTGTTCAACTATTGTCTGAGAGTCAAATACTAACCACAGCTCTGATAGGTTAGAGGACGTCCTCAGGAAGGTGTCATTAATGTATAAGTCCATGGAAGGGGGTGAGAACCATGAGCCTCCTGGGTTTTGTATTGAAGTCAATACCCAGAGGAGGACAGAAACCAGCTGTCCTCTGGCTACACCATGGTGCTAACCTACAGAGTGCTGTTGAGGCTACTGTAGCCCTTCATTGCAAAACAGTGCGTTTTAATCAAATATTTGGTGAAGTGAATATATTTAGTATAGTTTTACCTAAAATGGATAACTTTAAATGTTTCACTATAATTATGAAATTCACTGAGGATGGTCCTCCCCTTCCTCCTCTGAGGAGCCTCCACTGGTTGCTGGGGCTCAGAAATGCCCAGTGCAAGAGAGACAGGTTGTGGTTACCAGAGTCAGAGCAGAACAGAAGCTGTCGTATGCTGAGGCAGTGAAGAGAGCAGAGGATGATAGGTCAAGAGTGAGAAGTAGGTCTAGGCCAAAAGAGTGATACGAATTTGTGCTTCAGTAGATTCAAGTTAGTCACATGCACAAGTACAGTGAAATACCTTTCTTGCCAACTCAAAACCTAACAATGCAATAATGAATGACAATGATTATGAAATAAGAAATGACAAACAAGTAAATAAGCATACTATATACAGGAAAGATTTCAGTTCCAATATATTTACATTGTAGAATAATAGAGAATACTTTTAGATTAGATTCAACGTTGTCAAGTACAGTACAACCAAATATAGTTAGCACCTGACCAGAAGCGCAAATAAAAGAGTACAAAAAATGTACAAGTGAAACAATTAAATACAATGTATATTATTAAGTGGGATGTATGAATGTGCAAGGCAGGGCAGGATAGATATAGATCTGTAACAGTTTGGGTCTAGAGTGTCTCCCCCTTTGAAGAGGGGGATGACCGCGGCAGCTTTCCAATCTTCGGGGATCTCAGACGATATGAAAGATGTTGAACAACAGTGGCGGTGGATAATTTTAGAAAGAGGTTCCAGATCGTCTAGCCCGGCTGATTTGTAGGGGTCCAGATTTTGCAGGTCTTTAAGAACATCAGCTATCGGAATTTGGGTGAAGAAAAAAAAAAGAAAAGGCGGACACTTGGGCAAGTTGCTATGGGGGGTGCAGGGCTGTTGACCGGGGTAGGGGTAGCCAGGTGGAAAGCATGGCCAGCTGTAGAAAAATGCTTATTGAAATTCTCAATTATCATGGATTTATAAGTGGTGACAGTGTTTCCTAGCCTCAGTGCAGTGGGCAGCTGGGAGGGGGTTCTCTTATTCTCCATAGACTTTACAGTGTCCCAGAACATTTGGGAGTTTGTACTACAGGATGCAAATTTCTGTTTGAAAAAGCTATTCTTTGCTTTCCTAACTGCCTGTGTATATTGGTTCCTGACTTCCCTGAAAAGTTGCATATGGCAGGGGCTATTCGATGCTAATGCAGTACGCCACAGGATGTTTTTGTGCTGGTCAAGGGCATTCAGGTCTGGAGTGAACCAAGGGCTATATCTGTCCTGGTTGTAAATTGTTTGAATGGAGCATGCTTATTTAAGATGGTGAGGAAAGCACTTTTAAAAGAATAACCAGGCATCCTCTAATGACGGAATGAGGTCAATATCCTTCCAGGATACCCGGGCCAGGTTGATTAGAAAGTGTTTTAGGGAGCATTTGACATTGATGAGGGGTGGTCGTTTGACCGAAGACCCATTACGGATAAAGGCAATGAGGCAGTGATCGCTGAGATCCTGGTTGAAACAGCAGAGGTGTATTTGGAGGACAGGTTGATCAGGATAATATCTATGAGGGTGCCCGTGTTTACGGATTTGGGGTGGTACCTGGTAGGTTCATTGATAATTTGTGTGAGATTGAGGGCATCTTGCTTAGATTGTAGGACGGCCGGGGTATTAACTTGTTGGAACTGTCATCAACTGACACTAATTAGCATAACGCAACAGACAAAAAATCTTACTAGGAAATATTCATATTCATGAAATCACAAGTGAAATATATTCAAACACAGCTTAGCCTTTTGTTAATCACCCTGTCTTCTCAGATTTTGAAAATATGCTTTACAGCCAAAGCAGACAAGCATTTGTGTAAGTTTATTGATAGCCTAGCATAGCATTATGCCTAGCTAGCAGCAGGCAATCTGGTCACGAAAATCAGAAAAGCAATCAAATTAAATCGTTTACCTTTGATGAGCTTCGGATGTTCACTCACGAGACTCCCAGTTAGATAGCAAATGTTCCTTTTTTCCAGAAAAGTTATTTTTGTAGCCAAAAATAGCTCCGTTAGTTATTCACGTTTGGCTGGGAAAACGACCGGAAATTGCGGTCACGACAACGCCGAAAAATATTCCAAATTAGCTCCATAATAGCGACAGAAACATGGCAAACGTTTATAATCAATCCAATGTGTTTTTCAAATATCTATTCGATAATATATCAACCGGGACAGAACTTTTTTTCAGTAAGACCGGGTGGAAAAATGGCTACCTCTGTCTTTTGCGCGAGAAATACACAAAGAGCTATCAGGTGGACACTGACGCAATGTTGTTGTACACACTCATTTTTCTAAATAAAAGCCTGAAACTATGTCTTGTGAAACTAGACACATTAAGGAAGCCATAGAAAAAGGAATCTCGTTGATATCCCATTCACTGCTCAATAGGGAAGCATAGGAAGGGACTCTTATTTAGAAACCGCTGCGTTCCAGATTGGATTTTTCTAATTCTTTTGCCTGCAATATCAGTTCTGTTATACTCACACTATATAGAGCCTTGACGAAAATGTATCCTCCTGTTCCGAGGATGTGAGGACGACGGTCCATACGTTAAAAGGACTAACATGTCAACTACAGAACTAAGCCAACCTCAGCGTGAGCTGTGGTTGCGAATGGTATGAAATTTGACCTCTTATTCACTACAGAAGTGATACCTCCTAGCTGTTGAGTTTGCAACATCAGCTGCAAACGTGGGCTAGGAAAGAACAGACAGAGTATCCAGTCTACCACACAACGACGTTACTACAACATACCCAATTTACCACCTGAGACATTCTTCAAAGGACTCGGTTGGGCAACACGGCCTTCCATCTACCACCAATATTTATTGCATGTTCCTTTTCGAAATGGGCGGTAATTTAGAATACATAAGATACGATATAGACGTCGCTTCTCCATTTGTTCCTCAGTCTTCCTGCTCTTTCACTCAAACCCAGCCCTTTTTCTTCGTGTAACCAGCCGTCATATAAGTTCCCTCCTCTAGGGACGTTTTCCTTCATGATATAATTTGTAATCAAGGTATGATTCATTCTGTGTATATGTAATTCTGTGTGATTAGTTAGGTATTTAGTAAATAAATAATTACCCCAATATTGTATTGCTGATTCAAATTGTTAGCCAGGGTTCGTGAAGATAACAAAGAAATTACAACTTTTAGATGAGATTGAAATAAAAGGTGACAATTAATATTGACTGCTATTGATGTAAAATATTACTAGTTCTTTAAGAGTTTATTAGGAAGATAAAAGCACTATAAATCTTATTTCGTGGTGCCCCGACTTTCTAGTTAATTACATTTACATGATTAGCTCAATCAGGTAATATTAATTACAGAGAAAGTGTTTTATAGAATAGCATGTCATATCACTTAATCCGGCATAGCCAAAGACATGACAACGTGTTCCTGGTTCGAGCCCAGGTAGGAGCGAGGAGAGGGATGGAAGCTATACTATTACACTGGCAATACTAAAGTGCCTATAAGAACATCCAATAGTCAAAGGTACAGTGGGGAGAACAAGTATTTGATACACTGCCGATTTTGCAGGTTTTCCTACTTACAAAGCATGTAGAGGTCTGTAATTTTATCATATGTACACTTCAACTGAGAGAGACGGAATCTAAAACAAAACTCCAGAAAATAACATGTATGATTTTTAAGTAATTAATTAGCATTTTATTGCATGACATAAGTATTTTTTCATACTAAATAAAATCACCAGCGGGATGCCAGTTAGGGATCCCTGGTGTATAGTATGATGTTGATGAAAGCCTATACCACATTCTAGATTCTACTTGTCCTCTTAGTCCAGTTGGAGGTCCAGTGTGAAATGTTTGGATGTGAGGAGTAGCATCCCAGCAGCATAGGCCAAAAACTGTGTTAAAATGATTGATCTCGTTACAACGGCAGATTATCCTGGGCAACAATGTCATGGGGACTAAAGCATTTCTAAGGGAGTGCACTTATACTGTACTCTAGTCTATGGTTTATCACGCTTTGATATTTGAATAATGGACTATATTATTCACAGGAATCAACACACTCCATTTAATTAAAAAAAACTGAACGATGAACACATTTACCACAAAAAGGCAACAACATCTTCCCAAATACACATCTTAACCTCGAGAGGTCTAAGAACAAAATTGTAATTGCTGATCACACTAATACATCATGCAAATGTCCTGCTGTTTCAGTGATTGAGCGTTTAAAATGTGATTAGAGACTGAGTGTGTACAGGGGCTGTACAAGAATTCATGATTTTAATATGGCAAAAATTGAAGCGCAGTGAATGAGTGTGAATGTTAATGTGGAGACACTTAGCAAAGGAGCATAGTTTTGCGGAACATACAGTATTTCACGTCATGGAGAGTGACGAGAACCTAATGTATCTGGATATAGTATGAAACACCCAAGTTGGTATCGGTGAATATACATAAGCAGTTCCACTCAAAACACACAGTTAGGCTTTCACTTTGTTTAGTATAATTCAGAAAGGTTACACCACGTGTACATTTATGCACGCTGTATAACATTCTTGTCATTTGCTAGCTAGCCAACTTCAGCAAACTCAGTCACGTCACACATTAAACCTGCAGCATTTTCGTTTGAGCTTTCTTTTCTACTGGGATATGTCATGATAATGTTGTTGATGGGTGATTTCGACTGGCTCAGAAAAAGTTGTCTTGTCTGGGCACCACTTATATGGTACAACACTGTTTCCGAGGTCAGACAGGCTGTACCAGACAAAATGCCAGGCAAATGGAAATAATGTGCGACTTGAGATAAATACAAGAGATGATTCAACAACATGAACATGATAATCTTATGGAAGTGCAGTGATAATTTTCAGATAGAACGGTTAGCAGCCATAGGTGTGTCTGTGACGGCCAATACAACATGGCTTGGAACACTGCTCGTCCAAGCAGCATCCAGGGTTCAAACCACCAGTTTTATAATGTACTGTATTAGAGGATACCTTTTCTTAATCTTTCTATAGGGCTTTGGATTAGCCTTAGCTAAGTGTATACTTAACGTCACTGGCTCATAACGGTATAATAACCAAGCCTTTCTGTATTGATATTTGTGAGTAGGAAGAGCCTAGTGATGTAACAGATCTTACTTAAATTGCAGGGGCAGCATTGTTGGTCTAGAAGACCCCGAGGCTCAGTTTGATTCCGGCAGATTCATTTAGCTTCCTTGGTTATGCAACACCAACTCGGCTTTCAAGCAGTCGCACCAGCCTCTGGATCACCTTTGACTCCTCACATGGGTGGCTATAGCTACTGAGGCACACTCCCCTGATACTGTAGCAGCTTGAGATGAAACAGAGCAAGAGGTCCTCAGAGATCTGAGTAATAACACCCCAGGAATGCAAACATTACCACCACCATTGGTAATATAAACAAGATAACAGATCTTGTTAAGTTATGAAATGAAAAGTCTGAAATCATTGGTTAATTCAACATAAATGTATTCAGGATATTTTATCAATCACTACTGTGCTGTACATTTGACCAGAAATGTTTCTCTATGTGACATGTTAAAGCGAAGTCACAGATCACCACATGTCCCTAGAGGAAATGGTGACTGAATATGTGGAATTAAACTGAATTGAACAGGCAGTGATTTAAACTCTACATTCCACCCCTTCTCTACTGTGCTGCATTTACTTACACATACTATCTTAATATAATACTGTATATAGCATTGTGCCACTACCTACTATTTATTATCCACGTCACTCAAGTCTTGCCGCACAACCAATATGAGGGGAAATGAATGTATAGCACAGAGCAGTCTCCTTACAGCTGGTACTGAGGAACTGCTTCAGTCACACTAATGTAACTGACATAAAATCAATCCATCAAACGTGAAAGACTAGGCACCAGATTACTCAAAGAGAAGACACATGCAGCTACATTTACAGTTGAAGTCAGAAGTTTACATACACCTTACCCAAATACATTTTTAACTCAGTTTTTCACAATTCCTGACATTTAAATTTAGAGTAGCAATTCCCTGTCATAGGTCAGTTAGGATCACCACTTTATTTTAAGAAGGTAAAATGTCAGAATAATAGGAGAGAATGATTTACTTCAGTTGTTATTTATTTCATCACATTCCCAGTGGGTCAGAAGTTTACATACACTCAATTAGTATTTGGTAGCATTGCCTTTAAAATGTTTAACTTTGGTCAAACGTTTTGGGTAGCATTCCACAAGCGTCACACAATAAATTGGGTGAATTTTGGCCTATTCCTCCTAACAGAGCTGGTGTAACTGAGTCAGGTTTGTAGGCCTCCTTAGTCGCACACGCTTTTTCAGTTCTGCCCACAAATTTTCTATGAGATTGAGGTCAGGACTTGATGGCCACTCCAATACCTTGACTTTGTTGTCCTTAAGCCATTTGCCACAACTTTGGAAGTATGCTTGGGGTCATTGTCCATTTGGAAGACCAATTTGCGACCAAGCTTGAACTTCCTGACTGATGTTTTGAGATGTTGCGTCATGATGCCATCTATTTTGTGAAGTGCACCAGTCCCTCCTGCAGCAAAGCACCCCCACAACATGATGCTGCCACCCCCGTGCTTCGAAGTTGGGATGGTGTTCCTTGGCTTGTAAGCCACCCCCTTTTTCCTCCAAAACATAACAAGGATCATTACGGCAAAACAGTTCTATTTTTTGTTTCCTCAGACCAGAGGACATTGTTCCAAAAAGTATGATCTTTGTCCCCATGTGCAGTTGCAAACAGTATTCCGCTACTTTATGGCAGTTTTGGAGCAGTGGTTTCTTCCTTGTTGAGCGGCCTTTCAGGTTATGTTGATATGGAACTCGTGTTACTGTGGATATAGATACTTTTGTACCTGTTTCCTCCAGCATCTTCACAAGGTCCTTTGCTGTTGTTCTGGGATTGATTTGCACTTTTCGCACCAATGTACGTTAATCTCTAGGAGGCAGAACACGCCTCCTTCCTAGGCGGTATGACGGCTGCGTGGTCCTATGGTATACTTGCGTACTATTGTTTTTACAGATGAACGTGGTAACTTCAGGCATTTGGAAGTTGCTCCCAAGGATGAACCAGACTTGTGGAGGTCTACAATTTGTTTGAGGTCTTGGCTGATTTCTTTTGATTTTCCCATGATGTCAAGCAAAGAGGCACTGAATTTGAAGGTAGGCATTGAAATACATCCACAGGTACATCTGCAATTGACGCAAATGATGTAAATTAGCCTGTCAGAAGCTTCTAAAGCCATGACATCATTTTCTGGAATTTTCCAAGCTGTTTAAACGCACAGTCAACTTAGTGTAAACGTCTGACCCAATGGAATTGTGATACAGTGAATTATAAGTGAAATAATCTGTCTGTAAACAATTGTTGGACAAATGACTTGTGTCATGTCATGCACAAAGTAGATGTCCTAACCGACTTGCCAAAACTATAGTTTGTAAACAAGAAATCTGTGGAGTGGTTGAGTTTTAATGACTCCAACCTAAGTGCATGTAAACTTCCGACTTCAACTGTATGCACCAAGACCGCGCACATCTCTGACTGGAACACAGAGTGAAAGTTGGATTGAAGTTCAGTTGAAAACTAGTCAAGATATTGTCACACACATGGAAGACAGTTAAGCCTCAGTGGTGGACAAGATTTAGGATATTGAACTGGTCACACTAGTTCAAATTACACACCATGTCACGCAAAAGTTTTACATTTCCTGATTTAGATCCCTTACAGTCACCATAAACTATAAACCTTGAGATCAATGTGAAAATGGCCCTCATTCTTTTCTCAAATTTTCCATTTCTTTCACGTTTACTTAAACAACCAAATAAAGGTCATCTCTCAAAATCACGTACTTCAAAGCATTGTTTTTTCACTAAACTCACCCCTATCCTACAGGACCAACCTCCTGACAGATTGTATGATAATAGCTTGACGCACAAGAGGTGAAATTTGGCATCATTAAGTATTAAAATGTCCCCTTTGTTAGGAAACTGAGCATGTGCCAGATCACTGGGGCAGACTTTGATATGGCCGACCTATATCTAAGGGACTACGGGTTGCTCGAACTGTGGCCAACTGCCGGGGCAATACTAACACCTTGAGATATACCATGCTCTTCAAATGGTGATGTTTAGGCTATAGACGAAGACAGATAGCTGCTTAAGGGTCCCTTCTCTAAGGCTGCTGTGAAAGGGCAGCAGGGTAGTCAGTGTAGACAAGTATGAGAGTATCTAGGCTTAAAGGGATACTTTATTTAGGGTATTTTCCTACTGTACTTACCCAGAGTCAGGCAAAGTCATGGATACCATTTTTATATTTGCATGCAGTTTGAAGGAAGTTAAAAGGTAGCATATCGTTAGCTTAGCGCAACTGCTGGAGGTCTCTGGGTATCTACTAGCCAGCTCCTCTCAAAGCAGGAAAATAGACCTAACTACTCCAAAGCTGGGCACTTTGTAAAGTATTCTTCACAATTCATATTTTGATTATAGTTGTTGGAAAAACATTTCCTTTTTAAAATAATTATCTGAACTATACATTTAATTAATCCGCTGAGACGGTGCAAACAAGGATAGGACTTTGCATGAGTGTCTACACAGCTGGCCAGTTTTGAACATGTTTGCTAGATATTAAGTAAGCAAAGTGTGAGAACAGTACATCAACGACAAACCCAATAGAAGAAGGAGTACATCAACAGACTGACATTGCTCATCAATGGCAATATTTTTACCTCGCAGCCGTGACTGAAGATTGTTGACACTATTGGAAGTATGCTCAAGCTATTAGCTAGCTTACATTAGCAAGTAGCTAAGTGTGGTGAAACTTGTGTTAAATCGACGTTCTACCATCACTACAAAATTTGCAATAACAAACCAAGTTACTGGTCGGCTATAAACTTCAATTGAATGATCCGGACAAATTGAAACAAAGGCTAGTTCCCTGAATAGCCACTCTCCACCAGGTGTAGCACTTCTCTCGCCATTTAAAAATAAGAAAGGGACAGGGTAAGGGGGGATAGCTAGTCATTTTTTGCATCGTCACTGCAAGCCATCATGACTCTCAAAAGCAGCGACAGCCGCTGTTTACTCCTGACGATAACTTTAGCGTTGCCCGAACAACACGATTCAAATAGGTATGTAATGACATTATATAAACTCTTTATTTATTTTATTTACATTTTAGAGGTGATAAATTGGACAGATTGGGTGAAAAAAGCTGTTTCCCCACACGACATCTCTCCCTTTCACTATCACGCAATAGGTTTCGCTTCCCCACCCGCCATTTTTTTTAAAACCAGACAGAGTTCATTGCCTTCTTGAATCATACAGAGATGGGCATCATGAAGGTCTCGTCATTGATTTTGTTGGAAAGGGGAGAAATTGTGCTTTACAATGGTATTGATACTACAGTTGATCTGGAAGTATTATGTGTTTTGGGCGCTAAAATAAGGTAAATTGTACAGACCAGAATGATGTACACAAGTGAGTTAGTAACCGTTACATGGGTGGACCCTTCTCCACCTCTGTCACGGATGCCATGGTTGCCCAAGACGTAATCTGGAGACAGGTGTTTTATACAACAACCTTCTTTGTGTTCTCTTCTCTTTTCGACCCCATTTGCAATCACCCTGGGCGGCAGGGTAGCCTAGTGTTTAGAGCATTGGACTAGTAACCGGACGGTTGCAAGTTCAAATCCCCGAGCTGACAAGGTACAGATCTGTCGTTCTGCCCCTGAACAGGCAGTTAACCCACTGTTCCTAGTCAGTCATTGAAAATAAGAATTTGTTCTTAAACTGACTTGCCTAGTTAAATAAAGGTAAAACAATAAAAATAATAAATAAAAAGCCAGAAATTACTCCATCTCCTTAGCTATCATACTCTAATTGCACTGATTTCAAAACATGGCCCCCCAGAAAGAAAGCGCAAACACTTATGCAGTTCTACTACGTGATATCTTTAAAAAAAAGCAGTGTTAGAAAGGATTAACTACACATACTGACCAGCTCATGTTATTGACAGAAGCTTGCTACATGGCAGACCAATCCGAACTCATCTCTCGGCATGTCCAGTCCACTCATTATCTCAGCCAATCAGGCTAGCAGGAAGGTTGCAGGCTTTTTCCGTAGCTAAACCAACTAGGCTCGTAATTTAACAATTGTATTAGTATTTACCGATGGCATACAAGTTAGTTACTAAGGCACATGAAAGTTCACGTTCCAGAAGGAATCTCTCCCATAAAACTCATTTTGATAAAAAAAAATGAATTAAAAAAAGTTTACGTTCACGCCTGTGAAGTGATGACACACGCCTAGTTTCCTGAAACGAGTCACAAATTAGCAACATTGTGAGAAGTGGCGGCTTGATGCTCCGGTGTATTCCGGCAGCACTACACCCCTGCACCGAACGAGTTAATTGAAGCGCACCTAGCCTACTCTTTTGCCTCACGCAAAATTGGGTGATGAAGGATCAAGGGACCACGTGTGGCTGTTTTATGAAAATCTGGGAATATGTGGCCAAGGAAACTATTGTGGTGGTCTCGGGGAAAGTAAAACAGTTAAGTCTTTCAAACTGCACGTCGATACATAAAAATGGTATCCGTGTGTTTGCCTGACTCTGGTAAAGTCAGACATAACTCAAAATATCCCTTTAAGTGCTATGATAGCTGCTATTCTGGAAACCTACAGTAGGCAGAATCTACATTCAACATAGAAATATATACAAATACATAAATTCAAATTTCGTTTTTGTAGATTACTGTAAAGAATCCTGATTGCATATGATCATGTTTAGGTAAAGTCACAAATCCCAGAGGGGATCCAATGCAGTGATTTCCACAATACAAACACAACCTACACTTTCTTAGCCCAGGGAAAACATTCAATTTTTTTCACGTCGAGGAAAATGACTTCAGTCACGCCATTTTCCTGACATCACATCTACTCAACGTCTGTTGAGGAACAAGAGCTTTGTGCCTTGTGTCATCACAGCTCACCGCAAGGCCACTGAACTCCAAAGAGTCACACTCTAGCGCTGGATACCAAACAGCCCAAAATAGGATAGCACACTTCTTGTTGTCAGCTTAATGCAACCAGAAATTAGGTTAAATGGTACTAATCTACACTATATGGGAGCTTGTTTTATTTTTTATTAAGGGTAACGATTCTTGAAAACGACCCCATGTTTGATTAAAGTTTTGGGGAATTTGAAAGGTGTTTTCTTTCCATCTTAACTTTGTTTGAATTTTCTCAAGGGGTGAATGACAGAATTGTACTCTAACAAGAGCAATTTAGGATTAAGCAAAATCTAGGAAGGTATACTAGCACTATTTGACAGTAATATGGCTATTTTCAGCTCCAAATATCAGACTGCACTCCTATCAATGTTAACCCCTTAGACTCATTTCCATTAGTGTATATGGACAGGGCCAAAGTGAAATGTTTCTAACAGAAGAACTAAATGCATGCCCATAGTAGCAATTAAGAAAATAACACTTTGGAGATGGTGAAATTATCAGACCAAAAGGTGAGGACACAACAGTTCACATGACAAGACTGAATCTAAACATTACACTGTTGATTTTATGTGCATTTTACATTAATTGTGACTCGTTTCAGGAAACTAGGCATAGGTCGTGGGTCACTACTTCACAGGAGAGCTGTTTGAACGTAATGCTTTTAAAATCAAAATGCGTTTTTGGGCAGAAATGCCTTCTGGAACATGTGAACTTTCACATGCCTTAATAACTAACTTGTATGCCATTTGCAAATACTAATAAAATAGTTAAATTATGAGCCTAGTTGGTTTGTCCACAGAAAGACAGCAACCTTCCCGCTAGCCATGATTGGCTGAGATAATGGCTGGGCTGGACATGCCGAGAGAAGAGTGTGGATTGGTCTGCCATATAGCACGCTTCTGTCTAGTTGAGCTGGTCAGTATGTGTAGGTAATCCTGTTTAGCGCAGCTTTGTGTGTGTTTGTGTGTGTATTAAAACTGCATAAGGGTTGTTTTCCACTTTGTGGAGGACTGAGTTGAGTATGATAGCTAAGGAGATGGAGAAAACACCAGTCTCCAGATTACATCTTCAAACTAAGGGCAACCATGGCATCTGACGCATCCAACCACGAATGATGTATACGGGTAAAATAGTCTAGCAAGCTCTCATTTTGACAGAAAGAGCCATTTGATTGACTAGCTATAACCTAATGTTAACTGACTAACATTGATATTGGTTGGTTAGCTACCTGCAGTAGCAGGTAGTCAAAACCCATACAGCATTTTGAAGTGGAGAACCAGAGCTCTGACATCATGTATAGCATGTTACTGTACAGCCACTGCGCTCCAATTTAGGTGCATATCATTGAAAATAAATATTCAATTTCTAACCCGTATATGGGATGACAAGAGCTGTGAGTAGAAAGGGCTACTCAGACACTCAGTTTGAGAGCTGGTTAAAACTTCAGATACTGGTAATAACATTAACTACAAGTCTCTTTTTTTAATGGTACCTTTAACCTCTTTTCCTCCCCAATATCGTGATATCCAAGTGGTAGTTACAGTCTTGTCCCATCGCTGCAACTCCTGTAAGGACTTAGGGGAGGTGAAGATCGAGAGCCATGCGTCCTCCGAAACACAACCCTGCCAAGCCGTACTGCTCGCTTAACCCGGAAGCCAGCCTCACCAATGTGTCAGAGGAAACGCTGTACAGCTGGCCACCATAATGAGTCGCTAGAGCACCATGGTACAAGCACATCCCAGCCAGTCAAACCCTCCCCTATCCCGGACAACGCGGAGCCAAATTGTGCACCGCCTCGTGGGTCTGTGACACAGCCCGCGATTGAACACGGATCTGTAAGGATGCCTCTAGCACTGCCTTAGACCACAGCACCACTCGGGAGGCCAACTACAAATCTCTACTTAACAAATATCTCTTCAACTTGAAATATTTATTTTTAGTTTCTACTTTGCAAAATCTGTTGGCTGGGAAAAGTTTTCTTGAAATGAGTTTAAACTGTTTGCAGTAAACCCATCAAACAGAATGGTTAACATTTCGGAATAGATGCCTTGTTTCCCAGGTAGGGTTGCAAAAGGGTCGGAAACTTTCTGGGAAATTTTCTGAAAATTTCCCATGGGAATAAGCCCTGGAATTTGGGGAATTTTGCTTAAATTCATCAAAAAGTTTAGCTTATAACAGTGAACCTTTTTTTCGTGGGATACACAAGGCAAATCTGGGTCTTGTGGCATATTTTGGTTAAAGTATCCCCCATTCAATGGAATTGCAACACTATGCATGCAAAGTGCATTCTTTCATCACATGTGCAGTGCACTCTTCAACACATGTAAGGCGGATTCTCAAGAGCTTGAACACTAATGAGATGCTATTGAACCCACACTACTACACTGTCTGAGCCAATGCTTTCTGGTAAGTTTTGATTACAATAGTGGGTTGGGTGAATATATTTGATACGACATAGATGCTTTTTTGTAAACTAGTAAATAGTAGCCTACGGCAAATCATTTCAAACTTGTTAACAATTTCTGCTAGTTCGTTTTTGCTACCATGTGGGTTTAAGCTTGCTGGAGCCTGCTAACTGAGGACTGTTAATTCACCTGTTTCCATACGCGTTTCATTTTCAAACATTTATCTTACAAAGGAGTTGTTTAAAACTTCTTAGGGATAGGGGGCAGTATTCGGAAGTTTGGATGACTGAGGTGCCCAATGTAAACTGCCTGTTACTCAGGCCCAGAAGCTAGGATATGCATGGTAGTATTGGATAGAAAACACAAAAGTTTCTAAAACTGTTAAAATAATGTCTGAATATAACAGAACTGATTTGGCAGGCAAAACCCCAAGGACAATCCATCCAGGATTCTTTTTTATTTTAGGTCATTGGATTTTCCAATGCTTTTCTATGGGGAAGCCGAATTATTAGGACCCAGATTGCAGTTCCCATGGCTTCCACTAGATGTCAACAGCCTTGAAATTGTTCCATTTTTTTGATTGTTGAAAAATTAAGAAGTAGTCGTATTCTTTCTAAGTGTCACACACTTTTGGTGCGTGTGAATGAGAGCGCGCTCCGCGTGGTTTTTCTCCGGTATTGGAAACAGTTTATTCCATCTGAACTTTTATCGATTCTTTACATTTTAGGGTACCTGGAAGTTGGATTTTACAAAACGTTTGAAATGTTTGGACCAAGTTTACAGGTAACTTAACCTGTTGCTTCTACTCGGGACGCTTGCGTCCCAACTAGAGCTCTGGAAATGCAAATGCGCTACGCTAAATGCTAATAGTATTAGTTAAAACTCAAAAGTTCATTAAAATACACATGCAGGGTATCGAATTAAAGCTACACTCGTTGTGAATCCAGGCAACAAGTCAGATTTTTAAAATGCTTTTCGGCGAAAGCATGAGAAGCTATTATCTGATAGCATGCAACACCCCAAAAGACCCACAGGGGACGTAAACAAAATAATTAGCATTTCGGCGTTACACAAACCGCACAATAAAATAGAAAACATTCATTACCTTTCACCATCTTCTTTGTTGGCACTCCTAGATGTCCCATAAACACTATTTGGGTCTTTATTTCGATTAAATCGGTCCATATAAAGCCTAGATATCGTTATATGTAGACTGTGTGATAAACGAAAAAAACATCGTTTCAAAACGTAACGTCATTTTTTAAAATTCAAAAAGTCGACGATAAACTTTCACAAAACACTTCGAAATACGTTTGTAATGCAACTTTAGGTATTAGTAAACGTTAATAAGCGATAAAATTTATCAGGAGGCGATGTAAAGATCATTAGCTGTCCGTCTGGAAAAATGTCCGGCTAGAAACTCAACGAAAATATCCGGTCCTAGACCGGATTAGATACTGTGTCCTGTATGTGTTTGACCAAGAAAAAACTCGAAGGAAATGACAAGACTCTAGACACCCTGTGGAAGCTGTAGGTACTGCAACCTCAGTCAATTAATTTTGGTTCACGTTTATCAATGGGTTCAAGTAGCGCATGGATATATTTTCCCCATTTTCAGTGATCAGTTTTTCCTGTGCTTTTCGATGTAAATGCCGTTCTGGTAAAGCCACAGCAGTGATTTAACCAGTTTTTTAAACGTCTGAGTGTTTTCTATCCACACAGACTAAGCAAATGCATATACTATATTCCTGGCATGAGTAGCAGGGCGCTGAAATGTTGCGCGATTTTTAACAGAATGTTCAAAAAAGTAGAGGGTCGACTTAAGAGGTTAATAGATCCTTTGTAGGCATATTGGGCGAGTTGGAACAGGTATATTTCTGAATTTTTGGGATATAAAGGATTTTATCGAACAAAACGACCAGTCATTGTGTAACTGAGACCTTTGGGATTGCAAAAGGATGAAGATCTTCAAAGGTAAACAATTTATTTTATCGCTATTTTTGACTTTCGTGATGCATCCGTTTAGTTGGAAAATGTTTTTCATGCTTTTGTATGTGGTGCGCTGTCCTCAGATAATCGCATGGTATGCTTTCGCAGTGAAGCCTTTTTGAAATCTGACAAAGCGGCTGGATTAAAAATAACTTCATCTTTAAACCGATGTATAACGCTTGTATTTTTTATGAATGTTTATTATGACTATTTCTGTATTTTGAATTTGGCGCTCTGCAATGTCACCGGATGTTGTCAAGGTGGGTCGCCATCGGAACGCATGCGCCAGAAAGGTTAATCTAACTAACTATTTATCTGCACGTGGAATTGTATTTGTTCCCCCCTCCCTCATTTTTACAGGAAAATGTCTCAGGCACTATCTGTGTGGAGACATTTCACTGCAGCTAATGTAGAAGGAAAAGCTGTGTACATTTGCAAATACTGTGCCAAATCATATGTGAAGAAGCAACAAAGATTCAGAATCATCTGGCCAAGTGCATAATGTTCCCTTGGCGCTCACAACAAGCAACCTCTGACAAAAGTACCACTACTTCTATTCGAGGTGAGAATTATGAATCAGACACCTTATCGATAGCAACAGCTCATGTTCCGCCTGGAATCAGAAGTTTTTTTTGACTCAATGGAGGAACGTAGTCAGAGAAATGCTGATGAATGTCTTGCTCGAGCTGTGTATGCAACTGGTTCACCTCTGATGCTCACAGGCAATGTGTATTGGAAGAGATTTCTGAATGTTCGTCACCCAGCATACACCCTTACAACCAGACATGGTTTATCTACTCATTTGCTGGTGCAGACTCCCATGGAGTTCAAGTGAAGGTCAAGCAAATTATAGAGAAAGCAGACTGTATTGCAATCATCTCTGATGGGTGGTCGAATGTTTGTGGGCAAGGAATAACAAACTACATAATCTCCACCCCTCAACCAGTATTCTACAAGAGCACAGACACAACAGACACATTGGTCTCTACATTGCAGATGAGATGAAGGCAGTCATCAATGACCTTGGACCACAGAAGGTAATGGCACTGGTGACAGACAATGCTGCGAACATGAAGGCTGCTTGGTCTAAAGTGGAGGAGTCCTACCCTCACATCACCCCATTGGCTGCGCTGCTCACGCATTGAATCTGCTCCTCAAGGACATCATGGCACTGAAAACACTCTACAAGAGAGCCAAGGAAATGGTTAGGTATGTGAAGGGTCATCAAGTTATTGCAGCAATCTCACCAAGCAAAGTGAGTAGAATAAGAGCACCACATTGAAGCTGGTGTTGTCATCATGTTTGACAGTCTCCTGGAGCGGAAGGAGTCTCTCCAAGAAATTGCCATATCACAGTCTGCCGATATGGACAGCCCCATCAAGAGGATCCTCCTGGATGATGTATTTTGGGAGAGAGCGGTAAGCAACCTAAAACATATAGCAGTAGAAGTTGCACAGATTGAGGGCGACAATGACATCCTGTCTGATGTTCAGACTCTGCTTGCAGATGTAAGAGAAGAAATGTGTAGTTCCCTACCCATTTCACTGTTGCTCCAAGCAGAGAAAACTGCAGTTCTGAAATACATCAAAAAACATGAAGACTTCTGCCTGAAGCCCATACACGCCACAGCATACATGTTGGACCCAAAGTATGGTGGTAAGAGAATCCTGTCTGGTGCAGAGATCAACAAGGCCTATGGTGTCATTACTACAGTGCCTCGCCACCTTGGCCTGGAAGAGGGCAAGGTTCTTGGCAGTGTGGCGAAGTACACTTCCAAGCAAGGGCTTTGGGATGGAGATGCAATATGGCAGTCGTGCCAACATAACTTATCAGCCACTTGGTGGAAGGGGCTTTGTGGATGTGAGGCTCGTTCCCCTGTTGCCTCAATCATCCTCCAAATCCCACCAACATCAGCCGCCTCAGAGAGCAACTGGTCCTTGTATGGGAACAAACACAAACCAAAGCACGCAACAGGCTGACCGATACAAGGGTTGAAAAATGTGAGGCATTTTGATCCTGGCAACGAGCCATCCTCAATAAGGTTGGAAAGTGAGGATGAGGCCTTACAGTCACAACAAGATGAGGCCTTAGAGGTAGACATTGAGGAGGTCCAGGGAGAAGACATGGAAGTCTGAGAGGAAGACAACCAAAGCTTAAGTTTCTAGACTATCATTTTACAGATATATGTTGAAAACATTTTTGGGAGATGCAATGGATCATTGTGGGTCATTCAATATTCCCTTTCTTTTGTTGTTCAGTGAAATCATTCCATGTGAAGAGTCAACTCATTTAATTCAAGTTCAATTTGTTACAATTTTTTTTTATTCTATTGGAAGGATTTAATCATTTGCAATTATGTCTACTTATGATAAGGTAAAAGGTTTATGTTTCTGTCTCCATATGATATGGTAAATATATCCAATGCAAAAAACATCTACATTTAAATGCTATATTAATTTGCATATATTTCCATTAATTCCCATATATTCCCACAGAAAGTTTCCACCTCTGAATATTCCTCAAAATGTACAACCCTATTCCCAGGGGGTTCTCAAATTCCACTATGGTGGCATTTATTTTATGCTAACAACTGTGCAACCCATCTTTTTTCCAATGGACTATTTTGATATGATTGTGTATGGGAAAAGTAGAGCAGTATTACAAAAAGTGACATCACCAAACAACCAACTGCACTTAAACAGACCAGGCAGCATTTTAAACATTTAACCCCCACTTACATTTACATTTACTTGCCATCACTAATCAATATGGGAAATTCAACAATGTATGGCCAGGAGCATGATAAGCCACCATTACACTGTCCTTTCTCCTTGTGAAACTCACCCAGTAGCTGGACCCCTCGTGTCAGGCCGTAGACGTCTATGAGAGCCCAGAGTGGCTCGGAGGAATGGACCCCGCAGAAGAACAGTATGGGGCTAGAGTCAATGATACGGTAGAAGACCCGGCCCTTCTTGTCCACCCAGAATGAGATGATGTTGCCCTCGTTGGACAGCTCCTCGGGCAGGGCCTTGGCCCAGAATCCGTTCTGTGAGACAAGGTCTGGGCAGGCGTACTTAGGCAGGTTGTCTGGGTTGATGCGGGACGGGTCCTTGGAGGTGAAGCCCAGACGCAGGGCTCCGCTCCAGCAGCACTGCTTCTTAGTGATCTGGAGGAGAACAGGTAAAGGGGTTTGTACCATTTAAAACATGATAAAATAGAGTTAAGCTGGTGAATAACCTAAAAACCATTCCATTAGTCGTGTTTGTCTAAGATTTATCACTCCACATTCTGGTTGGCCATATGTTAAAACTTTGAAAAACAAAATGGTAAACAACAACAAAAATAGACATGTCTGTTTATCATCTGGCTATTCTTGTCTCACCTCATTTAAAACCTCCATTTACACTGCTTTCACCGTGTAAGATAACAGTACGGCTCACATGGCAATGCTTCCCATGCTTTCACTTTCGAGACATAGATGGACTGATAGGTGAAGTGGAAACGTTTGCTATGCTGCTTTGGCCCACACAGAATCAGGGTAATAAAGGCAACATACATAGTGAGAGAGACAAACAAAAACATTTATGGAAAACAGTTAGACTAAAAGAAAGAGATGAAGGAGTTTCTGCTTATAAACATGGTCCACCTCCCAGTCTGTCCATACCTTGAGGCGGACCTGCTCGAACAGGGCAATGGGCCGGTTGCTGAAGGTGATGGCGTTGCAGAAACTGGCCTGTCTCTTGACGGTCCTCTGGGCCATGTCCATGACGATCTGGGAGCCCTTGGCACTAGGGTGGAAGAGCAGTGGAAAGGAGGACCTGCTGCCTCCAGACTGCTGGATAGGCAGACATCTCTTGGTGGGCTTATGGTGGCAGCGGTGAGACGTGGTGGGGAAGGGGCCACCTAGAGAATCTGAAAAGCAGGAAGCATAGGGGGAGTTTGTAGATATAACTAAGAACATTACTTAAGAGATCAGAAAAGTATTACTGAACAAAATATAGGAACCTAAATATTTCCAGCTGTTGTCTGGCATCCACTGTATAAATATGCACAACGTCAATATAGCAATGCATCAGCAGTACACACACAATCAAAACTTCCTTTCTTCAATTTGTGATGATGACTGGGTGTATGTGCCTTTAGTAAGCATTTAACTCAAGCTCAATTTTCAGAAATCATATCAAGGAGTGCAAACAAAATGAAATCTAGTTATGTTAGTCATCTCGATTTTCTCAGATAAAAACATAAGGATAAGAGCTGCTTGGTAAGCAGAAAGAATTGTGCAGCTGCGAGAAACTCATACAAAATTAGGTCATTTCTGTAATAGGCAATTTCCTGTAACGCCTATATTTTTTGCTATTCCACATCTTGCCAATTTGGCACTGGTTTGCTCATGAGTCTTGAATATATCTACATGAGAAAATAACAGATTTTGAGAGCAGCAGTTAGCACTGATGATAATACTCTGACAAGAACAGTCAACATTAGAAAAACAGGCAGATGTTCCCTTTCAGTCAGTCAACTTCAGTACAACACACTATGGGGAGTAGCACTCTCCCGACTTCGGTTTAATGATCTACAATCACGCCTGATAAGGCCAAAGAAATGCACACCTCGCTGGAGCCCCGCCTTCCACAGGTGATAAGTGTGAGGCACTGTTCTCCTACTTGTCCTCGGCACAGGTTCTCTTGACAATAGTGTAGCATTCTTTAGGGGGCTTGGTGTTACCGATAGCGACTTCCTCTCCCGGGTGCCTGCACCTCAGCGGAGTCTTATGTCTCCAGGCTCCTGTGCGCTCTGTTTCCGGTTATGGGAGACTACTCAAAGGAGAGAGGGTGACAAGGTTCTGTGGGTATCTTCTCACCGCATGTGTCTGCCTTGGTTAAGCAAGGTATCTTCTCAGAAGGGTCCTGGTCCCTTCTCAGTGAACCGGTCCTATGTAGACTTGAGACCAGGATAGCTAACATGCCCTGCATAGCGTGCTAGCCAGGTTAGCTAACTCGCAGAGGTGAGCTAACTACTGCTGGCTATTCCAGCTTCCTAAAGGTGAATTGCTTGGGTAGTTAATTTGTTTAGTACGCGTTTCTAGTGTTAAGTCGCTTGGTTATTCTAAACAGACCGTGCTGTGGTCAGAGGCTAGCTAGCCTAGCTTAGAAACTTCATCATGCATAACTTCCGGCTAAAGAAGCTTAATATCCCCCCCCCACCAGCGTTATGACAATCCCATTCCTATTACAAAATCCTGGAGTTGGAGGAATGTGGGGCTTGCAGGAAACCTCCGATGGGGAAGCAGTCTCCGAGCACTTGGATTGGGTAGCCCCAGGAGCGGCCTTAGCACGGGTGTGAGTGACCGGTGCACCCCTTCACAAAAACATTTGTGACGCCAGTGCCCCAACGTTTGGTTACGGCCAAACGGGTGCTACGTCAGCTATTGCCAGAGCCACCTGTGTCCATTGGCTCCAGAGCAGCAGAGAGGCCTAAGGCACTGCATCTCAGTGCAAGGTGTCACTACAGTCCCTGGTTCAAATGCAGGCTGAATCACATCCGGCCGTGATTGGGAGTCCCATAGAGCGGCGCACAATTGGCCCAGCGTTGTCTGGGTTTGGCCGGGGTAGGCAGTCATTATAAATAAGAAAATTGTTTGTAACTGACTTGCCTAGTTAAATTAAATAAAAAAAATAAGGGATTGGGCTTCATCCAGGCTTGACAGTCTCACAGAAGCACAACTTAGTTTGGAAGCTTGATGCCCCATCTGTTACCTCACATTCCATTTTATTCACAGGGCTCAAGGGGTATATCAATCTCTCCATGATGAAAGTAATAAGTTGGGTGATTCACTCTCTGTCCCCAAGGGGGCACAACGTCAAGGTGGGTCCTTACTGGCATTCATTGCTGATTCCTGCCTGTAATTCACTAGACCCTATGAGGTGCTTAGTGATACAGGTTATGGGTTTCTATAGGCGATTGGTTTCATTCCTAGGAATATGATTAAATTGCAAATCACCCGTCTGTTACCACAGAAGGGGGTCAGTTTTTCAGAGCTGTCCATCCCTTTCCAGCTGGGTTAAAAGGTGCTGTGGCACTGGTACCTATGACCGATGGGTATGAAAACCACTATAATTAAGGTTTTCCACTGGATCCATCTTACTGCCTAAACCGGTTGAGGCTCGTTGTGACAGAATAACCCAAGAGGCACTGCCAATCAGAGTTCATCACTGATTGCCAGAGCCCCCGAACCCAGCTTAGACCAGGCTTCAGGCAAACCTTGGTGCATAAACACTGTTGTGTCAACCCAAAGTTCCAAAGTATTTACAGGTGTCAGAAGTGTTGGGTCTTCCACATGTGGGATCAATGAAGTGTCCCTTCTCCACATTCAGACACATGGTGCTAGAGAGTGATTGTAAAGGGAAAAATAACCAAATCTCTCCCAGTCCACCCCTTCAGATGGCACTTGACTGCTCTAACCAAATGGCACACATGCGCAGTGTTGCTCTGGATCATGCGTATAGTGATGTCGGGGTACCATCTGAAATGTGTTGCGCGTCCCCCATGCTTCTACGACGTCATCACACTGACTGTTCAAGGCCTCAGTGCCTGTTTTGAGAGGGGGAATATCCTCCAGTCGCCAGACGCAGGCAATCCGAGTGGTTTCTATACAGGAAGGCTGGTACAGCTGGTATTTCCTATATCTGGAAATGGGTCAGGACTTTATGCCCCGCTCAAAACTTGTGTCCCCTAGTAAGCATCTCAGGCTATGAACTCAGAATGCTCACGAGCCACCGGCTATTACAGTCAACAGGCTGGTGGCAAGCAGTGTTACACACATAAATGCTGGTGTCCCATACTCAGTCTGAAGGCTTCATAGGAAACTGGAAAAAAACTTTTCCGACTCCATCTCAGAACATTCCATTTCTGGGTCTCGAGTCAGTGAATCACACTTTTCTATCCCCATAGGGGGTGTCCAGGTTCTGCCTCGGATGAACCCAATTTCATCTGTGTCACGCAGTGTGTTTTCACCAGTGCCTACGCCTACAGGGGATGATGACTTCTGTGATAGAAAACGTTCCCCTGGGGCTATTGTTGTTGCGGCCTTTCCAGCACTGAGTGCTAGTCGCTCAACTTCCACGCATCTCACAGCCTAATCGGTCATGTCGAGTGTCTCTGTCGAGCCTACAGACCCTGGCCAAGGGGTGAGACACCCTATTGTCAGGAGGCTCCCATGGTGTCAGTTGTACCCCGCAGGATGATCATGAAAGATGCATCCCTCAGCTAATCCAGCTCGTGGCAGGCACTCTCTTAGCAGCATCTCTCCAGCTGGAACAGGAGAAATTCACTAGGCAGTGCACCTTGTGTGTAATACCCAGACCTCCACAATCTTGCAGGGTGAGGTCTGGGTGGTCTGCCATGGGCCATTTCATTTAGTATTCGTTGTGGGTCGGCTTAGGGCGTGATACTATTTCCCCATGGTATGTTGTACCAAAGTTGACTGACTGGAAGGTAACGTTATGACTATAACTACTGTTCCCTGAAAGAGGGAAACGAGGTACAACACCTGTTTAGCCCCTGCCCGTTCCTGTGATCGGTGAAGAGCGGTATTAAAATGAAGGAATTAATCCGAGCCTCATGCTTATCACCTGCGGAAGGTGGGGCTTCCAGCAAGGCGCAAATTTAATTGGCCTTGTAAGGCGTGATTGTAGATCCTTAAACCAAGTATGTTGCACCTCGTTTCCCTCTTTCAGTGAACAGTAAGTTATAGTCATGAGGTTATGTTTTCATCCTACAATAGTTACAAGTGGGAGGAAATTAATGAGCCATTAATGAATGTGAAATGCATGATTCCAAAGGCCCTTGAGAAGGTAGTTAACAAGAATAGGTAGCCAGGATATTAACTTTGGTGATGAACCGTAAGACTGCTAAAATACTCATCAGAGAGATGGTGAAAGCGACACAGTAGTGATGATGAGGATGACTAGCAGTTAGCTTTAAGTGTAACCCAACATCTCTGGATGTGCCTAATGTTAAATTGATTGCATGAAGGCTGCATGAATGACTGTCTTTATGAACATGTTGCAGGCAGTCATCAGGAAAAACAAAGTCAATGACTAAGAGCAAGAAAATAGGATTGCCATTCAATGTGCTATTCAAAGCTTTGGACATGTTAAGAGGAAGCAGCAAATAGAAATCCCAAAAACATATTGTATACATTTCCCTGAACAAGCAGAAACACAAATGTGTATAACAGGGAATGAAAAACTACTACAAAGCTACTGCGGGGCGTATCTGACTTGTAGTAAATTAAGAATGCATCATGGGTAATAAACGGCTCTGACACATACATCCTTCAATGCCGCTGTAATTGACTCAATCTACTTCTTACATCTGGCATTTTGTAAAACACTAAGCACTAAATCAACAGTTAGGCTACTCCCATTGGTTAACCCCCCCATCTCTCATCAAATCATTACAATGCCAAGGACACCGAGTTATCATGGTGATATTTCTGGTTAGGTCATCCCAAATAATGCATTTTTCGGACAAATTTGTGGGAATGAGGCATATGTAGCTCATGTTCTTTTTTGACTTTCATTTAGCGGATTGTCAAATTAACATATCAGTCACAGGTAGCAGTCCTTTACCAACCTACAGACAGTATTAATTAGTAATTGTGAGGGAGCAGGTCAACACTAAACTGAAAAGCAAAATGTCTAAGGATCAACAAATAGAGAATGTTTGCATGCCTAATAAAAGATACGCGTGTGTGTGTGTGTGTGTGTGTGTGTGTGTGTGTGTGTCCATAGCCTAATCTAGACATGCCCTTAGGAACAGAAAGTTATTCTTGCTCATCAGCTCATATCTTCTAGGGGTCAAGAGCTTTTCAGACTACCCAGGAAACAAATCAATTAGGCAGCACAGGCAGCCGGTGGCACATTAAATTGGGGACGACGGGCTCAAAGTAATGGCTGGAACGGAATAAATTGAATGGTATCTTACACATCAAACATGGTTCCATTCACACCATTTCAAACGGTATTATGAGCCTTCCTTCCCTCAGCAACCTCCTGTGTTAATATTGGCAACAGAGCATCATGAGGCATTTAAGACCACAGGCTATTTGCAGCTGCTTCAATTTCAAGGCAGAAATATTGTGCAGTGGGAAAACACTCCCGTATCCTGATCCATGAATGTAAATATAGCATCATTTGAAGAGGACATTTTTATCAGGAAATTAACCAAATTTTGTTTATTTGTGAAACTCTTTTAGGTTGTGGCTGCCAATAGAACTCGAATTGTTTGGGCTGAACTGTCATATGATGCTTATTTGTTAAAGTATACACTTCTGCCTTGAGGTATTCGAATTAGGCTTGGGCAGTATGCAGCTTGGCATACCTTCATACCAAACTTGTGCCATACCAGGATATTTCAGTAATACTTGCACTGGACAAAAGGGGTGCCGTTTTCAAACTGTAATCCGAAGGTTAGCAATGCTAACAAGTGCATGTAAAATCCCATAGAGAATGCTAACGAGTGCATTGCAAACATTTTGTACAGTTTCTGACCTAAACTATACAAGCAACTCAAAAATGCTACTCAAAGTTTGCTGCATGCACAAACCAAATATTTGCCCGCCAGGCTCTTGATCCAGAAGGGGATTCTCTGCTGTTACCAAGCGAATGCTTGATTTTGGAAGAAGCTAACCACTTAGCTAGATAGCTACTAGATTAGCAAACCAAATGCACAGCTGCAGAGCATTTAGACAGTTATCTAGTTGTGAATTACATACTGTAATTAGATCACCCTGGCGCATGCTGCACAACAGTGAGTGACTCTCGTTGTGTGCTTGTAAACAAACTACCATACAATTCATAATAATGTGAACGTATTGTACAAATTGACTGCAGGTATTTACTTAAAGTAGTGACAAATATTTTAAAAAAAAAGAAAGTTAATGGTATCGATGGTATTGAAAAACCATTCCGTGGCTTTTTCCACATAGGCTGTATACTGTATACTGTATACCGGGGTAAGCCTAATTCCAATGTCTATCCCTGGGCTACTTTAACAATGTTGAATTGTTCTCTATATACAACAATGATCTTAAATTAAGTCAGAACAAATCAATTAACCATATTGTATTTAATGTCAAATTATGGGCTTTACATTCAGCTGGTGCTAAGGTGGCGCAAGTATCAATGTAAAAACTGGCGCACTGGCATTTCCCAGCCCTAATGCCACGTTCGGCAATTTACCTGTCTATCATCAGCTCGCTTGTGCTGAGGTGGGAGGGGTAGCAATATCTGAGATGTGTCCTTAAAAACAAGTGTGAGCGGTTTTAACTTCATTGGAATAGGGGGCAGCATTGGGAAGTTTGGATGAAAAGCGTGCCTAGAGTAAATTGCCTGTTACTCAGGCCCAGAAGCTAGGATATGCATATAGATTTGGATAGAACACTCGAAAGTTTCCAAAACTGTTAAAATAAATGTCTGTGAGTATAACAGAACTCATATGATAGGCAAAAAAGGTTTAAAAAAAAAGTGATTGCCTATCCAATATCCTGTGTCTATGTCTATGTCTAAAGGCTTCCAGTAGATGTCAACAGTCTTTAAAAATTGTTTCAGGCTTTTATTGTGAAAGGGGATCGAATAAGAGCTGTTTCAACAAGTGGTCAGGCTGAAAGCCTTTAGTTTAGTCGTGTGGCCGTGACAACGGAATTGTCCGGTTGGAATATTATTGAAGATGTATGATAAAAACATCCTACAGATTGATTATATACATCGTTTGACATGTTTCTGCAAACTTTTTTTGACTTTGTCTGCATTTGGATTACTGGACTAAAAGCGAGAACAAGAGAGGTATTTGGACAAAGATTAACTTTATCAAACAAAACAAACATTTGTCTAACATGGAGACCTGGGAGTGCCATCAGATGAAGATCAAAGGTTAGTGATTAATTTTAACGCCATTTCTGACACCTTTCCTTGGTTGGAAAATGGCTGTATGGTTCTCTATGGCTAGGTGCTGACCTAACATAATCGCATGGTGTGCTTTCTCCGTAAAGCCTTTTTTAAAATCGGACTCAGTGGCTGGATTAACAAGAAGTTTCTTTAATCCTACGTATAACACTTTGTATCTTTCATCAATGTTTTTCTGTAATTTCACCAGATGTTTGTTTGAGACAATGCATTTCTGAACATAACGCAACAATTTCAAATTAGGTTTTTGGACATAAAGATTAACTTTATCGAACAAAACACACTTTTGTCTAACATGGAGTCCTTGGAGTGCCATCCGGTGATCATCAAAGGTTAGTGATTCATTTTAATGCTATTTCTGACTTGTGACACCTCTCCTTGGTTGGAAAATGGCTGTATGGTTTTCTGTGGCTAGGCGCTGACCTAACATAATCGCATTGTGTGCTTTCACCGTAAAGCCTTTTTGAAATCAAACACTGTGGCTGGATTAACAAGAAGTTTTTTTATAATGGTGTATAATACTTGTATATTTGAGGAATTTTCATTATGAGATTGCTGTTTGAATTTGGCGCCCTGCAATTTCACTGGCTGTTGGCGAGGTGGGACGCTAGCATCCCGAACGATCCCAGAGAGGTTAAGACCAACAAAAAGTAGGTCTTAATGGTAACAGTTGATAATAGCATAGATTTTGAGAGCGGAAGTGCCGCGCACAATGTCCATGGAAGAAGAGATGTTCCTTTTTTGCAGGTGAATCTCGTATTTAGAAACATAAAAACAAACAATTGGCATCTACCCAAATTTCATTTAATAAAAGAAAAACAACAAGCATAGCCTCCCCTTAATGAAGACTGGTTTTGCAGCATCACATAAGTGCATATTTTTTTATCCTGGACATTAGCCAAAAGTAGCCTGAATAAAAGATCCTGCAGGATCTTCTGAGAACAGCCACCTGGACAGCTGGATGAAACCGAGGAGTGTTTCTTACTGTAATAATGCCCTTTTGTGGGGAAACAAAATATTCCGGTTGGCTGGTCCTGGCTGCCCAGTGAGTGTGCCTATGCGCTTCAAGGCCTACCCATGACTGCACCCCTGCCCAGTCATGTGAAATCAATAGATTAGGGCCTAATTAATTCATTTCAATTGATTGATTTACTGTAACTCAGTAAAATTGTTGCGAGATATGTACATACACACACAATTTTAGTTGGTTTGAAGTCACGGCGATGGTCCCTAACTAGCCCCATAGGGATATTCCAAGTCAACCCAAATGTAACACAGGCAATATGATCAGATCACGTGCAGCTGCACTCCGAATGTATTATTCATTGTGTGCTGCCAGCTATAGGCAAAATTTTAAAAAATAACACCCTTCATTTACTTTGTGATGCGGTCACAAACAAGTCTCAAAACGACTAAATTATCCTATTTACACTTCGCAGTAAATTTATCGGTAGAATAAATGTTTGACTCATCTATGCCACATAGGCTGTTTTCCAAATGAGAAGTTGGTTTTAAGGGGCAGTTGCTGTATAATTACAACAACTTGTCAACCAAAGATAATGTACATTTGTCATTTAGACACTTATCCAGAGCGATTTACATTTAGTGCATTCATTTTAAGATAGCTAGGGACAACCACATCAGTCATAGTAAGTACATTTTCTTCTCGAAGTATGTAGTTATCTGTCAGAGCTAGTATGCCTAATGGGGAAACAAAGTCGAGTGTTATTCCCGAAAGTATAAATACCATCAGCCAAATTGCAAATACGAAGTTCATTCTTGATCTAGACTACATGCACGTTTCTGCGCTAACAAAATATTGCATTGCTATAAGTGTGATAACGTTTGCATGAATTTTACATACAATTTACACATTAAATCATAGCTTGAGTATTCATAACTTACACTAATTGCCTTGCAGACTCTCCAAATGTGTGCATTACTGACCCTTAACTCTCAATATATAATCATCCTCGATTTGCCATTTCTGCTACAAGGTTTTCGTTGTAGCCTCTGACATCAACAACGATTTGATTACTAAATATATGCAATCTATAGTCGAATATTCCTCCACCTCAAATGTAAAATCTCCTTACCGTACAAGGTATTTCTTGTTATCTGACCTCCCATGTTTAAATACAAGGCAAGTTCCTCTTCTCTGGGTTTGTTAGACAAAATATTCAGAGGCATGCGCTCCTTGGCTGTCAACATAACATAATCGGATAATTCACGATTTCGTTCTCTCGGGTTCACAGAAATCCTAACCCTTAACCCTCCGTGAGAGTAGTGGCTGTCCCAGCCGATTCACATCGGATACAATAGCAGCACCGCAGCGTAGAATCACATAAGGTGAATCTTCAGTAATTAGCGCTATCGATATCTTCAACGAAGGAGAATTCCAACTCCTTTTGAGGTCCGCGAAAAATGAGCGTATGAACAAACCTAGCCCGACCAAAAACAAGTTATGCATTTAGAGGAAGGGAACAGCCTATAAGAAATATGGATGACCTACACAGCTTTGGCAAATGCAGAAAAACTCCGCCAAGTTACTTTTATCTACCGCGCAAGTAGCCCAAACGGCCGCAAGATGGCCCTATTATTATTTTGTCATTTTACGACTGACTAATGTGCATAGCCAGCAATACACTCCTGTCCCCCATTGGCCGGCATCATAAATCATACCCACTGCGCAAAAACTGGTTGAGTTGTTTCAACGTCACTTCAACCAAAATAATCTAATCAAATTGTATTAGTCACATGCGCCGAATGCAACAGGTAGACTTTACAGTGAAATGCTTACTTACAAGCCCCTCACCAACAGTGCAGTTAAAAAAAAATACGGATAAGAATAAGAGATACAAGTAACAAGTAATTAAAGAGCAACAGTAAAAAAATATATGTACAGGTGGATGCCAGTACAGGTAATCAAGGTGATGGCGTTGAATTACCGTGGAAAACTGATTGGATTTGCAAAAAGTAATCAACACAATGGAATTTCGTATTATTTTCACCTAAATCCGATAACATGGTCATTTGTTTTTTATTTCACCTTGAATTCACGTTATTTGACAATTTAACCAAATTTAAATCTAAACATTGAACTGATGTATGTGTCCAGTGTGTCGTCCCTTCAGACTGCTGTCAGTTTCCTCCTTAGCTGAATTTAATGGCTCCTCTGTGGAAACAACTGCCAAAATATTCATACTGTTAATAAAATACTATTTTCCATCACCATTTTCGGATTTTCAGACAACTTCCGGATGGTGCGTGACTGTTGCTTACCCCTGGCTGAACATAGTGGACAACATCAGGAAGTAGAATTAGCCACCCTGGCATGGTGGTGGAAAATTGTGTTTTATTAAGACAGTACACGTATTTTGCCAGGTTTTTTTTCACCAACGAGCCATTCAATCGAGTTGAGGAGGAAACTGAAGCATTTGCAGCCTGAATGGAGGATGTTTAATGTAAGAGCCAGTCCAAGGTGTACACGAGTGTATACCCGGCTGTGCACATTAAAGTCGGACGTAAGACGACGTAAAAGGAATAATACCGCCATCTTGCGACTGGTTGGGCTACTGCACAAGTTGAATGGATATTCCAGCCACAATGCATGTCAATTGCCTCGCGCAGCCTACATTTTTAGGTTGATATTAATGAAGACATTAATTCATGTGTTTATGAACAGTGTAAATATAAAACTGCATCAGGTGTTAATAGGGCTGACCCCATTTAGTCGACTGGTTGATTGATAGGCTGTTGGTCGACCAAGACTGTTTTATTGGAGCAGTGGCAAATATATAAAACAAATGTATGGCACACGAGACACCCGTCTGATTCACGCCTGTCTCAGTGGACGAATTCATTGTGGAGGCCGCGGGGATGGCACACCAGTATCACATTTACTGTTAATTCCCATAATTTCTAATATACAATGTTTGTTTGGTTACGGTCATTTCAGTTAATGCATTCAATATAATAATTATTATTACAGTCTTACCGTTGTCATTGTAGGAATGGAAACGTTGTTTACAGAGCGCACAACCTAGGCTACACTTTTGTTTCCCATTTCTTTCCATTTATGAGTTGTTAATTTATTAATTGTCTTATGTTTGGAGCGCTCCTGTCAATTTTTGAGTAAGGACAAGCACCTGATTACGCATCAAAGTAGGCCTAGGCTACCTGGCCTGCGTGCAAATGTAGGACTGTAAATGTGACTATTTGGGGAGCTGATACTATTTCTGTCTTAAATCAGCATCACTGTGTAGCTCCTCAAGCTACTCGTTCTTCGCCTCAAACAGTAAGTTTTTACATCCATCGAGAATGACAATAGTTCCTCAATATTGCCTATTTGAAAACTATTTCCAGCTCTTTCACTTTCAATAACCACAGCATGAAAGGGGAAAAAATGTCATAAATTAAGCCTGTCTGACTACTTCTTATCCCCTGGGCAAATAGTATACAGCTGTCTGCCCGGAGCTCACTGGTTTGGGAAACTCGGGAGGGCCCAGAATATTATACAATGTTGCAAGATTGCTAGCATGATCGGGTTGGACCAAGTTAATAGTGCGTAGCCAATGTGATTTATAGGATATTTATTATCAGTATATGTTCTACCTGCAGGCTGCAGTCTTTTTATTTGTTGGTTTATGTAGGCTATCTTTTCATATTGGCAATGACAATATAAGTTACTTTTAGATTTGTATCACTTTCATTTAGATATTTTGATGTCTAAACTGTTCCACGAAAATGTGCTAATGAAAAGCACAACTGGCACGCAGATCAGTAGAAATGGTATGATAACTTGGCACTTTAAATGGAAAAGGTTGCCGATCGCTGGTGTAGACTATTACCGGCAACTTCAGGAGCATAATGGCAGAATCTGCGAAGACCAGCGGGCAGTTGGAGGTTCGGGAACATTTTTTCTTTTTCTTGTTAGGCTATACTGATCTCTGGCTCCCTCTAATAATTAGTGTGGGTTAATTTTTAATCCCAGTGCTGAAAGCATCAAACAAACTCAGTAGCCTACATATAGTTTATTTTATTCAATCATAGGGTGTGCCTATATATGGAAAAAGGCCTCCGCACAAGTTCTGATTCGGGTTGCACTTTCACCGTGTCAGGTATATACCAGGCTAAGCTATATGTAGCCTAGTAGAAATGATCCAGACTGAACACTGGTGCACAACTTTGGGATTTATTATGCTCATGTGAGCCAATTTTTAACACTGATGCATTTTGACAGGTTTGACTGTATAGCAACTACGATGCCCATATACCGCTAGCTGGAGCTGAAGAAAATGATTGAAGATACCAAGACAGCAGAGCTGTGTTGTGAACACCAGTAATCAAGTCAGGTTGTCTGCACACGCATGCTTTTGTAGACTTGAATCATTAAATGTAGGAGTGATGAGCACTGGTTACCATTGGGATTGATTTGTTGGTTATTTGACAAAGAAAGTCAGCCACTTATTACAGTGTAGGTCTGCTCTGCAGTGTCTGGGTCCAACCATGCCAAGTTGACATCATCACAGCCCCGGCTCTCAATGGGCACTTCTCTGACTTTTCTTTGTCACCTCAGCCATTACATAATGCATGTAACAAGCCAGCCTTCACATACTGTACGTAGCTTGGCTAGCAGCAGCGGTGGTATTAATACACTGGTTGAAGACATACTGGTTAATTAGACATGTGTTTGACTGACAGGCGAGTTTGTCAGAAATAGCATATCTTTAGCCATCTCTGCCGACCCAGTTGTTGTCAACTGTTGTTGTCAGTAGTCATCCAAAGCACAATGACAGAATGGAAATCAGAGAAAAATGTATCCAGTCTTTACTTGACAATATGTTTGCTTGAGCTCTGATGGATTGTGCAGTTTATTTATTAGAAAGTTTTTTTTAAAACACTCTTGGCTCAGGAATTGAAATAAAAAGAGAATCACAGTGCACTTGGGGGATGTTTTCATGTGGGATGGAGACCCCTGTGGCTATGACATTTATTGTTAACACAGTGTGATAGCTGACAGGCCACCTGATCACTTGACTTTGAAAATATGATTGGGCATTTTCTGATCATAGGATGAGCATTGTAAACATGTAGGACAACATGGCCTGGAGTGGAATAAATCTATCTGCAATGCATGCAGTATAGGCACGCTTTTGAAATGAACTGAATCAGTCATCAAAAAGTATGGATTTCAAAAACAACCTCGAAGATAATTGAATAGATACCCTTAAAACTAGCATGGAATAATACTTATGACATTACCAGTGGTGTAGTGGTGCCTGAAGAAGTGGGTATACTCTTGTGCCGTACATGTCCAATTTGATGACAAACAGCAGTGTGTAGGAAGGAGATTCCTATATGTGAGACGTGTGCAGGAGGACATGAGACAAAGGAATGTGTAGTATCGCTGGGAAAAGATTTGTGTTAATTCATGTTTTTCTTGTTTTTGTGAAAATGTTGCCTGCTGAATGCTAGGCTTAATGCTATGCTAGCTATCAATACTCTTACACAAATGCTTGTGTAGCTATGGTTGAAAAGCATTTTTTGAAAATCTGAGATCGAGTGTTGTTAACCTCTTCAGTCGACCCTCTACTTTTTTGAACATTCTGTTAAAAATCGCGCAACATTTCAGCGCCCTGCTACTCATGCCAGGAATATAGTATATGCATTTGCTTAGTCTGTGTGGATAGAAAACACTCAGACGTTTAAAAAACTGGTTAAATCACTGCTGTGGCTTTACCAGAACGGCATTTACATCGAAAAGCACAGGAAAAACTGATCACTGAAAATGGGGAAAATATATCCATGCGCTACTTGAACCCATTGATAAACGTGAACCAAAATTAATTGACTGAGGTTGCAGTACCTACAGCTTCCACAGGGTGTCTAGAGTGTTGTCATTTCCCTTCGAGTTTTTTCTTGGTCAAACACATACAGGACACCGTATCTAATCCGGTCTAGGACCGGATATTTTCGTTGAGTTTCTAGCCGGACATTTTTCCAGACGGACAGCTAATGATCTTTACATCGCCTCCTGATGAATTTTATCGCTTATTAACGTTTACTAATACCTAAAGTTGCATTACAAACGTATTTCGAAGTGTTTTGTGAAAGTTTATCGTCGACTTTTTGAATTTAAAAAAATGACGTTACGTTTTGAAACAATGTTTTTTTCGTTTATCACACAGTCTACATATAACGATATCTAGGCTTTATATGGACCGATTTAATCGAAATAAAGACCCAAATAGTGTTTATGGGACATCTAGGAGTGCCAACAAAGAAGATGGTGAAAGGTAATGAATGTTTTCTATTTTATTGTGCGGTTTGTGTAACGCCGAAATGCTAATTATTTTGTTTACGTCCCCTGTGGGTCTTTTGGGGTGTTGCATGCTATCAGATAATAGCTTCTCATGCTTTCGCCGAAAAGCATTTTAAAAATCTGACTTGTTGCCTGGATTCACAACGAGTGTAGCTTTAATTTGATACCCTGCATGTGTATTTTAATGAACTTTTGAGTTTTAACTAATACTATTAGCATTTAGCGTAGCGCATTTGCATTTCCAGAGCTCTAGTTGAGACGCAAGCGTCCCGAGTAGAAGCAACAGGTTAACAAAAGGCTAAGCTTGTGAGCCAATATATTTATTTCATTTCATTTGCGATTTTCATGAATAGTTAACGTTGCGTTATGGTAATGAGCTTGAGGCTATAATTACGCTCCCGGATACGGGATTGCTCGTCGCAACAGGTTAATAATTTTTACATATCTTGCATTACTCATCTCATACAGTGGTTCTTCCTTTAAAATGTGTGTCCTACTGCAGCCCACCAAGCAACATTTTGTGGCACGTTATTTGTCAGCCATTGTTGCCATTAATGCTAGTTTGACCACCAAAGGGCAGTTTGAGAATCATTTGACAGTCTTCAATATTGGCTATACTAGATAAAAAAAATTGTCAACATAGGAGTATTGATTTTAAAATTTAGCTTAATTAATTTGATTAATATTATGGTGTTTCAATTCCATGAAAAAGGAAACCCTTAGCATTTCCATTAGGAAAATATGGCGTTGTACAATGTGACCAATTCCACACCCTAATTGTAGGCTAACCAATACCCAAACAGAGATTCAGTGGAAGAAAAATCGAATTGATTTATCAAGACCAGTTCCCATGCTTGTCTCAGAGCAGAGCAAAACGGTGATGAAATAGTTGACACCGGGTAGGCTATTGCTTCAAATCCTATTATAACAATTCTATGACGGCCGGCCAGAACATAATAAGTATATAATATTAGCACAATTAATTGGCCTACACTACAAATGTAACATGTTTAACACACATGATTAGTACCTAATAAATTCAGTGACAATAAGATAATTTTGATCTGATTACGCACATAAAATCACTGTCTCTATTCAATTGTTATTTTAGTCTATTTCTCTGTGCGTTGATTGGTGAGAAAAACAGGTCTACGTAGCCTGTAGGCTACACTACTTTTTTAACGTCAACATTTGTTCAGAACAATTTGCTTGATAGCAAGATAAAATGTCGCTCTCATTAAATATCAAGAATAAAGGTGGATAATGAAAATCAAAGTTTCAGAGAATGTTCATCTCCATCTTTTCCCAATGCCAAGCCAGTGTCTTATTTGCAATGAAAATATCGCTGTTTGAATTATTTGCAATCGGACTAATTCTGAATCTAAGCATAGAACTTCAGTGGCCTTCCCGTCCCATATAGAGGCCCTACAAAGAAACATTGAATTGTCAACTCCAAGCTGCACTTTTATTTAAAAAAAAAGAATTGCGTACATATTCTGTAACTTAAACGGATTAAATCTGCAGTTACATAGAAGAGGGAAACAGTTGTGGACATGGTGGAGAAATTTGAAGCCTTTACTAGGAGCTTGAGCTGTTTGATTTGGACTTGTCATCTGGAAGGCTACTGCACTTCAGCACACTGAAGAAACGACAGGCAGAGGGACCAGGCCAGAGCATTGTCAGAGAGGTGATGGAAGATTTCATTAAGCAGCTGAGGGACAATTTATCCACCAGATTTGAAGACTACAGCATGCCCAAGGATATCATTGCGTTTTGTACGTGATCCTCTCACAGTCCGCCCTGGTGGAGAATTCTCCTCCCTTGCTAAGACAACAATACCCTCGCTGGATGAGGTTTTTAAAATGTAAATATAACCATTTATTTAACCATGCAATTCAGTTAAACAGAAATACAGCCTACCCCAGCTAAACATAGTTGACGCTGGGACAATTGTTTGCCGCCCTATGGGACTCCCAATAATGGTTGGATATGATACAGCCTGGATTCGAACCAGGGACTGTAGTGATGCCTCTTGCACTGAGATGTGCAAGAGGTATCACTGTAGGCTACACAATGAGAAAATATGGAAAAATAAATGTTAATTATATAAAGCAGCCCGTGTTGGCCCGAGCCCAGTCATCATCAAGAGATATGCTGGACCCAATGTCAGAGGGGTTTTTGTGACCACATCATGTCTATTGTCCTGCTAATAGCCCTTGTGAAAACAACATGTTTTCAAATGGCCTCCAGAGCCGACAGAGAAGTTCCTTACTTTCCACCACCTTCCACTTGCCACTTCCATTTATTCCCATAGTAATTCGTTATGGTTTGCATTGTAAATGAGGGCGTAAACTGGGTGAAGATGTCAGCTGAGTAAGTAAACTGTTATGTAGTAAAATAAAGGTTAAATTAAAAATACATGTATATACTGTATTCTTTACTATGCTACTGTATCTTAGTCTATGCTGCTCCGACATACGTCCATATATTATTAAATCCATTCCTTTACATAGATTTGTGTCTATTGGGTAGGTGTTGTGAAGTTGTTAGATATTACTGCTGTAACGGAGATGCTGTGAGTCGAGAAGCGGGTGACAAATTTAATAAAACAACAAACGAGACAACATAACAGTGGCATTTACACATGAACACAGGAACAGTACTGACTGAGGAGGAGACCCAAGGGAGTGACCGATATATAGGGGAGGTCATCAGGATGGTAATGGAGTCCAGGGGAGTATCATGATGATCTGCAGGTGCAAGGAATGATGGATGCCAAGACCGGTGGTTAGTATGTCGTCGAACGGGAGTAAACATGACAACTGCACTGTCGGAGCTAGAAACGCAAGCAATTCGCCACACCCGCAATAAACATCTGCTAAACACATGCATGTGCCCAATAAAATGTGATTTGATTTGGAACATTTGCGTGTAGGCTATCGTCGTGTGTACATTGCTGTGCCTAAAATGTGAAGAAATAAAAATGTATCAACATTTGAAGCTAAATGTTCTGTTTTGTCACACCCTGATCTGTTTCACCTATCATTGTGCTTGTCTCCACCCCCCTCCAGGTGTCACCCATCTTCCCCATTATCACCAGTGTTTTTATACCTGTGTTCTGTCTGTTGCCAGTTTGTCTTGTCAGTGTGTTTTTCTGTCTCACTGCTTTCTCAAGTTCTGTTTCCTAGTTTTCCTGGTTCTGACCATTCTGCCTGTCTGCTGTTCTGTACCTTATTGACTCTGCCCAGGATTATAGACCTCTGCCTGCCTTTGATCTGTCTTTTGCCTGCCCCCTGTTTGGGTCAATAAACATATGTGACTCTAGCTGTCTGGGTCTTATCCTTAGTTGTGATTGTTCTTCCCATCAAGGAAAAACCTGAGTGCCAATATTCATCAGCTATGTTCCAGTAAAATGAGGTTTAAAAATGCCCCTAGATGTTAGGGTTCATGTCTTCTTTTTCTCAGGGTTAGGACTGTAAATACAGCACTGACTGACACTTCCCTCTCCTGTAAATTATTCGTTGGCAGCAGCTGCGAAGTAGGGTGTGCTGGCATGGGGCCTCCCTTGGACTTCTTGACAGTGTTGTCTGAGAAAGCCGTGCGCCTGTTTTGCAGGGACCAGGATGAACAAACACACCATTCATCCAAGGGTTTGAAACCCTGGCTCTGTTGAGATGTGTGAAAAAATACAAAGCAACACAAGCATCATATGATCCTCAACAGAGAGACAGTGAATTTTCACCCCAGCCCTCCAGCCAAATTATGAGGTGAAATAGAGGACATAAAATATGTGTTGACAGTCACAAATAAAAAGCCAAATGCTCACAAGTTTGCCAGAACCGTTTGATACTTGTGGTATTATGCTGAGGCACATTCAAGTTGAAATAGGGCTGTGTCAGTGCTTTCCAAAGATTATATTTTGCTCAACATTAGCTTAATTGTGATGTGACTAACTGCCCTTTTTACAAGTCGTGTTGATCTTTGTTTCGTTGTGTCAATTCCACTGAACATCTGAACTTGCTTACATTAAATTCTCACTCACTGAGCGCTCATCCATCTAGTTTTTTCACCTTAGTTCAGTTGTAATGTTTTGAATATTTTGGCACTATGGACTGTCTATAACCCAAGACTAATCACTTTAGGCTTCATCTAGTTTGGCCTCTGATGGCTTGCAGTGAGCCAGGCAATGTAGGAAAAATGAATCATCAATGGAATTTGGATGTGGGTAACTGAGGGACTGTGGCGTGACTCATGCACTAGGGGAGGCCCATCTCTTTCCATCCTATCAAATATAAAAGAGAGGAGGCCGGCAAGATTGACACTAGATATTTCCTAAATGTATCCTAGGTGTCTTGTATTGTTTGAAAGCCAAACTAGAAATGCAGGGGTGGAAAAGGAACTAGGGTTAGGTTACATTCAAGAACAATGAACAGTTTAAGTTTGCAACCAGTGTGATTGGTGGGAAGGTGCTGTATTGCTTTAATGTGCCTAATCACTAACATCACTGCCTAGAATCTCTCCTGTAGCCACTGTAAACAGCCATGAGACTTATTACAGTTCACATATGACAAAGGTCAGTAAACGTGGCTTACAAACGCTCCCTTCTGGGCCAGGATTGAGGTATTCCTTGTAAGGTAACTGGAACCCAGGGCCAGACAGTTGATCTATGTTGCAAAGTCCAAATATTTAGACAGAAGACAAGCAACCGAGTATTTGATAGGGGCACTGTAACAGAGTAACGCTGAGACTCAGATTTTTCACTTTAAAATGTATGTCAAACAAAAACGTTAAACAAGCCATACAACTCTAAGAACAAAGACTACTTTGAACAATTCCCACAGAACATTTTACAAAACACATTTACTTGAATGGTGCAGATGCAGACTTTGGTAACAGAATGACTGCACAAACAGCACAAACCTTCATTCTGTTACCAAACTGGCACGGGCAACCTTTTCCTAATACAGTTTACCATTTTGTCATTTAGCAATTACTTGTTGTCAGTTCATTGTCAGTATTGTACCGTAAGGACACGGGTTTTCATTTTTGCCAATGTTTTTCAATGCTATTACTCGTAAGAGCATGTTGGGACGCCATATCAAAATATCCCATCCCTGGAGCTGGAATGGGACGCTTATTAGACACACAATCCATGGTGACTTAATTTCTCACCAAGGCCTTTTGCAGACTGCCCTCCTGTTCTATCATGTCTTTGTTGTTCATGTCCAGGAGACGTCCGGCACGGCTCTCATTATAAGCTATGAGGCGCTGTACAGTACACACCACACAAGCAGCATATGGTTTAGGTTTCGCTGTGGCTCTGTTTTTCAGAGCAAGTAATGTGACTTTCAGGAGAGGTTCTTAAGTGAGGAATTTGGTGCTCATTTGTTATGGCAGCTATGTTCAGCTACATGAAATGTTTTCAGAAATTGGTTGTCAGCACCTGAAGGGCTATCATCATATGTCATATGTCACCTGAAGGGCCGACATCATATGTTATCTCGTCACAAGCTTCTGTTGCTTAGATGGATGAATCGCCCCCCAAAAATATTCAGAAATTCTTGATATGGTTTTAAAATGCATGGTGTTTCGGAACAAATTTGTTTTAGAATCTGCCCAAATCCACTCTTCAAGGACCACATTGTCTCCAATAGTTTTCTCTCTTGATCAGCATGACTGGAACTAGAACTAGAGTCTAGATTTCGCATCTTTGAGATAGCATAGTGTCAAAGTGATAACTAGGAAGCACATAGTTAACTATATGCCCTGTACAATGCAGTGCTGACCCTGCAGTGCTGACCCTGTGGAAACTTTATCTTATTTGTATTCAGTTCGTTAATGTCAGAGCAATTTTGGAATGGCTGCATATTCTTCCCCAATAGTGATTTGCTTGCATTTAAATAGCTGTCTGTGTACCATATGTCTCGAACCCAACATAGTCCCCTGAAAAACAGTCCTTGAACTTTTGTCCATGATTTAAATAGGTGTCACAAGTTGTAATTTTTTTCACATCATATTCATTTGAAGGCGATCATTTTTGACATTCTTAGGTTTTGAACCAGTTCTGAATGACAAAAAGTAAGACAAACTATTGACTGACTCCTGGTCCAAATTATGATTTAAAAAATCTTAAGAACAAAATACATTATGTTCAGCACTCCTTTGGTCTCTTCTGTTTTGAGAATGTGTTCAAGTGTGAGGCTGTCAGAAAGTGAACTCCTGAGAGATACGATGTTCAGTGCAATTTAGCTAGTGTGCCATCCACTCTGCAGATGTTTCCATTCACTCAAAGTAGGACAACAAGCCAGATGGTAAGAGCACAACCTCCGCTTCCCCCATACAGTAAATAGCTAGATCCACTCAGCCAAAGGAGAAGTGAATGAGAGAGAATAGGAAATAAAGCCCGCCATGGACAGTCTCCTGCCAACAAAAAGCACATTCCAGTTTACCCAAAACTTGATGGTAATCTCCCAATCCTGGTGCTGAAGGATCACTGTGTAAAATAGTTTTCATATTAGCTGGCCTATAGCCTATATAGGCCATTTATCCTGTTTAAAAAGGACTCAAGACAGAAACGGATCAATTGGTTCCATTTCAAAATATTTATTAGTGAAACCAAAGTGCTGTAACATGTATACATTAAATCAATTAGCCTAGTACACACACCAAAACTTTTAAAATCAAAAGGTTATTGCACAGAAAAACATGGGCAGTTTGGTGCATCCAAATTCAGAACCATTTTATTTCTTTTTTTATTTGACCTTTTATTTAACTAGGCAAGTCAGTTAAGAACAAATTCTTATTTTCAATGACAGCCTAGGAACAGTGGGTTAACTGCCTGTTCAGGGGCAGAACGACAGATTTGTACCTTGTCAGCTCGGGTGTTTGAACTTGCAACCTTCCGGTTACTAGTCCAACGCTCTAACCACTAGGCTACCCTGACACCCCAACATAATAACTAAAGCACTGATCATTGGGAACAATATCAGAATGACTGCTAAGGCTTGAGTCATAAAGGAAATAATTCAATAGGTAGCCTAGCTTACAAAACTAAAACAATCCATAAGTTAAAAATGTACATACTATAAAACATATTTTGGCATTCTGAGAATGTGTCATTGGCGATTTGCGTTGTTTGCCGCTATTTGTTGATTTTAAAACATGTCGAAACAAATGTCTCAAAGCTAGTCTCCACAGCTAAAGTATAAGGGTAAGGAATTAGGTGGAGCATAAGGCTATCGTTTCAAGTTCATAATGAAATATGACATTTACAATCAATAAATACTTAAACCAGGCTAGATAGAACCATGTTATTGCAGAATTAAAGTACTATAGGTAATCTCATAATGTAAATGCAATAGCTATAGGGGTTGTATGCACACATGACTATAAGTCACAACCAGAACTGTTTCTTTCTAATAGGCTGCTTTAGACAGGCAGCCCAATTCTGATCGTTTCTTCAGTAATGGGCTTTTTGGTCAATCAGATCAGCCCTGAAAAATATCTGACGGGAAAAAATCTAATTGGTCATAAGACCAATTAGTGGAATAAATATAATTGAGATGCCTGTATAAAAGCAGCCTTAGTATCTCAGGCAAGTCGATTGAGGCTTGAGGTAATCAATTTACTAATGAGTCCTACTCCGACTGTACATGTTAACTGCTTGATTGAAGTGGACACATTAGTTATTACATAGTAATTAACTCAATGTAATAAAGACTACTTACTGTCACTGACTGCCTGGGAGCCATTGAGGAACAGGAGAGTTCCAGAACATGTTCATTGAGGCTACACACAGCTTGGTTTACGGGTCACCAAGAAGTGTCAACAGTGCTGGCAGTGTCAACTAGAGGTCGACCGATCATGATTTTTCAACGCCGAAACCGATTATTGGAGGACCAAAAAAAGCTGATGCCGATTTTTATTTATTTGTAATAATGACAATCACAACAATACTGAAGGAACATGTATTTTAACTTAATATAATACATGAATAAAAAATCAATTTAGCCTCAAATAAATAATGAAACATGTTCAATTTGGTTTAAATAATGCAAAAACAAAGTGTTGGAGAAGTAAAAGTGCAATATGTGCCATGTAAAAAAGCAAACATTTGAGTTCCTTGCTCAGAACATGAGAACATATGAAAGTTGGTGGTTCCTTTTAACATGAAACTTCAATATTCCAAGGTAAGAGGATTTAGGTTGTAGTTAATACAGTATTTATAGAACTATTTTTCTCTATAAAATTTGTATTTCATATACCTTTGACTATTGGATGTTCTTATAGGCACTTTAGTATTGCCAGTGTAACAGTATAGCTTCCGTCCCTCTCCTCACCCCTACCTGGGCTCGAACCAGGAACACATCGACAACAGCCACACTCGAAGCAGCGTTACCCATCGCTCCACAAAAGCCGCGGCCCTTGGAGAGCAAGGGGAACAACTACTCCAAGTCTCAGAGCGAGTGACGTTTGAAACGCTATTAGCACGCACCCCGCTAACTAGAAAGCCATTTCACATCGGTTACACCAGCCATTAGGCTGATAGGCTTGAAGTCATAAACAGAGCTGTGCTTGCGAAGAGCTGCTGGCAAAACGCATGAATGAATGCTTATGAGCCTGCTGCTGCCTACCATCGCTCAGTCAGACTGCTCTATCAAATCATAGACTTAATTATAACACGCAGAAATACGAGCCTTTGGTCATTAATATGGTCGAATCCGGAAACTATCATTTCGAAAACAAAACGTTTATTTCAGTGAAATACGGAACCGTTCAGTATTTCATCTAACGGGTGGCATTCCATAGTCTAAATATTCTTGTTACATTGCACAACCTTCAATGTTATGTCATAATTACGTAAAATTCTGGCAAATTAGTTCGCAATGAGCCAGGCTGCCCAAACTGTTGCATATACCATGACTCTGCGTGCAATGAACACGAGAAGTGACACAATTTCACCTGGTTAATATTGCCTGCTAACCTGGATTTCTTTTAGCTAAATATGCAGGTTTAAAAATATATATTTCTGTGTATTGATTTTAAGAAAGACATTAGTGTTTATGGTTAGGTACAGTCATCCAACGATTGCTTTTTTCGCAAATGCGCTTTTGTTAAATCATCCCCCAGCGTTGCATTGATTATATGCAACGCAAAACACGCTAGATAAACTAGTAATATCATCAACCATGTGTAGTTATAACTAGTGATTATGATAGTTTTTTATAAGAAGTTTAATGCTAGCTAGCAACTTACCTTGGCTTGTACTGCATCCGCGTAACAGGCAGTCTCTTTGTGGAGTGCAACGAGAGGCAGGTGGATATAGCGTTGGACTAGTTAACTGTAAGAGCTGACAAGGTGAAAATCTGTCGTTCTGCCCCTGAACAAGGCAGTTAACCCACCGTTCCTAGGCCGTCATTGAAAATAAGAATGTTTTCTTTAACTGACTTGCCTAGTTAAATAAAGGTGTATATATAAAAAAAATCAGCGCCCAAAAATACCAATTTCCGATTTATGAAAACAGCCATTCCGATTAATCGGTCGATCTCTAGTGTCAACAGCTGCTCTTCAGTTAATATAGTAATGGTTATGTAATATCACCATGTGCCAAGACCAAAGTCACTACAATGTCATATTTTGGCACTCTCACACAAAGTATACTGAGGGGTAGACCTTTAAAGTCAGGGGAGTGGGGGTATGTGCGTCTTCGTTTAAAATATCCCACATATTAAGAAAAACAAAAAGGAATACCATATTTTTATTCTAGTGATCATTTTCAATTGTAGGCTACTGTTCCAGTGATTAAGTGGTACAGTAGCCTGTTGTTTGACAGATAAAAAAAATAAAAAAATAAAAAAAACAAGACTTAGTGTCTACTTTTACTGCCAGCGTGGATGTATGCTAGTGCTCGGGTGACATCTACAGAGAACACAATTACGACATTGCAATCTTTCCACTCCATCATAAATCGGAGAGAGAAAGATGGAGAGACTTATGAAGGACATGCAGGCCTATTTATTACAACTGTAGGCTGTGTTGAACTTAATTACATCCAGCGTGTGTGTAAAATATTGCTCTCAGATTTTAGATGTGTATTAATATGGGTTTTGTTGCAAAATGTATACTATGCACCTCTGTGTTTGTAACAAGGCTAGTATTATAAGGAGGATGTGATCCAACCAAATCATTTGGGTTCCTGGGTTCTTTCATAGCATTATAATGCTTTGTTGAGACAATGACTTATCAATGACCCAAGCACAGCTCATTTAATCCATACCATTGTGTCGCTGAGTTGTCATAATGCTTCAGCAAATGTACATTATCCCAGGGGCGTTGGAAGACACAATGTAAGTAACCTAATTTATGTCACTCTTACTGCCCTGAATGCCTCTGCTGATACCACAGCTATTGTATACAGTAATCATGTGCCTATGAACCAGTGATACTGTTAGCACTGAGACGTAGCGCCCTGATAGGAAGTCCACTGTGTGTAGCTCACCTTGCACTAACATAGGCATGCTTATGTTTTTTTTCTCTTGCGGTATCCTGGGAGGTCTACCCCGGAGGTTGGTGACAGAGGTGAGGTACGTGCCGCGACGTTGGCTCCCTCTTCTGGGAGTACACTTGCTGGGCACCCTGACACTGATGGCTCCAAGTCTAAGTATTTAGGGGAGAGTACCAACCAGCTAAATAAAGCGAGCACCATGGCACACTGTCAGAGGGAACAGTGAGACAGACACGGAGCAGAATCTGAGAAGAAGGACCTAGCCAAATCTACAGTACGTTATTTTATGTTTATTTTGTTGCCTAGTAAAGTTGTGTTTTCTGACTAGAACCTCCCTGTCTCGGGGTTAATCTTTGCACGCTCAACCCAACACCCCACAGTTTACCACATATGGTGGAGAATGTGGGCATCTCAGTAGCTTTGGGTGCCGTGGTGTTGAACGTGCAGAGATTACCATGGATGATCTGGTGGCTCAGTTTATCATCAGCCAGCAGAAGCAACAGGCTCTCCAGGAGCAAGCACTTGTGGAGCAGCGCCAACAAAACCTTAGACTGGTAGCGCAGGTAGCCCAGTTGGAGGCTGGGATGGCTCAGGAGTCTATTCCAAATCAGTTCCTGGTTAAGTTAATAGAGGAAGATGACGTGGAGACCTATTTGTGCACCTTCGAGAGGAAAACGCAGAGTGAAGGATGGGATGGCCCAAGCCCAAGGGTGCCAAAAGGCTGGCCCACTATCTTTCTGGGATGGCCCAGAAGGCTTACTTCGACTTGAACGTTTCCACCAGAACACCCAAGACCTGCTGAAAAGGGCACAGGTGGAGAGAGTGGACGTTGGGAGGGGGAAGAAAAGTACAGAGAGGCGAGGGGCTAAAAGGTGGCCCGGACGGAACCAGCTGAGGCGATGAAGTGGGAGGGCAATCCGAACCGACAACATCCGCTGTTGGACCTAGATCAGAGGCGCTGCTATGAGTGCGGCAAGCCGGGACACCTTGCATGGAGCTGCCCCGGCCGGGAGGAGTCCATGCTCTTCGCATCCCCCTGCTCCGGGGTAACCCGGATGAAGAGTTATGTCACCCCCTGTTGGGTGTAAACCGAGACAGCCCCCGCCACATATCGATTTTGTGTTTGTGACATTATGAGTACACTCATGCTACTGTGGGTGGACTCTAGGAAAGTAAACTGTTGCATCAGAGCAAAGTGTGTATATGTGACTGCATGCACCTGCGCGTATGCATGCTCATGTGTATATACTTTGTTCGTTTTTTTTCTGTCAATCTCCTATGGGAAGAGTAAATTCTCTAAACTGCCAACCTTATAATCACATGTTTATTCACATTTGTGTCCAAAACATTACCCATCATTGCATAAACCTATAAAACATTTGTCTACGTTGATTCCTTCGTAAACCAGGAACTCATGAGAGTCAGAGATGAGGGCAGAGATAGTGTTTGTTAGAGAGAGAGTGTTTGTTAGAGAGAGAGTGTTTGTTAGAGAGAGAGTGTTTGTTAGCTAAAACTTAACAAAGGTTCAATCTACTGTGACAATGATGTATACATATGTGCAGCTTATGCTCCTCCTTCAGATTCATCATATTATGATGATCAGTTTTTTGACAATCTCCAGACAGAAATCATTACATTTCAGGCAGAGGGTAAAGTGCTTCTTTGTGGAGATTTCAATGCAAGAACAGGTTCTGAGCCTGACTACACTGATGCGGGAGGTAACCACCACATATTTGGACACCCCTCCTTGTACAGTAGTCCTATTATAAATAATATAAACAGTCCTGACCAAATACTGAACAAAAATGGAAAAGAGTTAGTAAATCTCTGTCGAGCCTTAGGCCTGTACATGCTTAATGGTAGAATCAGAGGGGACTCTTTAGGTCAGTTTACTTACTGCTCAGCTCTTGGGACAAGTGTAGTCGATTATGCCATCACTGACATTGACCCCTCCTCCATTAGTGCATTCACTGTCAGACCACAGACACCATTGTCAGATCACAGTCAGATCAACGTGTTTCTGAAGAAATTACCCGGCAATATTCATTCAAAAAAACAGCCCAATAAACTTTACAACATAAACCAATCATACAGATGGGCTCCAAACAGTGCAGAGACATTCATTGAAACATTGAACTCAAATGAAATGATGAACTCTATACAGTTTTTCAATAACTCACAGTACCAAAACAATAAAGACGGTGTCAATTCAGCTACCCAAAACATCAACTGCATATTCCAAAAAGCAGCATCGAAAGCAAATTTGAGAAAACCAAAGCAATGCAACATCAGAAGCAAAAATCAAAATGTTTCTGACAAATGGTTTGATAATGAATGTAAAACAATTAGAAAACACCTAAGACAAATGTCAAACAAAAAACATAAGCAGCAAAACAACCCAGAGCTACGATATGAATACTTTGAAACTCTGAAACAGTATAAACAAACACTGAAATGCAAGAAATTGAATTATACCAACAAGACCCTTGATGAAATTGAAAACGCAATTGACCAAAATCAGTTCTGGGACATGTGGAACAATTTAAGCACAACAAAGCCACAAGAATTAGCCATACAAGATGTAGGAATTTGGAAAACTTATTTTGATAATCTATACAAAAACATCCCCAAAAAAGACTTACAACAGAACCAATTAGAAATTAAAGAAAAATTTAACATCCTTGAATCAGTCATTAAAAACAACCAAAATCCATTAGATTACCCAATAACCCAACAAGAACTAAATGAAAAGCTCAAATCTATTAAATCAAAAAAGGCTTGTGGTGTAGACAACATCAGAAATGAAATGCTGAAAAACAGCACACCTGAGTTGCAAAATGCTGTGCTTAAATTGTTCAACATTGTTTTAACTTCTGGCTGCTTCCCTGATGTCTGGAACCAGGGGCTCATCTCCCCTATCCACAAAAGTGGAGACAAATCAGACCCCAATAATTACAGGGGAATTTGCGTCAACAGTAACTTGGGAAAGATTTTCTGTAGCATTTTGAATTCAAGAATTCAAACCTTTCTTCAAGAAAAAAATGTAATAAGTAAATGTCAAATTGGCTTTCTTCCTAACCATCGTACTACTGACCATATATACACCTTACACACACTAATTAATAAACACGTCCACCAAAATAAAAGCATTTGATTTGGAACGAAGGACTATTCTACAAAATTCTACAAAGTGGGCTTGGTGGTAAGGTGTATGACTTAATAAAATGTATGTACACAGAAAACAAGTGTGCAATAAAAATCAAAAACCAAATAACATAATTTTTTTCACAATGTCGAGGTGTGAGACAAGGCTGCAATTTGAGTCCAAATCTTTTCAACATTTATATCAATGAATTAGCAGACATGTTGGACCAATCTCCAGCCCCAGGACTCACACTATTTGACACAGAGGTGAAATACCTGCTATATGCTGATGACTTGGTACTTCTATCACCAACCAAAGAAGGTCTTCAACAAAACATTAATATTCTGGAGCAATATTGCCATAATTGGGCCCTGGCAGTAAATTTCCAAAAAACTAAAATCATGATATCTCCTATTCTCGCTATACACCAAGTCACTTGGCTCTGTCATAACCTCACATGGTCTCTCCTATCATTGCTATGCAGACGACACACAATTCATCTTCTCCTTTCCCCCTTCTGATGACCAGGTGGCGAATCGCATCTCTGCATGTCTGGCAGACATATCAGTGTGGATGATGGATCACCACCTCAAGCTGAACCTCGGCAAGACGGAGCTGCTCTTCCTCCCGGGGAAGGACTGCCCGTTCCATGATCTCGCCATCACGGTTGACAACTCCATTGTGTCCTCCTCCCAGAGCGCTAAGAAACTTGGCGTGATCCTGGACAACACCCTGTCGTTCTCAACTAACATCAAGGCGGTGGCCCGTTCTTGTAGGTTCATGCTCTACAACACATATGTCAGAGTCAAGGCCCTGCCTCACACAGGAAGCAGCAAGAAGGTTTTTTACAGGCCCTGGATGATCTTGATTTATTACTGAACCGCTGTTGGCTGGGCCGGCAGCCTGTGATCCATTAAACGCACCAATACTACATTTCCCACAATGCAAAGGTGACGTCACCGAGCAGTAGGCTGCTTCATTTCAATATTTATTGGCACAGCAGTCGCCAGCATCACAGTAAAATTAACTTTCAGATACCCATCAAAAATGGCAAAACGGAAGGTGGATACTGAGAACCGGGGTTTCAAACAAGGTGGGAGTCGGAGTATATGTTCACGAAGGTAGCTGGAAAACCTGTGTGTCTTCTGTGTGGAGAAAGTGTGGCGGTACTGAAAGAGTATAATCTGAGACGACATTATGAAACGAAACACGCGGACAAAAACAAGAATATGGACATGGAACAAAGGCTACAAAAGGCAGAGGAATTAAAACGAGGCCTCAAATCTCGACAGGCTCTGTTCAAAAAAGCCAAATCACAAGGCCAGGCTGCTGTCAAGGCCAGTTTTATTTTGGCAGAAGAGATCGCTAAATCAGCCCGGCCATTTACGGAGGGGGATTTCATCAAAAACTGCATGATTAAAGTTTGTGACGAAGTTTGCCCAGAAAAAAGGCAACTCTTTTTAAATGTGAGTCTGAGCAGAAACACCATTGCCGAGAGAGTAGACCAGTTGTCCATCAATCTAAAAGAGCAGCTTGTGAAAAAGGGAAAAGATTTTATTGCATATTCCTTGGCTGTGGATGAGAGCACCGACATTTCTGACATTGCCCAGTTGTCAATTTTCATCCGCGGAGTGGACTCCAACCTAAGCGTGACAGAGGAGTTTTCAAAATTTACGTCCTATGCATGGCACAACTACGGGGCATGATTTGTATGAAGAGGTGTCAAGATGTGTAAATGAGATGGAGCTGCATTGGGAAAAACTTCAAGTGGGTTTGACAACCGACGGAGCACCTGCGATGTGTGGACACAGGAGCTAACTGGTGGCGAAGATACGGGAAAAGATGCAAGAGGAAAACGCGACAGGTGAGCTGACAGCTTATCATTGTATCATACACCAGGAAGCGTTGTGCGGTAAAGCCTTGAAAATGGAGCATGTAATGAGCATCATCACGCGCACAGTTAACTTTATCAGAGCCAAAGGTTTGAATCACCGCCAGTTCAAGGCATTTCTGACGGAGTTAGAAACGGAGCATGGTGATTTGCCTTATCACACAGAGGTGCGATGGCTAAGCCAGGGAAAGGTGCTTCAAAGATGTTTCGAGCTTCGTGAGGAGATTTGTCTGTTCTGGACAGCAAAGGGAAAGACACAACACAACTCCGAGACGAAATGTTTCTGTGTGAAATGGCTTTTCTGTGTGACATTACGAGTCATCTGAATGCAATAAACTTGCAGCTGCAGGGTCGGGAGTGTCATCTCTGATATGTACAGTACAGTGAAGGCATTTAAAACCAAACTGACTCTGTGGGAGACGCAGATGCGGAAAGAAAATTTGAGCCACTTTCCCAGCTGCCAGACCATGAAAGAGAATCTACCAGTGCTTCCCGAGCACACAGTTGGCTGATAAAATAGGTATGCTTGCCGCTGACTTTCGACGCCGATTTGCTGACTTTGAAGCACAAAAGCAGGTTGGAACTAAGTAACCCATTTGCTGTTGACGTAAAGGAAAGCTCACCACCAAACCTCCAAATGGAGTTGATTGACCTCCAATGCAATGATGCACTGAGGGCAAAATATGCGGCAGTGGGTGCTGCGGAGTTCGCCCGTTTCCTCCCGGCATTTAATGCCCCAGCTGCGCATCCAGGCTGCTCAAACGTTGTCTATGTTTGGCAGCACATACCTGTGTGAACAACTGTTTTCTTTGATGAACCTGAACAAAACATCACACAGAAGTCGACTTACTGCTGAACACCTCCACTCAATTCTGAGGATTTCTTCAGCTCAGAGCCTTTATTACGAACATTGATGAACTTGTGGAAAAGATGGACACCACCAAGTATCACCCTCAACCTCAAACAAGTGAACATTACTGTGCAATCACATATTTAGAGTTTTTACCAGTTCAAGTTTAAAAGTTAAAATTTAATATTTGTTTTCACTGCATGTTACTTCTCCTTAAACAAAGTGTTGTTTTTGATTAATAGATTTTTGCACTTTATTTTTTTGTATTTCAATCCAATTATATTTTAAAAATATTTCAGTTGAGTGGATGATAGAAAATTGCTATTATTGTTTTTTCTTTGAAGTAAATTTAGCCCACTTTTGCTAAAATAGAAAATATAGTCTACTGATGGTGCCTTGAATACCGGTTTTTTCATTTAATGTTCATGTTATGGGGATATTTATATAAAGGAAATTTGTCTTTTGTGTCTGTTGAAAATTAAAGATTACTGACAGAGCCATAAGAAAATATTGTTTATTTATCTGATCATATTGTAATATATTTGTTAGGTTTTCAGTAGGTTCAATTAGGTTTGACTATATGGTCATTTAAAACATTTTCAATGAACATTCGAACAGTCCGGCCCTTGTCTTGTAGCTGAGTGTTTTTTATTTGGCCCTCCGTCCATTTGACTTTGACACCCCTGCTCTACAACATCCGCAGAGAGACGACCCTGCCTCACACAGGAAGCAGAGCAGGTCCTAATCCAGGCACTTGTTCTGTCTGGATTACTGCAACTCGCTGTTGGCTGGGCTCCCTGTTTGTTGCCATTAAGAGTGTTTCATCCAGAACGCCGCAGCCCGTTGGTGTTCAAGTGTTTGTTCCCAAGTTGTTTGTTCACGAGAGTGTTTGTTCCACTGGCTTCCAGTTGAAGTGTTTGTTACAAGACCATGGTGTTTGAGAGAGACGGAGCTGTTTGGGGAACGGCACCTGTGTACCTCCAGGCTCTGATCAGGCCCTACACCCAAACAAGGGCACTGCGTTCATCCACCTCTGGCCTGAGTCGTTCCCTACCACTGAGAGAAGGTTTGTTGGCAGCCCAGTCAAAACTGTTGCTGCTCTGGCCCCCAATGGAGAACAAACTCCCTCACGACGCCAGGACAGCGGAGTCAATCACCACCTTCCGGAGACACCTGAAAGTGTTTCTTTCAGGAATACCTAGGATAGGATAAAGTAATTTCTTTAAAAGATTTAGATGCACTATTGTAAAGTGGTTTGTTCCACTGGATGTCTTGGTGAAGCACCAATTTGTTAAGTGTTTGTTAAATGACTTAAATGTAAATGTAAATGATTTTGGAAAAAAACCGAGATGTCAGAAACACAAATGTAAATTCACCCTGGAACAATATCACCATATCTGACCATATCTGCATCGGGAAACTTTAATATGGCAGTGAATGCACTCAAAGAAAAAGAGAGAGCAATGTATGCAATAAAATGAAATTATTCAAAATCAACATCCCAATTAAAATTTGGACTAAAATATTTGACAGTGTAATCCTACCAATAGCACTTTATGGAAGTGAGGTTTGGGGGCCACTCAATAAAATGGATTTTAAAATTGGGACAAACATCCAATTGAAGCCCTACATGCAGAATTCTGTTGGAAAATCCTACAAGTCCAGAGAAATACACCAACTAATGCATGTAGGGCAGAATTGGGTTTTTTCCAGTAATAATGAAGATACAGAAAAGATCATTAAAATTTTGGCTACATCTAAATTCAAGTCCAAATTCGAGTCTGCAATTTAAAGCACTTCAAGCCCAAGAGCTGGAGAGTGTTTGAGCCCAGAAATGAGTTTCTCAGTCAGCTGGTGTTGGACCTCACCAACCAATCAGACACCAGCACTGCTTCAAAAGAAAGAATTCCAATAAGCAAAATCATGAACCAATCAAAGGAATCATATTTACAATACTGGAAAACGAAACAAAATCCCAAAGCCGACTAAATTGCTATCTGACCCTAAACAGAGAATATGAATTGGCTGATTATCTCTTCTGTCAGAGATACGAGCAGAGACAGATGTTTACCAAGTACAGGCTGAGTGTTTGATTGGCAATAGAAAGTGTTTGCAGACATAAAAAGACATGGCTACCCAAAGAGGAGCGTGTATGTGGTCACTGCATGTTTGGGGAGGTAGAGACAGAGATGCACTTTCTCCTTTACTGTGATAAATATTCCTCACAAAGAGATTCATTATTCACAGAAATGACTACATATATTCCACATTTTTGGACAAATTGAACCCAGAGGAAAACTAAGAATACTCATGGGAGAAGGAGCAATGGCTCCTCTTGCAGCCAAATACGTTTTTTCCTGCCATAGCCTGAGGGACACTGAATAATAACATCTGCATAGTAAACAGTAACTTACTTATTATTACTATTATTGTTATTACTATAATTATTAATGTTTATCATTCCAAATATGGTTGGTAATTGTAGTGATAACAGTTTAGTGATGGTAGTAGTAGTGTAGTAATGATGATTGTAGTTGTAGTATTGATATAAAGAAGAAGATGACCGTTATTTAGTTATAAGTTAGTTATAGTTTCATTTTCCATAATTATATTTATTACATTTCTACTATTGACTGTTACCATTTTATTGTTATTATTTTTGTATTTAATTTTGTATTATTATTTACTACCATTTTATATTATTATTTGCTATCATTTATAATTTTGTTACAATGTATATTGTATACATTGTTTGTTGGCAATATTGACACAATGTTTTTTGCCAATAAAGCAGTTTGAATTTGAATTTGAGAGAGAGAGAGAGTGTTTGTTGAGAGAGAGAGAGAGAGAGAGAGTGTTTGTTGGAGAGAGAGAGAGTGTTTGTTGGAGAGAGAGAGAGTGTGTGTTTGTTGGAGAGAGAGAGTGTTTGTTGGAGAGAGAGAGTGTTTGTTGGAGAGAGAGTGTTTGTTGGAGAGAGAGAGTGTTTGTTGAGAGAGAGAGAGTGTTTGTTGGAGAGAGAGAGAGTGTTTGTTGAGAGAGAGAGAGAGAGAGTGTTTGTTGGAGAGAGAGAGAGAGTGTTTGTTGGAGAGAGAGAGAGTGTTTGTTGGAGAGAGAGAGAGTGTTTGTTGGAGAGAGAGAGAGTGTTTGTTGGTGAGAGAGAGAGAGAGAGTGTTTGTTGGGGAGAGAGTGTTTGTTGGGGAGAGAGTGTGTTTGTTGGAGAGAGTGTGTGTTTGTTGAGAGAGAGAGTGTTTGTTGGAGAGAGAGAGAGAGAGTGTTTGTTGGAGAGAGAGAGAGTGTGTTTGTTGGAGAGAGAGAGAGAGAGTGTTTGTTGGAGAGAGAGAGTGTTTGTTGAGAGAGAGAGAGTGTTTGTTGAGAGAGAGAGAGAGAGTGTGTGTTTGTTGGAGAGAGAGAGAGAGTGTTTGTTGGAGAGAGTGTGTTTGTTGGAGAGAGAGAGAGAGAGAGTGTTTGTTGGAGAGAGAGAGAGTGTTTGTTGGAGAGAGAGAGTGTTTGTTTGTTGAGAGAGAGAGAGTGTGTTTGTTGGAGAGAGAGAGAGTGTTTGTTGGAGAGAGAGAGTGTTTGTTGAGAGAGAGAGAGAGAGAGAGAGAGAGAGTTTGTTGGAGAGAGAGAGTTTGTTGGAGAGAGAGAGTGTTTGTTGGAGAGAGAGAGTGTTTGTTGGAGAGAGAGAGAGAGTGTTTGTTGGAGAGAGAGAGAGAGTGTTTGTTGGAGAGAGTTGGAGAGAGTGTTTGTTGGAGAGAGAGTGTTTGAGAGAGAGAGTGTTTGTTGAGAGAGAGAGTGTTTGTTGGAGAGAGAGTGTTTGTTGGAGAGAGAGAGAGTGTTTGTTGGAGAGAGAGAGTGTTTGTTGGAGAGAGAGAGAGAGAGAGTGTTTGTTGGAGAGAGAGAGAGAGTGTTTGTTGGAGAGAGAGAGAGAGAGAGAGAGAGAGAGAGTGTTTGTTGGAGAGAGAGAGTGTTTGTTGGAGAGAGAGAGTGTTTGTTGAGAGAGAGAGAGTGTTTGTTGAGAGAGAGAGAGTGTTTGTTGGAGAGAGAGAGAGAGTGTTTGTTGGAGAGAGAGAGAGTGTTTGTTGAGAGAGAGAGAGTGTTTGTTGGAGAGAGAGAGAGTGTTTGTTGGAGAGAGAGAGAGTGTTTGTTGGAGAGAGAGAGAGAGAGTGTTTGTTGGTGAGAGAGAGAGAGAGTGTTTGTTGGAGAGAGAGAGAGAGAGAGAGTGTTTGTTGGAGGAGAGAGTGTGTTTGTTGGAGAGAGAGAGTGTGTTTGTTGAGAGAGAGAGTGTGTTTGTTGGAGAGAGAGAGAGAGTGTGTTTGTTGGAGAGAGAGAGAGTGTGTTTGTTGAGAGAGAGAGAGTGTGTTTGTTGAGAGAGAGAGAGTGTTTGTTGGAGAGAGAGAGAGTGTTTGTTGGAGAGAGAGAGAGAGAGTGTGTGTTTGTTGGAGAGAGAGAGAGAGTGTTTGTTGGAGAGAGTGTGTTTGTTGGAGAGAGAGAGAGAGAGAGTGTTTGTTGGAGAGAGAGAGAGTGTTTGTTGGAGAGAGAGAGAGTGTTTGTTGGAGAGAGCGAGTGTTTGTTTGTTGGAGAGAGAGTGTGTTTGTCGGAGAGAGAGAGTGTTTGTTGGAGAGAGAGAGTGTTTGTTGGAGAGAGAGAGAGAGTTTGTTGAGAGAGAGAGAGTTTGTTGGAGAGAGAGAGAGTTTGTTGGAGAGAGAGAGTGTTTGTTGGAGAGAGAGAGAGAGAGTGTTTGTTGAGAGAGAGAGAGAGAGAGAGTGTTTGTTGGAGAGAGAGAGAGAGAGTGTTTGTTGGAGAGAGAGTGTTTGTTGAGAGAGAGAGAGAGAGTGTTTGTTGGAGAGAGAGAGAGAGAGAGAGAGAGTGTTTGTTGAGAGAGAGAGAGGGAGAGTGTTTGTTGGAGAGAGAGAGAGTGTTTGTTGGAGAGAGAGTGTTTGTTGGAGAGAGAGAGAGTGTTTGTTGGAGAGAGAGAGAGAGTGTTTGTTGAGAGAGAGAGAGAGTGTTTGTTGGAGAGAGAGAGAGAGAGAGTGTTTGTTGGAGAGAGAGAGAGAGAGTGTGTTTGTTGGAGAGAGAGAGAGTGTTTGTTGGAGAGAGAGAGAGTGTGTTTGTTGGAGAGAGAGAGAGAGTGTGTTTGTTGGAGAGAGAGTGTTTTTGTTGGAGAGAGAGTGTTTGTTGGAGAGAGAGAGAGAGAGAGAGTGTTTGTTGGAGAGAGAGAGAGAGGGAGAGTGTTTGTTGGAGAGAGAGAGAGAGAGTGTTTGTTGAGAGAGAGAGAGAGAGTGTGTTTGTTGAGAGAGAGAGAGAGTGTGTTTGTTGAGAGAGAGAGAGTGTTTGTTGAGAGAGAGAGAGTGTTTGTTGGAGAGAGAGAGAGAGTGTTTGTTGGAGAGAGAGAGAGAGTGTTTGTTGGAGAGAGAGAGAGTGTTTGTTGGAGAGAGAGAGAGTGTTTGTTGAGAGAGAGAGAGTGTTTGTTGGAGAGAGAGGTTTGAGAGAGAGAGTGTTTGTTGAGAGAGAGAGAGTGTTTGTTGGAGAGAGAGAGAGTGTTTGTTGGAGAGAGAGAGAGTGTTTGTTGGAGAGAGAGAGAGTGTTTGTTGGAGAGAGAGAGTGTTTGTTGGAGAGAGAGAGAGAGAGAGAGAGAGTGTTTGTTGGAGAGAGAGAGAGAGAGAGTGTTTGTTGGAGAGAGAGTGTTTGTTGGAGAGAGAGAGAGAGAGAGTGTTTGTTGGAGAGAGAGAGAGAGAGAGAGAGAGTGTTTGTTGGAGAGAGAGAGAGAGTGTTTGTTGAGAGAGAGAGAGAGAGTGTTTGTTGGAGAGAGAGAGAGAGTGTTTGTTGGAGAGAGAGAGAGAGAGTGTTTGTTGAGAGAGAGAGAGAGAGAGTGTTTGTTGAGAGAGAGAGAGAGTGTTTGTTGAGAGAGAGAGAGAGTGTTTGTTGAGAGAGAGAGAGAGTGTTTGTTGAGAGAGAGAGAGTGTTTGTTGGAGAGAGAGAGAGTGTTTGTTGGAGAGAGAGAGAGTGTTTTGTTTGTTGGAGAGAGAGTGTTTGTTGAGAGAGAGAGAGTGTTTGTTGAGAGAGAGAGAGAGAGAGTGTTTGTTGGAGAGAGAGAGAGTGTTTGTTGGAGAGAGAGAGAGAGAGTGTTTGTTGGAGAGAGAGAGAGAGAGTGTTTGTTGGAGAGAGAGAGAGTGTTTGTTGAGAGAGAGAGAGAGTGTTTGTTGGAGAGAGAGAGAGAGTGTTTGTTGAGAGAGAGTGTTTGTTGTGTTTGTTGAGAGAGAGAGAGTGTTTGTTGGAGAGAGAGAGAGAGTTGAGTGTTTGTTGAGAGAGAGAGTGTTTGTTGAGAGAGAGAGAGTGTTTGTTGGAGAGAGAGAGAGTGTTTGTTGGAGGAGAGAGAGAGTGTTTGTTGGAGAGAGAGAGAGAGTGTTTGTTGGAGAGAGAGAGAGTGTTTGTTGGAGAGAGAGAGAGAGAGAGTGTTTGTTGGAGAGAGAGAGAGTGTTTGTTGGAGAGAGAGAGAGAGTGTTTGTTGAGAGGGAGAGAGAGAGTGTTTGTTGAGAGAGAGAGAGAGTGTTTGTTGAGAGAGAGAGAGAGTGTTTGTTGAGAGAGAGAGAGAGTGTTTGTTGGAGAGAGAGAGAGAGTGTTTGTTGAGAGAGAGAGAGTGTTTGTTGAGAGAGAGAGAGTGTTTGTTGGAGAGAGAGAGAGAGTGTTTGTTGAGAGAGAGAGAGTGTTTGTTGGAGAGAGAGAGAGTGTTTGTTGAGAGAGAGAGAGTGTTTGTTGGAGAGAGAGAGAGAGTGTTTGTTGAGAGAGAGAGAGAGTGTTTGTTGGAGAGAGAGAGAGTGTTTGTTGAGAGGAGAGAGAGAGAGTGTTTGTTGGAGAGAGAGAGAGTGTGTTTGTTGGAGAGAGAGAGAGTGTTTGTTGGAGAGAGAGAGAGAGAGTGTTTGTTGGAGAGAGAGAGAGAGAGTGTTTGTTGGAGAGAGGAGAGAGGAGAGTGTTTGTTGAGAGAGAGTGTTTGTTGGAGAGAGAGAGAGAGAGAGTGTTTGTTGAGAGAGAGAGAGAGTGTGTTTGTTGGAGAGAGAGAGAGAGTGTTTGTTGAGAGAGAGAGAGAGTGTTTGTTGGAGAGAGAGAGAGTGTTTGTTGGAGAGAGAGAGAGTGTGTTTGTTGGAGAGAGAGAGAGTGTGTTTGTTGGAGAGAGAGTGTTTGTTGAGAGAGAGAGAGTGTTTGTTGAGAGAGAGAGAGAGTGTTTGTTGAGAGAGAGAGAGAGTGTGTTTGTTGGAGAGAGAGAGTGTTTGTTGGAGAGAGAGAGAGTGTTTGTTGAGAGAGAGAGAGAGTGTTTTTGGAGAGAGAGAGAGTGTTTGAGAGAGAGAGAGTGTTTGTTGAGAGAGAGAGAGAGAGAGAGAGAGAGTGTTTGTTGGAGAGAGAGAGAGTGTTTGTTGAGAGAGAGAGAGTGTTTGTTGAGAGAGAGAGAGAGAGAGAGTGTTTGTTGGAGAGAGAGAGAGAGAGTGTTTGTTGAGAGAGAGAGTGTTTGTTGAGAGAGAGAGAGAGAGAGTGTTTGTTGGAGAGAGAGGAGAGAGTGTTTGTTGAGAGAGAGAGTGTTTGTTGGAGAGAGAGAGTGTTTGTTGGAGAGAGAGAGAGAGAGAGTGTTTGTTGGAGAGAGAGAGAGTGTTTGTTGGAGAGAGAGAGAGAGAGAGAGAGAGAGAGTGTTTGTTGGAGAGAGAGAGTGTTTGTTGAGAGAGAGTGTTTGTTGGAGAGAGAGAGAGAGAGAGTGTTTGTTGAGAGAGAGAGAGAGAGTGTTTGTTGAGAGAGAGAGTGTTTGTTGGAGAGAGAGAGAGTGTGTTTGTTGGAGAGAGAGAGAGAGTGTGGAGAGAGAGAGAGTTTTTGTTGGAGAGAGAGTGTTTGTTGGAGAGAGAGAGAGAGAGAGTGTTTGTTGAGAGAGAGAGAGAGAGTGTTTGTTGAGAGAGAGAGTTTGTTGAGAGAGAGAGAGAGAGAGTGTGTTTGTTGAGAGAGAGAGAGAGTGTGTTTGTTGGAGAGAGAGAGAGAGTGTTTGTTGGAGAGAGAGAGAGAGTGTTTGTTGGAGAGAGAGAGAGAGTGTGTTTGTTGAGAGAGAGAGAGTGTTTGTTTGAGAGAGAGAGAGAGTGTTTGTTGAGAGAGAGAGAGTGTTTGTTGAGAGAGAGAGTGTTTGTTGGAGAGAGAGTGTTTGTTGGAGAGAGAGAGAGTGTTTGTTGAGAGAGAGAGAGTGTTTGTTGAGAGAGAGAGAGTGTTTGTTGAGAGAGAGAGAGAGTGTTTGTTGGAGAGAGAGAGAGTGTTTGTTGAGAGAGAGAGAGAGAGAGAGTGTTTGTTGGAGAGAGAGAGAGAGTGTGTTTGTTGAGAGAGAGAGAGTGTTTGTTGGAGAGGGAGAGAGAGAGAGTGTGTTTGTTGGAGAGAGAGAGAGAGTGTTTGTTGGAGAGAGAGAGAGAGTGTGTTTGTTGGAGAGAGAGAGAGAGAGTGTTTGTTGGAGAGAGAGAGAGAGAGAGAGTGTTTGTTGGAGAGAGAGAGAGAGAGTGTTTGTTGGAGAGAGAGAGAGTGTTTGTTGAGAGAGAGAGAGTGTTTGTTGAGAGAGAGAGAGTGTTTGTTGGAGAGAGAGAGAGTGTTTGTTGAGAGAGAGAGAGAGTGTTTGTTGAGAGGGAGAGAGAGAGAGTGTTTGTTGGAGGAGAGAGAGAGAGAGTGTTTGTTGGAGAGAGAGAGAGTGTTTGTTTGAGAGGAGAGAGAGAGTGTTTGTTGGAGGAGAGAGAGAGTGTTTGTTGAGAGAGAGAGAGAGAGTGTTTGTTGAGAGAGAGAGAGAGTGTTTGTTGGAGAGAGAGAGAGAGAGTGTTTGTTGAGAGAGAGAGAGTGTTTGTTGAGAGAGAGAGAGTGTTTGTTGAGAGAGAGAGTGTTTGTTGAGAGAGAGAGAGTGTTTGTTGTTTGTTGGAGAGAGAGTGTTTGAGAGAGAGAGTGTTTGTTGATAGAGAGAGAGAGTGTTTGTTGGAGAGAGAGAGTGTTTGTTGGGAGAGAGAGAGAGAGAGAGAGAGTGTTTGTTGGAGAGAGAGAGAGAGAGAGTGTTTGTTGGAGAGAGAGAGAGTGTTTGTTGGAGAGAGAGAGAGTGTTTGTTGGAGAGAGAGAGAGAGTGTTTGTTGAGAGAGAGAGAGAGTGTTTGTTGGAGAGAGAGAGAGTGTTTGTTGGAGAGAGAGAGAGTGTTTGTTGGAGAGAGAGAGAGAGAGAGTGTTTGTTGAGAGAGAGAGAGAGTGTTTGTGGAGAGAGAGAGAGAGAGAGAGTGTTTGTTGGAGAGAGAGAGAGAGTGTTTGTTGAGAGAGAGAGAGAGAGAGTGTTTGTTGGAGAGAGAGAGAGAGTGTTTGTTGGAGAGAGAGAGAGTGTTTGTTGGAGAGAGAGAGAGTGTTTGTTGGAGAGAGAGAGAGAGAGTGTTTGTTGGAGAGAGAGAGAGAGAGAGTGTTTGTTGGAGAGAGAGAGAGAGAGTGTTTGTTGGAGAGAGAGAGAGAGTGTGTTTGTTGGAGAGAGAGAGAGAGTTTGTTGAGAGAGAGAGTGTTTGTTGGAGAGAGAGAGAGAGTGTTTGTTGAGAGAGAGAGAGAGAGTGTTTGTTGGAGAGAGAGAGAGTGTTTGTTGGAGAGAGAGAGAGAGAGTGTTTGTTGGAGAGAGAGAGAGAGAGTGTTTGTTGGAGAGAGAGAGAGTGTTTGTTGGAGAGAGAGAGAGAGAGTGTTTGTTGAGAGAGAGAGAGAGAGAGAGTGTTTGTTGAGAGAGAGAGTGTTTGTTGAGAGAGAGAGAGAGAGAGAGAGTGTTTGTTGGAGAGAGAGAGAGAGAGAGTGTTTGTTGGAGAGAGAGAGAGAGAGTGTTTGTTGAGAGAGAGAGAGAGTGTGTTTGTTGGAGAGAGAGAGAGTGTTTGTTGGAGAGAGAGAGAGTGTGTTTGTTGAGAGAGAGAGAGAGAGTGTTTGTTGGAGAGAGAGAGAGAGAGTGTGTTTGTTGAGAGAGAGAGAGTGTTTGTTGAGAGAGAGAGAGAGAGTGTTTGTTGAGAGAGAGAGAGAGTGTTTGTTGAGAGAGAGAGAGTGTTTGTTGGAGAGAGAGAGAGAGTGTTTGTTGGAGAGAGAGAGTGTTTGTTAGGAGAGAGAGAGAGAGAGTGTTTGTTGAGAGAGAGAGAGAGTGTTTGTTGGAGAGAGAGAGAGTGTTTGTTGGAGAGAGAGAGAGTGTTTGTTGAGAGAGAGAGAGAGAGAGAGAGAGAGTGTGTTTGTTGAGAGAGAGAGAGTGTTTGTTGAGAGAGAGAGAGAGTGTGTTTGTTGAGAGAGAGAGAGAGAGTGTGTTTGTTGGAGAGAGAGAGAGAGAGTGTGTTTGTTGGAGAGAGAGAGAGTTTGAGAGAGAGTGTTTGTTGAGAGAGAGAGAGAGAGAGTGTTTGTTTGTTTGAGAGAGAGTGTTTGTTGGAGAGAGAGAGAGAGAGTGTTTGTTGAGAGAGAGAGAGTGTGTTTGTTGGAGAGAGAGAGTGTTTGTTGGAGAGAGAGAGTGTTTGTTGGAGAGAGAGAGTGTTTGTTGAGAGAGAGAGTGTTTGTTGGAGAGAGAGAGAGAGTGTTTGTTGGAGAGAGAGAGAGTGTTTGTTGGAGAGAGAGAGAGAGAGTGTTTGTTGGAGAGTGTTTGTTGGAGAGAGAGTGTTTGTTGAGAGAGAGAGAGAGTGTTTGTTGGAGAGAGAGAGAGTGTTTGTTGGAGAGAGAGAGAGAGAGTGTTTGTTGAAGAGGGAGAGAGAGAGAGTGTTTGTTGGAGGAGAGAGAGAGAGAGTGTTTGTTGAGAGAGGGAGAGAGAGAGAGTGTTTGTTGGAGAGAGAGAGAGTGTTTGTTGGAGAGAGAGTGTTTGTTGAGAGAGAGAGAGAGAGAGAGTGTTTGTTGGAGAGAGAGAGAGAGTGTTTGTTGAGAGAGAGAGAGAGTGTTTGTTGAGAGAGAGAGAGTGTTTGTTGGAGAGAGAGAGAGAGAGTGTTTGTTGGAGAGAGAGAGAGAGTGTTTGTTGGAGAGAGAGAGAGAGTGTTTGTTGGAGAGAGAGAGAGAGAGTGTTTGTTGGAGAGAGAGAGAGAGAGAGTGTTTGTTGGAGAGAGAGAGAGTGTTTGTTGGAGAGAGAGAGAGTGTTTGTTGGAGAGAGAGAGTGTTTGTTGGAGAGAGAGAGAGAGTGTTTGTTGGAGAGAGAGAGTGTTTGTTGAGAGAGAGAGAGAGAGTGTTTGTTGAGAGAGAGAGAGAGAGTGTTTGTTGGAGAGAGAGAGAGTGTTTGTTGGAGAGAGAGAGTGTTTGTTGAGAGAGAGAGAGTGTTTGTTGGAGAGAGAGAGAGAGTGTTTGTTGAGAGAGAGAGAGAGAGAGTGTTTGTTGAGAGAGGAGAGAGAGAGAGTGTTTGTTGAGAGGGAGAGAGAGAGAGTGTTTGTTGAGAGAGAGAGAGAGAGAGTGTTTGTTGGAGAGAGAGAGAGAGTGTTTGTTGGAGAGAGAGAGAGTGTTTGTTGAGAGAGAGAGAGAGAGAGAGAGAGTGTTTGTTGAGAGAGAGAGAGAGAGTGTTTGTTGAGAGAGAGAGTGTTTGTTGGAGAGGAGAGAGAGAGTGTTTGTTGAGAGAGAGAGAGTGTTTGTTGGAGAGAGAGAGAGAGTGTTTGTTGGAGAGAGAGAGAGAGTGTTTGTTGGAGAGAGAGAGAGAGTGTTTGTTGGAGAGAGAGAGAGAGAGTGTTTGAGAGTGTTTGTTGAGAGAGAGAGAGAGAGTGTTTGTTGAGAGAGAGAGAGAGAGAGTGTTTGTTGAGAGAGAGAGAGAGTGTTTGTTGAGAGAGAGAGAGAGAGAGTGTTTGTTGGAGAGAGAGAGAGTGTTTGTTGGAGAGAGAGAGAGAGAGTGTTTGTTGGAGAGAGAGAGAGAGTGTTTGTTGAGAGAGAGAGAGTGTTTGTTTGAGAGAGAGAGAGAGAGAGTGTTTGTTGGAGGAGAGAGAGAGAGAGAGAGTGTTTGTTGGAGAGAGAGAGAGAGAGTGTTTGTTGGAGAGAGAGAGTGTTTGTTGGAGAGAGTGTTTGTTGGAGAGAGAGAGAGAGAGTGTTTGTTGAGAGAGAGAGAGAGTGTTTGTTGAGAGAGAGAGAGAGTGTTTGTTGGAGAGAGAGAGAGTTTTGTTGGAGAGAGAGAGAGAGTGTTTGTTGAGAGAGAGAGAGAGTGTTTGTTGAAGAGAGAGAGAGAGAGTGTTTGTTTGGAGAGAGAGAGAGTGTTTGTTGGAGAGAGAGAGAGTGTTTGTTGGAGAGAGAGAGTGTTTGTTTGTTGGAGAGAGAGAGAGAGAGTGTTTGTTGGAGAGAGAGAGAGAGTGTTTGTTGGAGAGAGAGAGTGTTTGTTGGAGAGAGAGAGAGAGAGAGTGTTTGTTGAGAGAGAGAGAGAGTGTTTGTTGAGAGAGAGAGTGTTTGTTGGAGAGAGAGAGAGAGAGAGTGTTTGTTGGAGAGAGAGAGAGAGTGTTTGTTGAGAGAGAGAGAGAGAGAGTGTTTGTTGAGAGAGAGAGAGAGTGTGTTTGTTGGAGAGAGAGAGAGAGTGTTTGTTGGAGAGAGAGAGAGAGTGTTTGTTGAGAGAGAGAGAGAGAGAGTGTTTGTTGGAGAGAGAGAGAGTGTTTGTTGAGAGAGAGAGAGAGAGTGTTTGTTGGAGAGAGAGAGAGAGAGTGTTTGTTGGAGAGAGAGAGAGAGTGTTTGTTGGAGAGAGAGAGAGTGTTTGAGAGAGAGAGAGAGAGTGTTTGTTGGAGAGAGAGAGAGTGTTTGTTGAGAGAGAGAGAGTTTGTTTGAGAGAGAGAGAGAGTTTGTTGGAGAGAGAGAGAGAGAGTGTGTTTGTTTGGAGAGAGAGAGAGAGAGAGAGTGTTTGTTGGAGAGAGAGAGTGTGTTTGTTGAGAGAGAGAGTGTTTGTTGAGAGAGAGAGAGAGAGTGTTTGTTGGAGAGAGAGAGAGAGAGTGTTTGTTGGAGAGAGAGAGAGAGTGTGTTTGTTGGAGAGAGAGAGAGAGTGTTTGTTGAGAGAGAGAGAGAGAGAGTGTTTGTTGAGAGAGAGAGAGAGAGAGTGTTTGTTGGAGAGAGAGAGTGTTTGTTGGAGAGAGAGAGAGAGTGTTTGTTTGAGAGAGAGAGAGTGTTTGTTGAGAGAGAGAGAGTGTTTGAGAGAGAGATAGAGAGAGTGTGTTTGTTGGAGAGAGAGAGAGAGAGTGTTTGTTGAGAGAGAGAGAGAGAGTGTTTGTGGAGAGAGAGAGAGAGAGAGTGTTTGTTGGAGAGAGAGAGAGAGTGTTTGTTGGAGAGAGAGAGAGTTGTTTTTGTTGAGAGAGAGAGTGTGTTTGTTGAGAGAGAGAGAGAGTGTTTGTTGAGAGAGAGAGAGAGAGTGTTTGTTGGAGAGAGAGAGAGAGAGTGTTTGTTGAGAGAGAGAGAGAGAGTGTTTGTTGAGAGAGAGAGAGTGTTTGTTGAGAGAGAGAGAGTGTGTTTGTTGAGAGAGAGAGAGAGTGTGTTTGTTGGAGAGAGAGAGAGAGTGTTTGTTGGAGAGAGAGAGAGATGTTTGTTGAGAGAGAGAGAGAGAGAGAGAGAGAGAGTGTTTGTTGAGAGATAGAGAGAGAGAGTGTGTTTGTTGGAGAGAGAGAGAGAGTGTTTGTTGAGAGAGAGAGAGAGTGTTTGTTGGAGAGAGAGAGAGAGTGTTTGGAGAGAGAGAGAGAGAGTGTGTTTTTGTTGGAGAGAGAGAGAGAGAGTGTGTTTGTTGGAGAGAGAGAGAGTGTGTGTTTGTTGAGAGAGAGAGTGTGTTTGTTGGAGAGAGAGAGAGAGTTTGTTTGTTGGAGAGAGAGAGTGTTTGTTGGAGAGAGAGAGTGTTTGTTGGAGAGAGAGAGTGTTTGTTGGAGAGAGAGAGTGTTTGTTGGAGAGAGAGAGAGTGTTTGTTGGAGAGAGAGAGAGTGTTTGTTGGAGAGAGAGAGAGTGTTTGTTGGAGAGAGAGAGTGTTTGTTGGAGAGAGAGAGAGAGTGTTTGTTAGAGAGAGAGAGAGAGAGTGTTTGTTGAAGAGGGAGAGAGAGAGAGTGTTTGTTGGAGAGGGAGAGAGAGAGAGTGTTTGTTGGAGAGGGAGAGAGAGAGTGTTTGTTGGAGAGAGAGAGAGTGTTTGTTAGAGAGAGAGAGAGAGAGTGTTTGTTGAAGAGGGAGAGAGAGAGAGTGTTTGTTGGAGAGGGAGAGAGAGAGAGTGTTTGTTGGAGAGGGAGAGAGAGAGAGTGTTTGTTGGAGAGAGAGAGAGTGTTTGTTGAGAGAGAGAGAGAGAGTGTTTGTTGAGAGAGAGAGAGAGTGTTTGTTGAGAGAGAGAGAGTGTTTGTTGAGAGAGAGAGAGAGAGAGAGAGAGTGTGTTTGTTGAGAGAGAGAGAGAGTGTTTGTTGGAGAGAGAGAGAGAGTGTTTGTTGGAGAGAGAGAGGGAGAGAGAGAGAGTGTTTGTTGAGAGAGAGAGAGAGAGAGTGTTTGTTGGAGAGAGAGAGAGAGTGTTTGTTGGAGAGAGAGAGAGAGAGTGTTTGTTGAGAGAGAGAGAGAGAGAGAGAGTGTTTGTTGGAGAGAGAGAGAGTGTTTGTTGGAGAGAGAGAGAGAGTGTTTGTTGGAGAGAGAGAGAGCGTTTGTTGGAGAGAGAGAGAGAGTGTTTGTTGGAGAGAGAGAGAGAGAGTGTTGGAGAGAGAGATAGAGAGAGTGTGTTTGTTGGTGAGAGAGAGAGAGAGTGTTTGTTGGAGAGAGAGAGAGAGTGTTTGTTGGAGAGAGAGAGAGAGTGTGTGTTTGTTGGAGAGAGAGAGAGTGTGTGTTTGTTGGAGAGAGAGAGTGTTTGTTGGAGAGAGAGAGTGTTTGTTGGAGAGAGAGAGTGTTTGTTGAGAGAGAGAGTGTTTGTTGGAGAGAGAGAGAGGTTTGTTGGAGAGAGAGAGAGTGTTTGTTGGAGAGAGAGTGTTTGTTGAGAGAGAGAGAGAGTGTTTGTTGAGAGAGAGAGAGAGAGAGTGTTTGTTAGAGAGAGAGAGAGAGAGTGTTTGTTGAAGAGGGAGAGAGAGAGAGTGTTTGTTGGAGAGGGAGAGAGAGAGAGTGTTTGTTGGAGAGGGAGAGAGAGAGAGTGTTTGTTGGAGAGAGAGAGAGTGTTTGTTGGAGAGAGAGAGAGAGAGTGTTTGTTGAGAGAGAGAGAGAGAGAGAGTGTTTGTTGGAGAGAGAGAGAGAGAGAGAGTGTTTGTTGGAGAGAGAGAGAGAGTGTTTGTTGGAGAGAGAGAGAGAGAGAGAGAGAGTGTGTTTGTTGGAGAGAGAGAGAGAGTGTTTGTTGGAGAGAGAGAGAGAGTGTTTGTTGGAGAGAGAGAGAGAGTGTTTGTTGGAGAGAGAGAGTGTGTTTGTGGAGAGAGAGAGAGAGAGAGTGTTTGTTGAGAGAGAGAGAGAGTGTTTGTTGGAGAGAGAGAGTGTTTGTTGAGAGAGAGAGAGAGAGAGAGAGTGTTTTTGTTGAGAGAGAGAGAGAGTGTTTGTTGGAGAGAGAGAGAGAGAGTGTTTGTTGGAGAGAGAGAGAGTGTTTGTTGAGAGAGAGAGAGTGTTTGTTGGAGAGAGAGAGAGAGTGTTTGTTGGAGAGAGAGAGTGTTTGTTGGAGAGAGAGAGAGTGTTTGTTGGAGAGAGAGAGAGAGTGTTTGGAGAGAGAGAGAGAGAGTGTGTTTGTTGGTGAGAGAGAGAGAGAGTGTTTGTTGGAGAGAGAGAGAGAGTGTTTGTTGGAGAGAGAGAGAGAGAGAGTGTTTGTTGGAGAGAGAGAGAGAGTGTGTTTGTTGGAGAGAGATAGAGAGAGAGAGTGTGTTTGTTGGAGAGAGAGAGAGCGTGTGTTTGTTGGAGAGAGAGAGAGAGTTTGTTGGAGAGAGAGAGAGAGAGAGAGTGTTTTTGTTGGAGAGAGAGAGAGTGTTTGTTGGAGAGAGAGAGAGAGTGTTTGTTGGAGAGAGAGAGAGAGTGTTTGTTGGAGAGAGAGAGAGAGAGTGTTTGTTGCAGAGAGAGAGAGAGAGAGAGTGTTTGTTGGAGAGAGAGAGAGAGAGTGTTTGTTGGAGAGAGAGAGTGTTTGTTGAGAGAGAGAGAGAGAGTGTTTGTTGGAGAGAGAGAGAGTGTTTGTTGGAGAGAGAGAGTGTTTGTTGAGAGAGAGAGTGTGTTTGTTGGAGAGAGAGAGAGTGTGTTTGTGAGAGAGAGAGAGAGAGTGTTTGTTGGAGAGAGAGAGAGAGAGAGTGTTTGTTGGAGAGAGATAGAGAGAGAGAGAGAGAGTGTGTTTGTTGGAGAGAGAGAGAGAGTGTTTGTTGGAGAGAGAGAGAGAGTGTTTGTTGGAGAGAGAGAGAGAGTGTGTTTGTTGGAGAGAGAGAGAGAGTGTGTTTGTTGGAGAGAGAGAGAGAGTGTGTTTGTTGGAGAGAGAGAGAGAGAGTGTGTTTGTTGGAGAGAGAGAGAGTGTGTGTTTGTTGGAGAGAGTGTGTGTTTGTTGGAGAGAGTGTGTGTTTGTTGGAGAGAGTGAGTGTTTGTTGAGAGAGAGAGTGTTTGTTGGAGAGAGAGAGTGTTTGTTGGAGAGAGAGAGTGTTTGTTGAGAGAGAGAGTGTTTGTTGAGAGAGAGAGTGTTTGTTGGAGAGAGAGAGTGTTTGTTGGAGAGAGAGAGTGTTTGTTGAGAGAGAGAGAGTGTTTGTTGGAGAGAGAGAGAGAGTGTTTGTTGGAGAGAGAGAGAGTGTTTGTTGAGAGGGAGAGAGAGAGAGTGTTTGTTGGAGAGGAGAGAGAGAGAGTGTTTGTTGGAGAGAGAGAGAGAGAGTGTTTGTTGGAGAGAGAGAGAGTGTTTGTTGGAGAGAGAGAGAGAGAGTGTTTGTTGGAGAGAGAGAGAGAGAGAGAGAGAGTGTTTGTTGGAGAGAGAGAGAGAGAGTTTGTTGGAGAGAGAGAGAGAGAGAGTGTTTGTTGGAGAGAGAGAGAGAGTGTTTGTTGGAGAGAGAGAGAGAGAGTGTGTTTGTTGGAGAGAGAGAGAGAGTGTTTGTTGGAGAGAGAGAGAGAGTGTTTGTTGGAGAGAGAGAGAGTGTGTTTGTTGGAGAGAGAGAGAGAGAGTGTTTGTTGGAGAGAGAGAGAGTGTTTGTTGGTGAGAGAGAGAGGGAGAGAGAGAGTGTTTGTTGGTGAGAGAGAGAGAGAGAGTGTTTGTTGGTGAGAGAGAGAGAGAGAGTGTTTGTTGGTGAGAGAGAGAGAGAGAGAGAGAGTGTTTGTTGGGGAGAGAGTGTGTTTGTTGGAGAGAGTGTGTGTTTGTTGGAGAGAGAGAGTGTGTTTGTTGGAGAGAGAGCGAGTGTGTTTGTTGGAGAGAGAGAGCGAGTGTGTTTGTTGGAGAGAGAGAGCGAGTGTGTTTGTTGGAGAGAGAGAGAGTGTGTGTTTGTTGGAGAGAGAGACTGTTTGTTGGAGAGAGAGAGAGAGAGAGTGTTTGTTGGAGAGAGAGAGAGTTTGTTGGAGAGAGAGAGAGAGAGAGAGTGTGTTTGTTGGAGAGAGAGAGAGTGTTTGTTGGAGAGAGAGAGTGTGTTTGTTGGAGAGAGAGAGTGTTTGTTGGAGAGAGAGAGAGTGTTTGTTGGAGAGAGAGAGAGAGAGAGTGTTTGTTGGTGAGAGAGAGAGAGAGAGTGTTGGTGAGAGAGAGAGAGAGAGAGTGTTTGTTGGGGAGAGAGAGAGAGAGAGTGTTTGTTGGGGAGAGAATGTGTTTGTTGAGAGAGTGTGTGTGTTTGTTGGAGAGAGAGTGTGTTTGTTGGAGAGAGAGCGAGTGTGTTTGTTGGAGAGAGAGAGCGAGTGTGTTTGTTGGAGAGAGAGAGCGAGTGTGTTTGTTGGAGAGAGAGAGAGTGTGTGTTTGTTGGAGAGAGAGAGTGTTTGTTGGAGAGAGAGAGAGAGTGTTTGTTGGAGAGAGAGAGAGTGTGTTTGTTGGAGAGAGAGAGAGAGTGTTTGTTGGAGAGAGAGAGAGAGTGTTTGTTGGAGAGAGAGAGAGAGTGTTAGAGAGAGTTTGTTGGAGAGAGAGAGAGAGAGAGAGAGAGTGTTTGTTGGAGAGAGAGAGAGAGAGAGAGAGAGAGACTGTTTGTTGGAGAGAGAGAGAGATGGGTGGTAATGGTAGTGATAACAGTTTAGTGATGGTAGTAGTAGTCGTAGTAATGATGATTGTAGTTGTAGTACTGATATAAAGAAGAAGATGACCGTTATTTAGTTATAAGTTCATTTTCCATAATTTGATTTTATATTTATTGCATTTCTACTATTGACTGTTACCATTTTATTGTTATTATTTTTGCATTTAATTTTGTATTATTATTTACTACCATTTTATATTATTATTTGCTATAATTTTGTTACAATGTATATTGTATACATTGTTGCTTTGGCAATATTGACACAATGTTTTTCATGCCAATAAAGCAGCTTGAATTTGAATTTGATTGTGAGGGAGTGTGCGAGAGAGGGAGTGTGCGAGAGAGGCAGTGTGCGAGAGAGGCAGCGTGCGAGAGAGGGAGCGTGCGAGAGAGGGAGCGTGCGAGAGAGGGAGTGTGAGAGAGAGGGAGTGTTTGTTAGAGAGAGGGAGTGTTTGTTAGAGAGAGGGAGTGTGAGAAAGAGGGAGTGTGAGAAAGAGGGAGTGTGAGAGAGGGAGTGTGTTAAGAGAGAGGGAGTGTGTTAAGAGAGAGGGAGAGTGTTAAGAGAGAGGGAGAGTGTGTGCGAGAGGGAGAGTGTGAGAGAGAGGGAGAGTGTGAGAGAGAGGGAGGGAGTGTTTGTTAGAGAGGGAGGGAGTGTTTGTTAGAGAGGGAGGGAGTGTTTGTTAGAGAGAGGGAGTGTTTGTTAGAGAGAGGGAGTGTGAGAGAGAGGGAGTGTGTTAAGAGAGGGGAGTGTGTTAGAGAGAGGGAGAGTGTTAAGAGAGAGGAGAGTGAGAGAGAGGGAGTGAGAGAGAGAGAGAGGGAGTGTGAGAGAGAGAGTGTTTGTTAGAGAGAGAGAGTGTTTGTTAGAGAGAGGGGGTGTTTGTTAGAGAGAGGGAGTGTGAGAGAGCGAGAGTGTGAGAGAGAGAGGGAGTGTGAGAGAGGGAGTGAGAGAGAGAGTGTTTGTTAGAGAGAGGGAGTGTTTGTTAGAGAGAGGGAGTGTGAGAGAGCGAGAGTGTGTGAGAGAGCGAGAGTGTGAGAGAGAGAGGGAGTGTGAGAGAGAGAGGGAGTGTGAGAGAGAGAGGGAGTGCGAGAGAGAGGGAGTGTGAGAGAGAGAGGGAGTGAGAGAGAGGAAGTGAGAGAGAGAGGGAGTGTGAGAGAGAGAGGGAGTGTGAGAGAGAGAGGGAGTGTGAGAGGGAGTGTGAGAGAGAGAGGGAGTGTGAGAGAGAGAGGGAGTGTGAGAGAGAGTGTGAGAGAGAGGGAGTGTTAGAGAGAGAAGGAGTGTGAGAGAGAGGGAGGGAGTGTGAGAGAGAGGGAGGGAGTGTGAGAGAGAGTGAGGGCGTTAGAGCGCGATGGCGTTATAGAGAGAGCGACAGAAAGATGGGGGGAGACCACGCCTTCAGACAGACGCAACAACTCCCTTTGGCTCTACACAACATCGTATCACAATATATAATAACACAGCACCCCACAACACCCTCAGACATCATGCTCTTTGTGAATACATATGCATTATATTCGGACACTGAGGTGTGAAGTGACTGTGTGTGAGTGTACTGAGGAGGTTTTCAATGCTACAGTACAGTTTTTTTTTCTCTGACTGCGTCCATATTCATGACAGATTATCTTCAACACATCTGTCTCTACTCACACTAACATCATCCTCACAGCAGAGCTAGGGCCCCTTCAGGCAGCCCTTCTGCAGGGGATTTTGAATAAATCAATCAACAGGCAACTGTTTGAAAAGCCTGACAGAAGCCAGGAAGCTGTCCTAAAGCGCTCAGGCTCATACGAGGAAGGTTAAGAGAGAAAATGGAAAACACATAGCTGATTTCTCGTTTGATTTTTGAGTGAGAGCAAATTACACTCATTTTCATCCTCATACCTTCCGTTATTATCATTAAATGTAGGCTACTAATATCAGAGAGAGGCACTCACCAAGGAGACAGAGACGGTTGAGGAGTCCGTTGATGTGTCATGCTTGGTTGTCAAGGAAACACGGCAGAATGGGGCCTGGTGGCCTTGAATAGAGTGTTTACTATGCACCTCGGACCATATACCATCTGTTGCATTCAATACTCCGAGTGAGGGAAACTGAAAAAGCTTTAATTCAAATGATTTTGTGTCGAGTATTTTGCTTTTGCCTGCAGATCGAAATGTCACTCATGTCAATGGTGCATGGAGAGTGTATAGTATATTTGTAGCTGCAGCAAAACATTTAGAGTTTCTAAAATAAAGTATTTAGTTTCGAATGTGTGGATATTGGTTTCTATTGGTCGGCCTCTTGAATGGGGTGTTTGATGAGCTCGGTGTGTGACCTCCGCACCAGGAGCTGTCCTTAAGCACCACAACCACCAACCACAACAGAACACAATAGTGGCTCATAGCTGATTCTTGTTGGATCATAGCTAAAAACTGAACCCTGGTTAGAAATGTTAGTTTTGTTTAATATTTCGATGCATATATATATATATATATATATATATATATATATAATGGTTTGTGTAACGTTTTGCATTTTTGCTTAGGTCTCAAAGCTGTCACAAACTTCTAAATATTTCCTAGTGGCTGGATTTGTCGATCAATTGGATTTTAATTCTAATCAATTCAGCACATGAATAGCATTTCAAGCCAAGAGTTGTCCAATTATCTTAAATGAATGATTTTTTTCTTCAGTTTTTCACAAAAGAGAATTGCATGCCGTTCTAGAAATGTAACCCTACCTTTTCAAGGAAACTAAACAGTGGATGTGAATGCTCCTCCTGCACCTGGCAATGTTTTCATTGTGTCCCCTAACAACACAGAGTCATCTAATGGCAATTAGTTTGTCTTTGAAAAAAATCGTACAAATGAAAGTGGCAGCAGATGAACTTGCTGCCAAGCGAACCCTCATTCCACCCTATTGAATTATGGATCTCATCCCTCTGTTCTCTTTTTTTTGTTTAGTTTCACCATCCATCACGTCTGTCAGCTTTGCAGTGTAAGACCACGGAGAGGGCTTACTCTGACATGATGAAGTAATATCCAACCATGTCTGAGCTGTTGTGCTGTCACATTCAAATTCCAGGAATTTACAAAAGGGCAGGTCTGCTTCTGCCAAATGTTTACGACATAATAACCTACAGAAACATCGGCATCAGTTGGGTCATTTACTATTACAGCAATAAAACAAACCCATTTGCTATTGAGTTATTAATCTATAACATGTCTTACCAATATCATACCCAATGTCGTACCAATAACTTCATGTGAAACCCCCAGATATTCATAACATATTTACATGCAGGATATTAGTGTTATAAACAGCTCAAGTTATGCCATGCCTGTTATTTTGCTCATTGCTGCTTGTGATAGTGGGGAAATAAAATGCCAATCTCTCGACAAGGCACAGCTTGTTGCCAATGATATATCTCCACCTAGTGTTTCATAAACACACCACAGCCTTCTATTCTTTACCCCCCCACTTGTTGGAGTTGCAGTTCACGTATTCTACCATGCATCTGGGAAGCTAATATTCAGTAAGTGAACACTTCATGCAACATCCATTTGCCCATCAGGGCTGCTGATACACATATATATATATTTTGAAACCATAGGGAGTCATGTTGGAACATTGAATAAACCATTGCACAAAATGAGTTACAGGTGTCTGTTTAGGAATATATATGGCAGTTCCTGAATTTCTAAGAAAAATGACTGACAACCTCCCCTAGTATTTTATTCCAACAGTTCATCAATAAAGAATTCACAGTACTACCACCAGGGGACACTGTAAAGCCACACTGTTGCAGGCATTAGGTATTGCTGCTCAATGTCATTTTAACATCTGTCATTTTCACAACAGTCTTTGTATCTCATATACATCTTGTTATTTTTCAGAAACAAAAAAGAATCCAAAACTAAGTGAATGATAAACAGGTCTGGTAGATATGTTGGTATCTTGTTATTTTCAGAAATCAAAAGGTTATCTTGTCTAGAATATGCAAATATGTCATGCACTGGCAAGTCCCTGAGTGTGGAACACAATAATAGTTGGGAAGGTTAATGCAAATGAAGCCAAATCAAAGCAAGCATTCCCTTGGCTGGTTCCATTGCACAAGACAGGAATTTGTGACTGATATGGTACCTGTTATTAATGTGTGGTAAAGCTACTACACTACTACTGTAAATAATCAGAGATCACCTGTGCTAGTATTAAATGGGGAATTCATGTTCTTCTGCTTCCTGTTTTTGCCAGGGTGTTCCAGACAAACAGTTACTGTAGCTTGTCGGCAAAATGAGAAGTTTCATTTCCCATTGGGTGGATTGACAGATTTGTTGGAGGGAAAGATGGATAATATCCGTTGTGGCCGAAGGCTGCTGGGAAGTAGTCTGACACAGACACTGATTAAGCCTCTTGAGATCTAAAGGGATTGTGGGTCTTAGGGTAGAGGAAAAAGAACAAAGGATTGAACAGGCAGCACGAATGGGGTTGGGCTACACATTGGATTGCATGAGATGCCTGTGTGCCATGGGTGTACGGTACTGTTATCGAGGTTCCAAACCACTGATCTAGAGTCAGTTTTGCTTTCCTAACATGTCTGTAGAATGGTCATTTATTCTAAATGTGGAGTGTCCATGAGTTACAGTGTAGCTTTGTTTAAAGTGTGAAATGGAGGTCTAAATTGGGCCTCTTGAACTTGGGTTTGTGTTTGTCACATGCCCTGATGCTAATGTGAACACGTCTGACATATAAAATCACCCCTGCCATCCATCACCTATTCCATGCCAATTTGGAGCGCAAAGGTGAGGCCTCGGGTTCAATATTAATAGTTTGACAGCAAATTAAGTGAAAAGAGCAGAGATCAATGTTTTTTTCACACACAAATATGCTAAATGTGCAGTTTTATAGGTTAAATGTCACCAGCTAATCAAGGCCCCCGCCATACATTCCCTCATCTTGGATACAACGATGAAAATAGCATCAACATTTTCCTAATATCAGTTGTTCTTGATTCAATATTGTTGGTATGTACATTTAAAAGTAGGGTCCAGAGAGTGTGACAGATGTGAGCAGAGGGCAGCTTTGCTGTTGATCAATTTGTTTCACATTAAGTGCAATTACTGGAAATTAGGATGGACTATATTTCCATCATTGCCACTAAAAGCATTTTCAATCAAGAGATATTCATGTATTTATGTTTCTACAATATCCATGTCTCTGTCTGTATTATGTCAACAAGGTTCAAGCTTTAATAATTAAGAAAATCACTCAAACTAATTTCAGCATTTAACCCAAGCAGAAACCACATTAGAACAATAGAGACACACAAAGCAGAGTCTGTAATCCGAATGGATATAAGGACAGATTGACTTCCTACTGCAATACTGCCTAATGTGAAAGCAGGGGCGCTAATACTGCCTAATGTGAAAGCAGGGGCGCTAATACTGCCTAATGTGAAAGCAGGGGCGCTAATACTGCCTAATGTGAAAGCAGGGGCGCTAATACTGCCTAATGTGAAAGCAGGCGCGCTAATACTGCCTAATGTGAAACTAAAGGGCTTCCAAAGTAGGAAGTCTGATTGAATTGTTAATGAATTAAAAGTGTATTTTTATGCATGCATAGAATAACATGTCTAGGGGCTGCATGTGTCCTAGCAAGCTTATTGTTCGGCTATTAATAACATAATACTTATTGCCTGACTTCCCTAGTTCCTCTGCCAAGGTTACATTATGGGTTCATGTATATAGCATACTGTATAAATCTACGAAACTGTTGATGTAAGGTCTATGACGTACGCATACTGTCCTTTTTAGAAGATATACAATTAGGAGAAAAACAATTTCCTGGTGCAATCAAATGGGTAAAAACTGTAAGGCCATGGGGACGTGGTATAAGGTGCAATTTTTCTGAAAGAGTGCCCTAATAGGAAAAGTAAGCCCCACGGTTAATTTTTTAACATTTTTCGGTTAGTAAGTAGTGGTGGCCATTATCCCCTTTTGTTTTTCTGTCAGGTTATTACATATATTATTAGAAATCATGTTTTGATGTCACTACATTTCTCAGACCAGAGATCATTGATCTCAGATCATCAATGACTTAAAGTTATACAAGATCGGGAAATACTGAGTACAGCTCAATAATAATGCCCCGGCCTGGTTGAATGCACGCCCTTATGAAACCATCAGAGGGCAATCAATGTGCTTTCATCCCAAGGTTGGAAATTGCATTCACACTGCTGAAAGTCCCTCCTAGTAGGTCCCCTTTTCCTAGAAAGCCAAATCATGAACATCACATTTGCAGAAAGAAATCTAAATGTCAGTCTGCCGTGGACAGAGTAGTATTGGGGCCTTGCACTATTTCATTTTGCATTGAAATTAAACCATGAATCTAAACAGAATCATTGTTTGTTTTGAGTTATGACATTTGAAGTATATTTAAATGGATTTTGGATCATTCTTGAAATGAGGTGAGATTTGCATGCCTCTGCGTTGGAACCATTAAACAACACTTTAAAATAACAGTTACACATCACACGTTTTTGTTTATTATTGATAAAATATAACGCAAGCCCGTCATACAGCAAAACTTTACTTTAATACATTGTATAAAGTACTAAGGGCAAGCAAATTGGCTTGTCCCAGTAGTGCTGAGTAGAGTTGTAGTGACATGCTTTGGGGATTTAGAGATATCTATCTATTATTTCAACCTAGTCTCAGAGCATTTTGTGTTATATAGTAAATCCAAATTATATAGTTTATATATAATATATAATATATACTATATTATAAATTATATAGTAAATCCAAGACACTCCATTTAGTATAATATGTTACGTTACGTTTCATATGGTATGGTACTGTATCTATTAATTTGTGGATGTCCATCACACATTTAGTATGATATGCTATGAATTACAATTCGTATTATATGTTACAATTTATTTTGCCTTCAGTAACCATCTGTCTTATGTAACCAAACAGAACATAATTTGAATATCCAGGATTTACTATGTTTTCTAGTCTGACTATAGCTGACTATTTTGAATGCTACATTTTTTTTTAACCAAAAGTATTACATACAGTGCCTTCAGAAAGTATTGATACCCCTTGACTTATTCCACATTTTGTTACAAAATGATTAATTGAAAATGGATTAAATAGATTTTCCCCCATTCCATCTACACACAATACCCCATAATGACAGTGAAAACATGTTTTTAGACATTTTTACAAACGTATTGATAATGACAGAAATATCTATTTTACGTATGTATTCACACCCCTGAGTCAATACTTTGCAGAAGCACCTTTGGCAGCGATTACAGCTTTGAGTCATCTTGGGTATGTCTGTCAGCTTTGCACATCTGGATTTGGGGATTTTCTCCCATTCTTCCTTGCAGATTTTCTCAAGCTCTGTTAGATGGGGAGTGGTGGTGAACAACAATCTTCAAGTCTTTCCACAGATTTTCAATAGGATTCAAGTCTGGGGTTTGGCTGGGCCAATCAAGGATTTTCACACTGTTGTTCTGAAGCCATTCCATTGTTGCTTTAGCTGTATGCTTGGGGTCATTGTCCTGGTGGAACGTAAATCTTCTCCCCAGTCTAAGGTCGTTTGCACTCTGAAGGTTCTCAAGGATTTGCCTGTATTTTGCTTCCTCTATCATTACCAGTCTCCCAGTTCTCGATGCTGAAGAGCATCCAAATAGCATGCTACCACCATGCTTCACGATAGAGAAGGTGTTGGTTTTCTCTAGACATAGTGCTTTGCATTCAGGCAAATGGTGAATTTTTGGCCTCATCAGACCACAGCATATTTTGCCTTATGCTCTCTGATTCTTTCATGTGCCTTTTTTTTGCAAACTCCAGGCGTGCTTTCATGTGCCTTTCACAGGAGTGGCTTCCATCTGGCCACTGTCCCATAAAGCCCAGATTTGTAAAGTGCTGTAGAGACTGTTCTCCCTCTGGCAAGTTATCCTATCTCAGCCAAGGAACTCTGTGTTTCTGTCAGAGTGGTCATTTGGATTCTTGGTCACCTCCCTGACCAAGGTCCTTCTTGCCCGGTTGTTCAGTTTGATCGTACGGTGTACTCTAGGCAAAGTCTGGGGAATTTCATATTTTTTCAATTTCCCAAAGGATGGAGAACACACACTCTAGAAATTGTTTTATACCCTTCCCCAGACATATATCCCTCATCACAATTCTATCTCGGAGATCCGTGGACTGTTCCTTGACTTCATGTTATAGTTTCTGCACTGACTGCACAGTCAACTGTGGGACCTTTTTATAGACCGGTGTGTTTCTTTCTAAATCATGTCTGAACAATTTCATTGACCACAGGTAGACTCCAATCAAGTTGTAGTGACATCTCAATGATGATCAAAGAAAATTAGATGCACCTGAGCTCAATTTGAAGTGTCATAGCAAATGGGTGTGAATACTTATGTAAATTAGATATTTCTGTTTTCATTGTCAGTACGTTTGCAAAACATTTTTAAAAACACATTAAAAAAAGATTATACATTTGGAATGCAGGCTGTAACACAACAAAATGTGGAAGAAGTCAAGGGGTATGAATACTTTCTGAAGGCACTGCATATTGTATTGATCCACAAAAAACAAATAACGCTATTAAAATACCTTACAAATATAATATGTTTCCTTTGGTTTTATGTAATTGGTGTTAATTAACACCTTGAAATTCACTCATTAAAAAGATATACACAGACCTTGAACACAGATTCCCTCCAGTGGCAAACTGTAGTCGGGGAGGTGTCTAATAAATGCCATTATTAGCTAATCACACCCTTTGGTGTTATTTGGTTTCTAAATTAAAAACTGTCAATGTTACTCAATTACATTATGTGCAAAATTATGAACCATATCACCTAAGTAAATTATTTTTAAAGGGTTAATAACCTTAGATTTGAGTATCTGTGGTCTCCATTAACGCTCAGAGCGTCTGCTAAATGACTTAAATGTAAATGTAGAAATCCACTTTTTGGAGCTGAAAGATGGTGGCAAAAGCTGCACAACGATTTAAGTCAGTAAGTCATTGTTTTAGTCAAAGTATGATATCTATCTATCTATCAATATTGAACAAAAATATGAATGTAACTTGTAAAGTGTTTGTCCCATGTTTCATGAGCTGAAAAAACCCCCTCAAATGTTCTATAGGCACAAAAAGTTTATTTCTCTCAAATGTTGTGCACAAATTTGTTTCCATTCCTGTCAGTGAGCATTTCTCCTTTGTAAAGATAATCCATCCACCTGACAGGTGTGGCATATCAAGAAGCTGATTAAACAGCATGATCATTACATAGGTGCACCTTGTTCTGGGGACAATAAAAGGCAACTTTAAAATGTGCAGTTTTGTCACACAACGCCATGCCACAGATTCCTCAAGTTTTGAGGGAGCGTGCGTGCAATTGGCATGCTGACTGGTAGAATGTCCACCAGAGCTGTTGCCAGAGAATGTAATGTTCATTTCGCTACCGTAAGCCGCCACCAACTTCATTTTCGAGAATTTTGCCTATGGCTGCGCCCCTGGCCATCATATGAAATCCATAGATTTGGGCCTAATGAATTTATTTCAATTGACTGATTTCCTTCTATGAACTGTAACTCAGTAAAATCGTTAAATGTTGCATTCATATTTTTGTTCAGTATATCTGTCTGAATTAGTTTGTCTAATTAGTGTTTATCTGTTTCACTTCTGGATCTGTCTGCTTCTAGCTTTATACTTTTGTATGTTAATTTGTGCAAAGCCCCACGGCTACGGTGAGTATAGGGTTGCCGGTTGCAACATCAAAGACCAGAGTTTTCATGAGTTGCCCTCCCAATGTCTCCATCCACATATTTACCTCCAGTGGATTACTTTGATCAGCTTGGAAGTCAGAAGAAACTGTGCATGGCTCAGTCTGCAAGAACATTTCACCCGGGAGTCCTTTTCAAATTACTTGCGGTGGAGAATTACTCAATGAAGACACCATTCCGACCATCAACCCGGACTGCAAGACCGTAAGTAATGAGAGCTTCTCAGCTAACTAGTTAGCTGATCAAATGTCAATTCTGAACTTGCTTCTTCTAGTTAGCTTCATCGTTACATGAAATGCTTATGCAAGTAGCTAACCAAATAGTTTGGTGGCTGACTAGCTAGTTGACTGAGATGACTAGCTAGTTGTGATAAATGCATCAAAACATCCAAATGAAGTGAGTTCAGTTCAAGTTAGCTAGCTACTATTTAGTTGAGGGCAAAACTTATCCAGAACTCTCTAGGTTACAATGCAGGCTTGTAATTTATCTGAGCAAGGGTGAGTTTTGATGCTCAAGTAAGAACTACAGTGGTGCTTGTTAAAACACATCAACCAGAATAATTAGCTCGTTGGCTTGGCTATTCCCTTTGCCTCTCCCCACCTACTCAGATATAATGGTGTTACAGTTGCTACCCACTGGGCACAGACGACAATTCAACGTACAGTGTGTTCAGAAAGTCTTGAGACCCCTTCACCTTTTCCACATTTTGTTACATTACAGCCTTATTCTAAAATTGATTACATTTTTTTCTCATCAATCAACACACAATACCCAATAATGAAAAGCTTAAACAGGCTTTTAGATTTTTTTTTGCAAATGTATAAAAAATTAAAAACTCCCATTTACATAAGTACAGTTCCTTGCAAAAGTATTCACCCCTCTTGGTGTTTTTCCTATTTTGTTTCATTACAACCTGTAATTTTAAATAGATTTTTATTTTGATTTCATGTGATGGACATACACAAAATAGTCACACTTTTTTAAAAAGTGAAATGGAAAAAAATAGGGGAGGAAAAAAACTGAAAAGGGGTACATGCATATGTATTCACCTCTTTGCTATGAAGCCCCTAAATAAGATCTGGCTCAACCAAATACCTTCAGAAGTCACATAGAGGGCCCCCCCCAAAACTCACGGACAAGGCAAGGATGGCATTAATCAGAGGGGCAACAAAGAGACCAAAGATAACCCTGAAGGCACTGCAAAGCTTCACAGTGGAGATTGGAGTATCTGTCCATAGGACCACTTTAAGCCGTACACTCCACAGGGATGTGCGTTACGGAAGATTGCCCAGAAAAAAAGCCATTGCTTAAAGAAAAAAATAAGCAAATACATTTGGTGTTTCCCAAAAGGCATGTGGACTCCCCAAACATATGGAAGAAGGTATTCTGGTCAAATGAGACAAAAATTGAGCTTTTCAGCCATCAAGGAAAACGCTATGTCTGGCGCAAACCCACCATCTCTCATCACCCCGAGAACCTCATCCCCACAGTGAAGCATGGTGGCAGCATCATGCTGTGGGTATGTTTCTCATCGGCAAGGACTGGGAAACTGGTCAGAATTTAAGGAATGATGGATGGCACTAAATACAGGGAAATTCTTGAGGAAAACCTGTTCGTCTTCCAGAGATTTCAGACTGGGATTAGGGTTCACCTTCCAGCTGGACAATAACACTAAGCATACTGTTAAAGCAACACTCATTTAAATGTCTTGGTCTAGTCAAAGCCCAGACCTCAATCCAATTGAGACTCTGTGGTATGACTTAAAAGATTGCTGTACACAAGGGGAACCCATCCATCTTGAAGGAGCTGGAGTAGTTTTGCCTTGAAGAATGGGCAAAGATCCCAGTGGATAGATGTGCCAAGCTAATAGAGACATATCCCAAGAGACCTGCAGCTTTAATTGCTGCAAAAGTTGGGTCTACAAAGTATTGACTTTGGGGGGGGGGGGTGAATAGTTATGCACGCTCAATTTTTTTTTTTTGTTTGTTTTTCTTGTTTGTTTCACAAATTTGTTTTTTTTTGCATCTTCTAAGTAGTAGGTATGTTGTGTAAATCAAATGATACAAACCCCCCAAAAATCTATTTTAATTCCAGATTGTAAGGCAACAAAATAGGAAAAATGCCAAGGGGGGTGAATACTTTCGCAAGCCACTGTATTCAGACCCTTTACTCAGTACTTTGTTGAAGTACCTTTGGCAGCAATTACAGCCTTGAGTCTTAATGGGTATTATGCTACAAGCTTGACACACCTGTATTTGGGGAGTTTCTCCCATTCTTCTCTGCAGATCCTCTCAAGCCCTGTCTGGTTGGATGGGCAGTCGCTGCACAGCTATTTTCAGGTCTCTCCAGAGATTCTTGATTGGGTTCAAGTCCTGGCTCGGGCTGAGCCACTCAAGGACATTCAGAAACTTGTCCCGAAGCCACTCTTGCTTTGTCTTGGCTGTGTGCTTAGGGTCGTTGTCCTGTTGGAAGGTGAACCTTTGCACCAGTCTGGGGTCCTGAGCGCTCTGGAGCAGGTTTTCATCAAGGATCTCTCTCTACTTTGCTCCGTTCATCTTTCCCTCTATCCTGACTAGAGGTCAACCGATTATGATTTTTCAACGCCGATACCGATTTATTGGAGGACACCCCAAAAAAAGCCGATAGCGATTAATCGTCCAATTTTTTTTTTTACATTTATTTATTTGTAATAATGACAATTACAACAATACTGAATGAACACTTATTTTAACTTAATATAATATATCAAAATCAATTTAGCCTCAAATAAATAATGAAACATGTTATATTTGGTTTAAATAATGCAAAAACAAAGTGTTGGAGAAGAAAGTAAAAATGCAATATGTGCTTTGTAAGAAAGCTAACGTTTCAGTTCCTTGCTCAGAACATGAGAACATACGAAAGCTGGTGGTTCCTTTTAACATGAGTCTTCAATAATCCCAGGTAAGAAGTTTTAGGTTGTAGTTATAGGAATTATAAGACTATTTCCCTCTGTCATTTGTATTTCATTAACCTTTGACTATTGGATGTTCTTATAGGCACTTTAGTATTGCCAGTGTAACAGTATAGCTTCCGTCCCTCTCCTCGCTCCTCCCTGGGCTCGAACCAGCAACACAACGACAACAGCCACCATCGAAGCAGCGGTACCCATGCAGAGCAAGGGGAACAAACACTAGAAGTCTCAGAGCGAGTGACGTTTGAAACTCTATTAACGCGTGCTAACTAGCTAGCCATTTCACTTCGGTTACGCCAGCCTCATCTCGGGAGTTGATAGGCTTGAAGTCATAAACACCGCAATGCTTGATGCACAACGAAGAGCTGGTGGCAAAACGCAAGAAATGGCTGTTTGAATTAATGTTTACGAGCCTGCTTCTGCCTACCACCGCTCAGTCAGATACTTAGATACGTGTATGCTTGTATATTCAGTCAGATTATATGCAACGCAGGACACACTAGATAATATCTAGTAATATCATCAACCATGTGTAGTTAACTAGTGATTTATGATTGTTTGTTTTTTATAAGATAAGTTTAATGCTAGCTAGCAACTTAACTTGGCTTACTGCATTCGCGTAAGCGTGTGCGTTTTACTGAGGTGGGGCTTCCGTCTGGCCACTCTACCATAAAGGCTTGATTGGTGGATTGCTGCAGAGATGGATGTTCTTCTGGAATGTTCTCCCATCTCCATAGAGGAACTCCGGAGCTCTGTCAGAGTGACCATCAGGTTTTTGGTCACTTCCCTGACCGAGGCCCTTCTCTCCCGATTGCTCAGTTTGGCCAGGTGGCCAGCACTAGAACGAGTCTTGGTGGTTCCAAACATCTTCCATTTAAGATTGATGGAGGACACTGTGTTTTTGTGGCCCTTCAATGCTGCAGAAATTTTTTGATACCCTACCCCAGATCTGTGCTTCGACACAATCCTGTCTCTGAGCTCTACGGACAATTCCTTCAAACTCATAGCTTGGTTTTTGCTCTGACATGCACTGTCAACTGTGGGACCTTATATAGACAGATATGTGCCTTTCCAAATAATGTCCAATCAATTGAATTTACCACAGGTGGACTCCAATCAAGTTGCAGAAACATCTTCAAGATGATCAATGGAAACAGGATGGGGTCTGAATACTTATGTTAATAAGTTATTTCTGTTTTATATTTTTTATGAATTTGCAAAAATGTCTAAACCTGTTCTCTTTGTCGTGATGGGGTATTGTGAGTAGATTGAGGGAACATTATAATTTAATCCATTTTAGAAAGAGGCTGTAATGTAACAAAATGTGGAAAAAGTCAAGGAGTCTGAATATTTTCCGAATGCACTGTATATTCCACATTGGTTCAACATAATTTTATTGAAAGGAGGTGGATCAATCGTTGAGTCAACTAGTATGTGTCCAGTCGGTTACGACATACTTGACATTCAGATCACCTCAAATACAGGAATACGGTTTAAATTCACAGCTCAATTGAAAAACATTGTCTAGGCAACCATCTCAACACAAATATCTATCTGAGGTAGGGTTCAGTGGAGCTGTGGCTGATTTAGGAGGGTATGAGAGGGACAGGCTGCACTTGGGTATAGAAGGTCTTTTATGGCAGACAGTTTGACTGGGATTGCCAATGGGAATGAGATCATTAATTGTATCACTTCTCTAGCCTGCAGTTCACCAGATTATCAAACCTGTAATTTCGCCTGTTTATCATCCCAAAGAGTTGCATGTGGATCGCAAGCCGTGGATGGAGTTTCACTGAGACAATAAAACATCTGTCTTTCTGCATAATTTACAGCCAGCCTGTTCCAGCCAAAACGCCAGTGTGTTTTGCAATAGAGCAACACTGGTATGCATATCTGAAACATCTCCTCCTTTCATTCCAGTAAAAAGCCAAGAGTTGACTATTCCAGCGACGACTCCAGCAAAGAGCCCGGATCTCAATTCCATTGAGCACATCCGGAACCTGTAGGATCGGAGGATGAGGGCTAGGGGCATTACCCCCAGAAATGTCCGGGAACTTGCAGGTGCCTTGGTGGAAGACTGGGGTAACATTTCACAGCAAGAACTGCAAACCTGGTGGGGTCCATACTTAATGCAGTTGGTGGCCACACCAGATACTGACTGTTACTTTTGATTTTGACCCCCCGGCCCTTTGTTCAGGGACAAATTATTAAATGTGTTAGTCACATGTCTGTGGAAGTTGTTCAGTTTGTCTTAGTTGTTGAATCTTATGTTCATACAAATATTTACACATGTTAAGTTTGCTGAAAATAAACGCAGCTGACAGTGAGAGGACGTTTCTTTTTATGCTGAGTTTATGTATATACACAGTGCATTCGGAAAGTATTCAGACCCATTGACTTTTTCCACATTTTGTTATGATACAGCCTTATTCTAAAATGGATGAAATAGAACATTTTCCTCATCAATCTACAGACAATACCCCATAATCACGAAGTGAAAACAGGTTTTGAGACATGTTTGCAAATTATTACAAATATAAAACAGATACCTTATTTACATAACTGTTCAGACTCTTTGCTCTGAGATGTTGCAGAAACATCTCAAGGATGATCAATGGAAACCGGATGCACCTGAGCTCAATTTCGCGTCTCATAGCAAAGGGTCTGAATACTTATGTAAATAAGGTATTTGTTTTTATTTGTAATACATTTGAAAAAAAATCTAAACCTGTTTTTTTTTGCCTTGTCATTATGGGGTATTGTCTGTAGATTGATGAGATTATTTTTTTAATACATTTTAGAATGAGGCTTAAACGTAACAAAACGTTTAAAACGTGAAGGGGTGTGTCATGCACATTATCAACTGTTTGTAAAAACGTGTCAATATTTGTGAAGCGCAAGTTGCTCAGTTTGAGATTATCCAAAAAGTGTTCAAATAAGAAGACCGTTTTGGACTCACTGCACTGCAAATTGAAATCTAATGGCAAAATTCTCTGTTTGAACAGCAGCAAGGCTTGCTTGATGAAGGCTGTATTGAGGGAAGTGCTGTACCCACTACTACTGATAGCCGTCAATGCTCTGGATCTATCATCTGATAATGCAGCGTTTCCTTAACTTGGTCCTCGGGGCCTGAAGGGGTACATGTTTTGGTTTTTGCTCTAACACTGCACAGCTGATTTATATGATCAAAGCTTAATGATTAGTGTGTTTATTGACTGGTGGCAGAGTACCCATCATTCAACTGGAGAGAAGTGCAGGAGAGCCCTGGCACGAATCAAGCTCAGGTCTATTCACTTACAGCCATTTTGCATTCCATCCACTATGCTGCTATACAGGGAGCTAGCTCTAGGTACCCAAGTAGTGGTGTAAAGTACTTAAGTAAAAATACTTTAAAGTACTACTTAAGTAGTTTTTTGGGGTATCTGTACTTTACAACGTTTACTTTTACTTCACTACTTTACCTAAGAAAATAATGTACTTTTTACTCCATACATTTTTCCAGACACCCAAAAATATTTGTTACATGGCGTGCTTAGCAGGACAGGAAAATGGTCCAATTCACGCACTTATCAAGAGAACACATGGTCTTCTCTACTGCCTCCGATCTGGAAGACTCACTAAACACAAATGCATCGTTTGTAAATGATGTTGGAGTGTACCCCCGGCTATCTGTACATTTTAAAAACAAGAAAATGGTGCCATCTGCTTTGCTTTATATAAGGAATTTGAAATTGTTTATACTTTTACTTTTGCTACATAAGTATATTTGACCAATTCCATTTACTTTTGATACTTAATTATACTTAAGTGTATTAAGAAGAATACTTTTAGACTTTTACTCAAGTAGTATTTTACTGGGTGACTTTCATTTTTACTTGAGTAACTTTCAATTAAGGTATCTGTACTTTTACTCAAGTATGACAATTGGATAATTTCTTCACCACTGTACACAAGTGAATTAATGTTTTCATTGTCTTATATCCCATGCATTAGCTTGTACAATCTTAGGAATAGAAACAAATGGAAATTCACTGAACAAAAATATAAACGCAACATGTAAAGCATTGGTCCCATGTTTCATGAGCTGAAATAAAAGATCACACAAAAGCTTATTTTTCTAAAGAAGTTTTCACAAATTAGTTTACATCCCTGTTAGTGAGCATAGTGAGCCCATAGGGTGGCACACAACTGGCCCAGCGTCATCTGGGTCAGGGGAGGGTTTAGCCGGGGTAGGCCGTCATTGTAAAATAAGAATATGTTCTTAACTTACTTGCCTAGTTTAATGGTGGCGCAGTGGTCTAGGGCACTGCATCACAGCGCCAGGCTCTGTCGCAGCCGGCTGCGACCGGTAGGTCCGTGGGGCGATGCACAATTGGCCTAGCGTCGTCCGGGTTAGGGAGGGTTTTGCTGGTAGGGATATCCTTGTCTCATCACGCACCGGCAACTCCTGTGGCGGACCGGGCGCAGTGCACGCTAACCAAGGTCGCCAGGTGCACAGTGTTTCCTCTGACACATTGGTGTGGCTGGCTTCTGGGAAGGATGCGCGCTGTGTTAAGAAGCAGTGCGGCTTGGTTGGGTTGTGTTTCGACTTTCGACCTTCGTCTCTCCCGAGCCCGTACGGGAGTTGGAGCAATGAGACAAGATAGTAATTACTAACAATTGGATACCACGAAATTGGGGAGAAAAAGGGGGTAAAAAAATAAAGAAAAAATAATGACCATTACACAACTCAATAGCCCAGATGTTTCAAGTATTGAGGGAGTGTGCAATAGGCATGCTGACTGCAGGAATGTCCACTAGAGCTGTTGCCAGAGAATGTAATGTTAGAGAATATTACAGTGCGTCCAACTGGCCTTACAACCGCAGACCATGTGTAACAACGCCAGCCCAGGACTTTCACATCCATTTGAGACAAGCTACCTGGACTACTGATGAAACTGTGGATTTGCACAACCAAATAATTTCTGCTCAAACTGTCAGAAACCGTCTCAGGGATGCTCATCTGCGTGCTCGTCGTGCTCACCAGGGTCTTTAACTGCCTACATTTCGGCATTGTAACCGACCTTCGATGGCCACTGCCACACTGGAGAAGTGTGCTCTTCATGGGGATCTCTATTTCCTGAATGTTTTGATCACTTCTACCATGGGCAAACATACATGGAAGATTTCATATGAATCAAAAGGGGTGCAGTCAAAAAATGATTAAAATCATATGGGACGACTCTTGACTCATGTACAGGGATGAGGGCCTCTTCCCCCAGTCAGATAACTCAGAAATCAAATCAATCAAAGAAAATGTTGTTTGTGACATGCTTCGTAAACAACAGGTGTGGACTAACAGTAAAATGCGTCCTTACAGGCCCTTTCCAACAATGCGAGAAAAAAATAAAACACCAGAAATAAACAAGATAACAACGTAAATAAATATAAAATGAGTAGCGATAACTTTGCTATATTCACGGGGGACCAGTTCCGAGTCGATGTGCAGGGGTACGAGGTAATTAAGATACAGTGGCGAAAGTATTAACCCCCTTGGCATTTTTCCTTTTTTGTTGCCTTTACAACCTGGAATTAAAATGGATTTTTGGGGGGTTTGTATCATTGCAGCAATTACAGCTGAAAGTCTATTGAGATATGTCTCTATAGGCTTGGCACATCTTCCCACTGGGGTTTTTGACCATTCTTCAAGGCAAAACTGCTTCAGCTCCTTCACGTTGGATGGGTTACGCTGGTGTACAGCAATCTTTAAATCATACCACAGATTCTCAATTGGATTGAGGTCTGGGCTTTGACTAGGCCATTCCAAGACATTTAAATGTTTCCCCTTTAACCATTCGAGTGTTGCTTTAGCACAATGCTTAGGGTCATTGTCCAGCTGGAACCTCCATTCAAGTCTCAAATCTCTGGAAGACTGAAACAGGTTTCCCCTCAAGGATTTCCCTTTATTTAGCACCATCCATCATTCCTTCAATTCTGACCAGTTTCCCAGGACCTGCCGATGAGAAACATCCCCACAGCATGATGGTGTTCTCAGGGTGATGAGAGGTGTTGGGTTTGCGCCAGATATAGCATTTTCCTTGATGGCCAAAAATATGAATTTTAGTCTCATCCTGACCAGAGTACCTGACCAGAGTACCAGATCATGTGACACTTAATTAAAATCCACCTGTGTGCAATCTAACTAATTATGTGACTTCTGAAGGTAATTGGTTGCACCAGATCTTATTTAGGGGATTCATAGCAAAGGGGTGAATACATAGGCACACACCACTTTTCCGTTTGTTTTGTTATTTATTTTATTTTTTGAAACAAGGAATTTTTTCCATTTCACTTCACCAATTTAAACTCTTTTGTGTATGTCCATTACATTAAATAAAAATAAAATCCATTTGAATTACAGGCAACAAAATAGGGAGAACGCCAGGGGGATGAATACTTTTTGCAAGGCATTGTACATGCATAATGTCATCATCCAGCCACGTTTCAGTAAAACATATAATATTGCAGATTTTCTAGTCTCTCTGATTGGAGACTCTCAAACGAAGCTCTTCGATCTTATTCTCAAGTTACTGAGACATTTACCTATAGAACAGAGCATTGTTCAATTTTCTCTTTACCTCAATTTCCCCAGGACTCCACCTTATCTCCCATGTCTACGCGGAGTTGAAGTCGTATTTGAAGTCAAAATTGAGGTCAGGAACTGTCAATCTGATGTCCAGAAGTGCTTGGCTGTCATATTTGTTAAAAAATGTAAGATAAGCACGATAAACGTTAGGAAGTCCAGGATCCAGTTGGAGGGAGGTGTTCAGTCCCAGCGTCCTGAGCTTAGTGGTGAGCTTGGAGGGCACTATGGTGTACAGCTCATCGTGGGCAAGTGATGCAGATATTGGGCCGATACCATATTCATTAAATCCAGGTACTGTTATGTTCTGCTGGCAGCCTGGTAGAGATTATGTGCACCGTACTGATAACATAGGAGTGGGGACTCACCTTTGGCCTGTTGCACTCCTATCTTGTGGATGGTGATAGTGATGCTATTATGGAACATCGGATAGTTTTCCATTCTCATTTATCTCCCGGCTAATGATTAAATACCCCAACACTATTTATTTCAGAATGTGCCACTGCTAGATCTACTGTTCACACAGTGGATAATTTGCTTTCCACACAGGATGTAGTTTACATGACATTACTGTAAAAAAAAAAAACCTCTGTGGGACCTGTCTCATTAACAATTCTTCTATCCTTTGACGACAGGGTGAGGTTTCAAGCCTGATTAAATTCCCAATGCAACGACTTCATAATCGGTGATCTTTATTGAAGGGTTGAGCATCAATGATGTGAAATATTTGATCACGTGTAGCCGAAGATTAGAATGAATTTGTTTACATGTGTAGTCCCAAATTGTCAATCACGAGGTTTGAAATGAATAGTGAAGCTAGCCGCAGCCCAGAATCTTAAACACACAACAAAGTGTTTCTAATGCTGTGATAGATGGTGAATAAAGGCCCTTATGTGTTCTGGTACACATCATCTGAATAGAACTCGCCAAAAGGAACATAATCTCCTCTCCCGATGACGGCCAATACATGGCGATGTCTTGGTTTGTTTGTGTTGTGTTTATTTTCCTGTCAGGCGTGATGACTTCCCCATTAAGCCATCTCCAAAGTATATAATAGAGAGCCACTGTGCATGTAGATTAACATCCAAGCCGGACAGAAACATACCCATTACTTATATACTGGTTCTTGTAATGATTTAGTAATGACACCTGGCCAGGTCTATGTCAATATTTGTGTTTAAACGTGTATGGGTCAGAGATATTGAAATCAATGTATATACTGTCAAAATATTAAGACACACAATGTTGACACTTCTGATTTCATTGAAAAAAAAAACAGAACCTAAACTCAACCATAGATTTAACTAACCACCTGTTACAGATAGCTTTGGAAGAAGTTCAAGTTGAACTAAAAACACACGTTTTTAAGTCGAGGGATGTCAATCATGACACATAGCCTTTTGAAATTTCCTATATCAAATGTGTAAACTATCAGTTAACTAGGCAAGTCAGTTAAGAACAAATTCTTATTTTCAATGACGGCCTGTTCAGGGGCAGAACGACAGAATTGTACCTTGTCAGCTCGGGGATTTGAACTTGCAAACTTCCGGTTACTAGTCCAACGCTCTAACCACTAGGCTACCCTGCCGTAAGATCATAAGATCCAGAACACTGATAACTTTCACTACTTGCTTTCCCTTTCACATTGTATGCTTACAAGCCAACATTTGATCTTGCACAATGTTGAGACAATGAATGAAGTCTTTGATCTCACCATTACTCTTCATTACTGTGAGTCGGACATCAGTGAAAAACCACTAAGAACCTCACCTCTTTGGATTCATGAAAAGGATCAGTTCCCCCTGGTTTGTGTAACCATATTGTACTGTAGATGTCATTGAGATGACAGTGTAGTGACTTTGTGTTAAAGCAAATCATTAATTGGGAAAAGGAATTATAGAAATGGATGTGGTACAAATGACACATTTTAGTGTCAAGTCTTCTCTCTTTTTCTAAATCACCAGTACTGGCAGCCACAGAGGGTTTATGGAATTGTTCAGAAAATGTGTAGCTCTTCAGCTTTAGATGCAAGCACGCACACAAACACTCACACTCACACTATAAAGAGTCATTGAGTAGTCTGACAGTGCTGGCCTTGTGTGGGGACTCAGTGGCAAATTGATTCAACTTTAAGGCAGAGATAAACTATTATTTCACGAATGTGAGTCTTTGTGCTCATCCCAGAGTTGTACTTTGATGACTTTTGCCCTGTGTCTTACAAGAGCCTCTAATGCAGTGGAAAACCAAGGCTTGCGTTGTCTGGTAAGTCTCTCTCTGTGGCATATAGCTACAGTGATTACTCCATATGTAAAAGTCCCATAGATGGTGTGGATGCCATGCTGGTCAGACACAGCAGTATAGTGGGTCAATGATTCCTGTTGTTTTTTAAAGTAATATTGCATTGTTGTATTCACACCACATTTGGTAAATAAAGTCTGCTGCTTACTTGCATTCAAAGATGTGTCGTGTCTCTAACTGATTCAATTATATGACAGGCTATTTTAGCAAATCGATGACCTAACGTTCGACTGGTTATGTGATTGAATTAACCTCTTAGAGCTAGCCCCTACTTTTTTCAATTTCCGCCTGAAGACATACCCATATCTAACTGCCTGTAGCTCAGGCACAGAACCAAGGATATGCATATTCTTCGTACCATTTGAAAAGAAAACACTGAACTTTGTGTTAACGTGAATTGAATGTAGGAGAATATAACACAACAGACCTGGTTTAGATAGTACAGTATTTTTTATTGTTTTTCCATCATCTTTAAAATTAACAAGATAAAACAAACATTCAGATAGGATGATGGGGACAATTTCAGTGAAAAACACGAGGGCAACAGTACCTGTGCAAAGTTTCAGAATGATAACTTCCAAAATGAGTGTGCTACATGACATTTATCATGAAGTCACCCAGGTGTCCCACACAAGTAGCCCAAATGTACCCAAGTGGCCAAATTAGAGAAGTTATACATTTTGAATGGGATAACTACACTGTTCAAAAAAATAAAGGGAACACTTAAACAACACAATGTAACTCCAAGTCAATCACACTTCTGTGAAATCAAACTGTCCACTTAGGAAGCAACACTGATTGACAATACATTTCACATGCTGTTGTCCAAATGGAATAGACAACAGGTGGAAAGTATAGGCAATTAGCAAGACACCCCCAATAAAGGAGTGGTTCTGCAGGTGGTGACCACAGACCACTTCTCAGTTCCTATGCTTCCTGGCTGATGTTTTGGTCACTTTTGAATGCTGGCAGTGCTTTCACTCTAGTGGTAGCATGAGATGGAGTCTACATGCCACACAAGTGGCTCAGGTAGTGCAGCTCATCCAGGATGGCACATCAATGCGAGCTGTGGCAAGAAGGTTTGCTGTGTCTGTCAGCGTAGTGTCCAGAGCATGGAGGCGCTACCAGGAGACAGGCCAGTACATCAGGAGATGTGGAGGAGGCCGTAGGAGGGCAACAACCCAGTAGCAGGACTGCTACCTCCGCCTTTGTGCAAGGAGAAGCAGGAGGAGGACTGCCAGAGCCCTGCAAAATTATCTCCAGCAGGCCACAAATGTGCATGTGTCTGCTCAAACAGTCAGAAACAGACTCCATGAGGGTGGTATGAGGGCCCGACCTCCACAGGTGGGGGTTGTGCTTACAGCGCAACACCGTGCAGGACGTTTGGCATTTGCCAGAGAACACCAAGATTGGCAAATTCGCCACTGGCGCCCTGTGCTCTTCACAGATGAAAGCAGGTTCACATTGAGCACATGTGACAGACGTGACAGAGTCTGGAGACGCCGTGGAGAACGTTCTGCTGCCTGCAACATCCTCCAGCATGTTTGGAGGAGGTTTGGCGGTGGGTCAGTCATGGTGTGAGGTGGCATTTCTTTGGGGGGCCGCACAGCCCTCCATGTGCTCGCCAGAGGTAGCCTGACTGCCATTAGGTACCGAGATGAGATCCTCAGACCCCTTGTGAGAGCATATGCTGGTGCAGTTGGCCCTGGGTTCCTCCTAATGCAAGACAATGCTTGACCTCATGTGGCTGGAGTGTGTCAGCTGTTCCTGCAAGAGTAAGGCATTGATGCTATGGACCGGCCCCCCCATTCCCCAGACCTGAATCCAATTGAGCACATCTGGGACATCATGTCTCGCTCCATCCACCAACGCCACGTTGCACCACAGACTGTCCAGGAGTTGGCGGATGCTTTAGTCCAGGTCTGGGAGGAGATCCCTCAGGAGACCATCCGCCACCTCATCAGGAGCATAACAAAGGTATTGTAGGGAGGTCATACAGGCACGTGGAGGCCACACACACTACTGAGCCTCATTTGAACTTGTTTTAAGGACATTACATCAAAGTTGGATCAGCCTGTAGTGTGACTCCAAATCCAGACCCCCATGGGTTGATACATTTGATTTCCATTGATCATTTTTGTGTGATTTTGTTGTCAGCACATTCAACTATGTAAATACAAAATAATTTAATAAGAATATTTAATTCATTCAGATCTAGGATGTGTTATTTTAGTGTTCCCTTAATTTTTTTTGAGCAGTGTATATACAAAATACCAAAATGGTATTCTAACAACCCCCCAAAAAAACAGAGAAAAACATGAAAAAAAAAAAAATATACATTTACAAAATAACACTTTCAATATTTGGAAGACCCTCAGGCCTCTACACAATATTGTGCTGCTGATGCCAGGTGCCATATCAGTCTCTTTCTGCTGTAGAGCAGAGGGTCACCAAGCATGTGGTGCAGGTGAAGGGGGACTTCATTTTGCAAAGAACACAGTGACGCCTCCATGCTGTGCCCTTTTGGCCCTGAGGCACATCCATGCCTGCAGAAATACATTTGGGCAGATGAACATCACTTGTGGCAGGAGCTGGATGAACCAGCTTCAGTGGGGGATGGATACCTTTGCACTGGGGGCTCCCATTCGGAGTCAGTGTCACTGTGAAAGAAAATGTTCAGTTAGAATAGTTTCACATATGAGCCCTGTATCAACAGGTATAATAAACATATATATATATATATATATATATATATATATATATATATATATATATATATATATATATATATATAGAGAGAGTACAGGGAACATAAGGTTGAATATATTATTATAGACCAGCTAGATCTACTGTATTTTATATTATGACATTTCAGCTAGATCTACTGTCTCTATTATATTATGACAGACCAGATAGATCTACTGTCTTTATTATATTACAACAGACCAGCTGTATCTACTGTCTCCATTTCACTTTGGCCATTGTTGCGGGCCTGCCCTCCCCTCAACAGCCTCAAATAGGATATTTCATTTCACAAATAATATTTTATATGATTAATTTCAAGCAACGGCATTAGCATGAGAAGAACTTACCAGTCCAAAACGATGTCCTCTCCGTTAAAAAATATTCCTTCATTTGGGAATCGCTAAATGAGTCGTCCTCGATCAATTTCTTCTAAAATGGTGTGTACATCTGTATATCTAGACTTAGATTTGGCTATTCCTGACTTAGTCGCCATACTGATTGATATATAAACAGTTGAATATGCGCTTACCAAAACAATGCTGTGCGCAACATGCGTGGCTCCTTCCAGCATGAATCGTCAATGGCGAATTAACATCTTTACCCCGGAGTTTACTACATGGGTTGGTCTTCCAACACATAAACATTACATATTGCCATTTACCTCAGCTCATTGGCTATCTACCCAGTTAGATTTCAAGACGATCAGTGGTCATTGGGTTAAAATACCGTCAATCAACGGAAAAGTGGTCATATTATTGGTGCAGAATGATGTCATTACTTGTTGTCTTCAAATCGGTTTCTTTCAGTCAATACGTCCCGTGAAATGACCCATCAGGTTTGGTTGTGTTACAAACAAACCAGTTGATTGCAATGAAACCAAACATGACTGGAAAATCACGTTTTGTGTGTGTATTTACCTGAAATGTGTCGTCGAAAATGGAATGAGACGGAATTCACGACACAAGCGGTTCACAAAATGTTTCGTGTTAGGCTATAAAAAATTTTTTTATCAAACAAAAGACCATTCATTGTGTAACAATGAGCATTGGGATTGCAAACAGAGGATGTTAGTCAAAGTTAAACAATTTATTTTATTGCAGTTTGTGATTTTGTTACGCCTGTGCTGGTTGAAATAGTTGTTTTTTATGGGTCTCTATCCTCAGATAATCACATCTTATTCTTTCGCAGTAAATCCTTATTTAAATCGGACAACGCAGTTGGATTAGCAAGATTCTAGGCTTTCGAAACATGTGAGACACTTGTATTTTCATGAATGTTTAATATGACTATTTATTTAGCGGTCACCGTATGTTGTCGAATTTCATCCCGCTACCGGGTTCGGTGTGCAGAGAGGTTAAACCATGCAAAAATGAACTCGTTAATAAACTGGGGCACCACAGAAGAGTGTTTATACAGCTGCTGTCTTACGAATACACTCTTGAAGATCTGAATATCTTTTATATCAATAGCAGTCAATTATTAATCGTCACCTTATTCAGTCTCATCTGAATGTCGTAAAATTCTGGGTTATCTTCATGAACCCTGGCTAACAAGTTGAATCAGTAATACAACATTTGGCGTATTTATTTATTTATTTATTAAATACCTAAATAATGACACAGAATTACATATACATATACTAATCATGTCGTAAAATAAAAAGTCCCTAACGGACAAAACCGATATGGGCGGTTATTAGAATGCATAAGATTCGAAGTTGGAAGACTGATTTGCCCAACAGAGATCGCCATTGTCCATTGCAGAATCTTTCTGGTTGTAGTGTTGTAGAGCAGATACGTTGAAGTACCCTGTCATTCTCAGGAGATTGTCTGTATTTTCCTAGGTCACGTACAGTACGATTACAGCTGCAGCTGATAACTAGACTTCTAGGATGTATCACTTCTTCTTTAGTGAATAAGAGTTCAAAGATCATACCATTTTGCCATAATCAGTTCGCGCTGAATTCTGGCTGGTCTAGTCGAAATTCATCCTTCCAGCTTGGTGATCGCCACCTCCATGTTGAAATTAGCACTTTAAAATGTATGGACACTAGTCCTCACGTTGTTGGGAACTAAGGTTGACTTCCGTCAGCAGGCTTTTGTTTTGGGGGAGAGAAGGGCGTGTTTCATAGTTCTCAACCAATGTCTGTTCACTTGGACGTGGCCACTGAGCATTGTTTACTTATGAAAACAATTATCTCATTTAGAAGCTAAAAATACCTTTAATATTTTCCCAAATTGTTTCATATTTAAACATTTAAATAGCACAACAATTCCATGTGAATCTGATAACTAGAATGTGAAAACCAAGATACAATTTGTCGTCCTATCACCAGATATAATGTCCCAGACACCAACTGATCTGACATCATATTCTTTAAGTACCAATGGACACTTTCAACTGGTTGGATTACAGAAATATTGTACCTTTCCCCAATCTTTTGATGTTACCATAATCTCTCTATGTTAACAAAGGGCTTTCCAAGAGTCCATTATTCAGGCTAGTTCAGGCTTCTTCACTGCTTGCAAGATGTAATCGTATGTATACCCCAGGCATGGCTAGACCAGGTTTACTTGGTGTTTACGAAAACACCTAAGTGATTCAATTAACATTAACTAAACAGAGTAGGTTGAGAAACAGAGTAGTTCGAAAATTGGAACAGCAGAAAATGCATGATTTATTGTCTCATCATTTTACGGTGAATAAATATTTCCTTTTATTCACGTGTACTTATCCTGTTGTAGTATAAGGTGATGATGGTTTGTGGGCTTTGTATGATGATTACCACCCTGAATGCACTGTGGGTTTCTGACATCATTAAATCCATAATTAATTAGTTAGAAAACATTTAATAGAAAAGTAAACAGTTTGCCCCTTTGTAACCTTGGGTGTAATTATTCATACAAGAATAAAACTGCAGTGCATGACAATTCTGCATGCACAGTTGGTTTAATTTAGTGTTGCAATGGGAGGTCCTCCTGAGCATGCCCCTGTTTGATGAAGGTGCTATCACCCTCAATGAGAGGAATAATTATCATAACAGCACATTCATAAGCTTTCTATTAGATTAAGGCCCATTTTTATAGACTCCCAGCAAGTGGGGGAATGGTAGCTTAATGTAATTGGTTACAGGGTGACATGCAGGGAGGCGTCAAGAAAAAACAAACATTTATTGAGCTTTGTTTTGCTTGCTTTATTTTTCCATGAAGCAAGAAGCTTTATTTCAACATTTTAATCTCTCTGTGATCCTGCAGTGTTTCATATAAATGGTTTGTGCCTTCCGTTTATTTTTCCCATCCATAATACATGGGACTATCTAAATCCTGCTGGTGCGTGCAGGGGAGAGAGAGCCTGGTTTGCTAGTGCTGTGAGGCATGGAGGCACAGAACAAAGTGGTGGAAATATATAAGCGAGAAAATAAAAAAGAGAGGTAGCCACTCAGGGCCGACTGTTATTTTGATGGTTGACTGTTTCGTTTTTTTGTTTCTCACTCATCTGCAATCATATATATGCAACAGCGTATGAATATTCTACTGAGTTACCCAGAGCTAGACAGTGTCAGTGCAAGATGAAAGTATTTTGTTTCAAAGAGATAAAAAAGAATGCATTTAATCTTCAATATGTATTTTTTATTTCACCTTTATTTAACCAGGTAGGCCAGTTGAGAACGAGTTCGCATTTACAACTGAGAAGATGAGGGATGGCAATGCGACACAAACAACAACACAGACTTACACAAGGAATAAACAAACGTACAGTCAATAACACAATAGAAAAGGCTATATACAGTGTGTGCAAATGGCGTAAGGATGCAAGGCAATTAATATTCAATAGTAGCGAAGTAATTACAATTTAGAAAATTAACACTGGAGTGATAGATGTGCAGATGATGATGTACTTGTCGAAATACTGGTGTGCAAAAGAGCAAAAGAAAAGTAAATAAAAACAATATGGGGATGAGGTAGGTAGTTGGAGGGGCTATTTACAGATGGGCTGTGTACAGCTGCAGCGATCGGTAAGCTGCTCAGATAGCTGATGCTTAAAGTTAGTGAGGGAGATATAAGTCTCCAACTTCAGTGATTTTTGCAATTCGTTCCAGTCATTGGCAGCAGAGAACTGGAAGGAAAGGGGGCCAAAGAAGTGTTGGCTCTGGGGATGACCAGTGAGATATACCTGCTGGAGCGCATGCTATGGGTGGGTGTTGTTATAGTGACCAGTGAGCTGGGAGAAGGCGGAGCTTTACCTAGCAAAGACTTATAGATGACCTGGAGCCAGTGGGACTGGCGACGAAAATGTGGGCCAGCCGACCAGAGCATACAGGTCACAGTGGTGGGTGTTATATGGGGCTTTGGTGACAAAACGGATGTCACTGCTGAGTAGAGTGTTGGAGGCTATTTGGTAAATGACATCGCCGAAGTCGAGGATCGGTAGGATAGTCAGTTTTACGAGGGTATGTTTGGCAGCGGGAGTGAAGGGTGCTTTGTTTTGAAATAGGAAGCCGATTCTAGATGAAATTTTGGATTGGAGATGTTTAGTATGAGTCTGGAAGGAGAGTTTACAGTCTAACCAGACACCTAGGTATTTGTATTTGTCCACATACTCTAAGTCAGAGCCGTCCAGAGTAGTGATGCTGGGCGGGTACGGGCAGCGATCGGTTGCGTTTAAGAGCAGTTGGGGGACACGGAAGGAGTGTTGTATAGCATTGAACCACAGTGTCCAAAGAAGGGCCAGATGTATACAGAATGGTGTCGTCTGCGTAGAGGTGGATCAAGGAATCACCAGCAGCAAGAACGACATCGTTGATATATACAGAGAAAAGAGTCGGCCTGAGAATTGAACCCGGTGGTAGCCCCATAGAGACTGCCAGAGGTCCGGACAATAGGCCTTCCGATTTGACACACTGAACTCTATCTGAGAAATAGTTGGTGAACCACGCGAGGCAGTCACTTGAGAAACCAAAGCTGTTGAGTCTGCCAATTAGAATACGATGATTGACACAGTCAAAAGCCTTGGCCAGGTCGATGAAGACAGCTGCACAGTACTGTCTTTTATCGATGGTGGTTATGATATCGTTTAGTACCTTGAGCATGGCTGAGGTACACCCGTGACCAGCTTGGAAACCGTATTGCACAGCGGAGAAGGTACGGTGAGATTCGAAATGGTCAGTTATCTGTTTGTTACCTTGGCTTTCGAAGACTTTAGAAAGGCGGGGCAGGATGGATATAGGTCTGTAACAGTTTGGGTCTAGAGTGTCTCCCCCTTTGAAGAGGGGGATGACCGCGGCAGCTTTCCAATCTTTGGGAATCTCGGACGATACGAAAGAGAGGTTGAACAGACTGGTAATAGGGGTTTCAAAAATGGCGGCGGATTATTTTAGAAAGAGAGGGTCCATATTGTCTAGCCCAGCTGATTTGTACACGTCCAGTTTTTCAGCTCTTTCAGAATATCTCTTATCTGGATTTGGGTAAAGGAGAAGCTGGGGAGGCTTGGGCAAGTTGCTGCAGGGGGGTGCGGAGCTGTTGGCCGGAGTTGGGGTAGCCAGGAGGAAAGCACTGCCAGCCATAGAGAAATGCTTATTGAAATTCTCGATTATTTGTTGATTTGTCGGTGGTGACAGTGTTTCCTAGCCTCAGTGCAGTGGGCAGCTGGGAGGAGGTGCTCTTATTCTCCATGGACTTTACAGTGTCCCAAAACTTTTGGGAATTAGAGCAACAGGATGCAAATTTCTGTTTGAAAAAGCTTTGCTTTCCTAACTGACCGCGTGTATTGGTTTCTGACTTCCCTGAAAAGTTGCATATCGCAGGGACTATTCGATGCTAGTGCAGTCTGGCACAGGATGTTTTTGTGCTGGTCGAGGGCAGTCAGGTCTGGAGTGAACAAAGGGCTATATCTGTTCTTAATTCTACATTTTTTGAAAGGGGCATGCTTGTTTAAGATGGTGAGGAAATTACTTTTAAAGGACGACCAGGCATCCTCTACTGACAGGATGAGGTCAATATCCTTCCAGGATACCCAGGCCAGGTCAATTAGAAAGGCCTGCTCGCTGAAGTGTTTTTGGGAGCATTTGACAGTCATGGGGGTTGGTCTTTTGACCGGGGACGCAGGCAATGAGGGGGTGATCGCTGAGATTCTGATTGAAAACAGCAGAGGTGTATTTGGAGGGCAAGTTGGTCAGGATAATATCTATGAGAGTGTCCATGTTTATGGATTTAGGGTTGTACCTGGTGAGTTCCCTGATAATTTGTTTGAGATTGAGGGCATCTAGCTTAGATTGTAGGACTGCCGGGGGGTTAAGCATATCCCAGTTTAGGTCAACTAACAGTACGATCTCTGAAGATAGATTAATTAATTAATTAATTCACATATGGTGTCTATGGTGGTCTATAACAGGCGGCAACAGAGAGTTATTTCTGGAGAGATTCATTTTTTAAATTAGAAGTTCGAACTGTTTGGACATAGACCTGGATGACCGAACTTTGCAGGCTATCTCTGCAGTACATTGCAACTCCTCCCCCTTTGGCAGTTCTATCTTTACGGAAAATGTTGTAGTTGGGGATGGAAATCTCAGAATGTTTGGTGGCCTTCCTAAGCCAGGATTCAGATACGGCAAGGACGTCAGGGTTTGTGCTAAAGCAGTGAGTAAAACAAACTTAGGGATGAGGCTTCTGATGTTAACATGCATGAAACCAAGGATTTTACGGTTACAGAAGTCAACAAATGAGAGCGCCTGAGGACACACAGGCCCTGGATTAACGGAGGAGGAATAGGAGGAGTAGGATGAGGGTACGGCTAATGGCTATCAAAACTGGTCATCTAGTGCGTTGGCTACAGTGAATTAAAGGAGCAGATTTCTGGGCGTGGAAGGATAGATTTAGGGCATAATAGACAGGGGTACAGACAGGGGTATGGTAGGGTGCGGGTACAGTGGAGGTAAACCTAGGCATTGATTGACGATAAGAGAGGTTGCATTTCTGGATGCACTAGTTGTACTGGGTGAGGTCAAAGCATGTGTGGGAGGTGGGACTAAAGAGGTATCTGAGGCATGATGAGTAGGACTAGGGGCTCCGCAGTAAACTAAAACAATGATAACTATCCTAAACAACCGTATACAAGCCATATTGACATTAGAGAGAGACATAAAGCGAGGCATAAAGCAATCACAGGTGTTGATTGGGAGAGCTAGCTAAGACAACAGCGGGTAAGACAACAACAGCTAATCAGCTAAGACAACAACAGGTACAATGGCGATGAATGGGCAAAGAGGGTCAGTTAACTACACACAGGGCCCGAGTTCGAGGCTGGGGCCGACAGATAAACAAAATAAACAAAATGGCGTACCGTGATTAATGAACAGTCCAGCAAGCATCAGCTATGTAGCCAAGTGATCATAGGGTCCAGTGAACAGCAATAGATGAAACAGGGAAGCCTCTAGGTAGTTGTTACTACGCTTGCAAGCGGGAGACACAGCGTTCAAAAACGTTAGCAGGCCGGGGCTAGTAGAAACGTCTTTACCGACGTCCAGCAAAGGTCGGTTGAGGGCACAACGGATGGAATTACGTCGGCAGACCAGTCGTGATGGATTGGCGGGGCTCCGTGTCAACAAAGGGTCCAGGCCAGTTGGCAAGAGAGGTATTGTAGCTGGAGTAATTTTGTTTGCTAGCCAGAAGATGGCCTGGCTCGAGGCTAACTGGTGCTGGCTTCGGGACAAGGGCGTTGGCCACTATAGCCCCTCGGTAGCAGCTGCAAAGGTCCAGAGCAAGAATCTGGTGATGTAGTGGATTCTAGCTGTGTTAGTGAAGAGTCCGGGAGGCATCAGCTGTATGTCCGAGTGATCATAGGGTCCACTGAGCAGGCCGGGAGATGGGCCTGGCTCAAGGCTAGCTTCGGGGTTCGGGGTTGGCTAGCTATTTGCGATGATCCGGAATAATGGTTCATGCCTTACGGTAGGAATCCAGTGTTGTAGAAAAACAGTCCGGTATGCTCAGGGTTGATTTCGCGCTGTGCCGACTGGCAGATTGGCAAGTATTATCCAGGCTAAAAGCTGTGTCTGTGTTAAAGGTAAAGGCCGCTAGCAGTGACTAATAATGACTAAATAGCTAGTAGCTAATTAGCTAGCTTTTGATGGAGGTTCTGGCTATAAAAATAGCTAAAAATAGCAAATCCGTATCACATTGGGTGAGGCAGGTTGCCGGAAGGTATATTTAATTTTAAAATGGAAAAAGAAATTGAAATATACACAAAAAAGACGGGAAAAAAATTCTTTGCAATTGTTTTCAAGTTTTATAATTTCTAGCAGAATTATGCTGTTGATTGTAGGTTGTCATTTTACATTTACATTTAAGTCATTTAGCAGACGCTCTTATCCAGAGCGACTTACAAATTGGTGCATTCACCTTATGACCTCCAGTGGAACAGTAGTGCATCTAAATCTTTTCAGGGGGAGGGGGGGGTGAGAGGGATTACTTTATCCTATCCTAGGTATTCCTTGTCTCTGAATATAGTCCACTGTGAGGTTAGAAAACATGTCCATTTAAAGAATGAGTCAACCATGACATTTTGAGTTGAAATTACCCTGATTCTTCCAGAGTTCAGGTAGTAATAAAGCTATTCTTCCCCTCTGCTTTTGAAATTAACTAAAGAAAGCAGGAAAACACAAGGCAATAACACTGTCTGCAGCAGTCCTACATAGAGTACATTTTGCTTACATTTCTGCTTTAATATGTCTCTTTCTGATCCCAGCTGTGTCCAAAGGCACTGCCTTGAATGCTGCCAAAGTTACATGAAAAGACAGTTAAAGATTATGAAAGACCAAGAGCATTTCTCACACATCTACATGAAGCTAGTGAGAACATTCAGGGGCAATGTTTTATGACACTAGTTCTTGAAAATTATCACGTTTAGCTATGTTACAAAAAAACATCATTCATCCTTCACAGCATCACCAATGTGATCTAGACAACCACATAAAAAATAGAAGAAGTAGAATAAAAATGAAATAGAAGTAGAAAGTTGTAGAATAATTCCTCTTCCTCTTTGTGGAAAGCTTTCATGACAGTCCTCAGCATCTACTCTGGGAACAGCTAGTAGTCGCTGTAAAATGTGTCACACCTCCTTCACTCTGTTCAGGGCACAGTCAGGAGTCTGTGCAAGTGTGTCACACTGCTGTGGCATTGTGGTAAGCCACCCTGCAGGGAGGAAGAGGAGCCGAGTGAAGCCGGGTGCAGAGAAGAGCAGCCTTTAATTTAGTCTCCCAGGAAAGGCCTCCATTTTACAAGTGAATAATAACAGCATTAACCAGAAATCATGTCTCTACCAGTCGCTTGAAAACCATCCACTCAAATCACATCTGTCTATCCTATGATGGGACTGACTGTTGGTGGGTGAAAATAAGTCTTCTTTGCTGTTGATATTGTTAGCTATCTACATTGTGCCTCTGGTTTGTTTCTGTCCCTATCTGACATAGGAGTATCTTCACTGCATGAGAGCAACAGTCAGTGGTTTAGGGATTCAGAGAGTATAAATCATTTCATTCCGGATAAGACTCAGCCTCACATTCTACAGGAGGCAGTCTATGTTTTGGTAACTATAAATTCCAAGACCCTTCAGACCATGTTCATCCCCACATCTTAAAAGCCCTTTGCTATAAATTATTCTATGCTCTGATATCTACTACAGTTATGATTGTACTTTATGGGGACTGATTGTGGTAAACAAGTGTTTCTTACACGTGTATTTATAGAATTTGCAGACCATTTTTTGAGAGAAGCTATTATTAATAGGCATACTACGTGTTGATGGTATAGACGTGCCTTTTTAATCAAATCAAATTTTATTTGTCACATACACATGGTTAGCAGATGTTAATGCGAGTGTAGCGAAATGCTTGTGCTTCTAGTTCCGACAATGCAGTAATAACCAACGAGTAATCTAACCTAACAATTCCACAACTACTACCTTATACACACAAGTGTAAAGGGATAAAGAATATGTACATAAAGATATATGAATGAGTGATGGTACAGAAGGGCATAGGCAAGATGCAGTAGATGGTATCGAGTACAGTATATACATATGAGATGGGTAATGTAGGGTATGTAGACAAAGTGGCATAGTTTAAAGTGGCTAGTGATACATGTATTACATAAAGATGCAGTAGATGATATAGAGTACAGTATATACATATACATATACCAGGTGCCTTTTTAGTCAGTATTGTTCATATCACTAACTTTAGCACACTTGGTGCTAATGAGAAATTACTTATGGGTTGAGCTGTTGAAAACTCCGACACAGTGATCCTTTATTTCTATCTTAATCATCAATTACATTCAGCATTAAAAATATCTACATACAATACCGGTCAAAAGTTTTAGAACACCTACTCATTCAAGGGTTTTGCATTATTTTTACCATTATCTACATTGTAGAATAATAGTGAAGACATCAAACTATGAAATAACACATATGGAATCATGTAGTAACCAAAAAAGTGTTCAACAAATAAAAATATATTTGAGATTTGAGATTCTTCAAAGTAGCCACCCTGTTACGGATACAGTTATCCTGTGTGTGTATGTATCCTGTGTGTGTTTCTTTTCTCTCCTTCTCCCCTCACAGGTGAAAATCATCACTCCCCAATCAGTCAACAATCAATCATCAATCAGAAGACACACCTCCTCCTATTTCCTACCCTATCACAGTTCCTTCCCCATGGTTTAAAAACCCCATCATTTGTTTGCTCTCTAGCAATCTCTAGCTCAATCTCTCTGTAAATGCCATGTCTGTAGGTCTCTGTATTTCACTCTCGCTTTGTGTCTTAACCTCTCTTTTGTTTAAAGCACCTCCATAGCACTTTGTCATCACCTGTGAGTATTGTTTTTGGTTATGGTGTTTGTTTGTTGCTGGTGGGAAAAGGGGGAAACCAAGACAAGTCGCCCATGGGCATACACTACCCGTAGGTGAACTTTGTTAAATACACTAGTTAGAACTGGGCGGACCACCCACTGTGTTTTTGGTTAGTTAGTTAGCTGTTGTTAAAGTAGGCTAGTCTAGCTTAGGGGTGTTTTTGAATACTTATTGTTTCTTTCCTTGGGTCCAGCTCAGCCCCTTTTCCTGCTCCCCCCATTACCGTGTGTTTATAAATAAACCTAGAGTTTGACGGTAGATTTCTGTTGTCGTGGTTATTTCGTGCACACTTTTACTTTGTCACAATAATAATTTGCATGAGTTATGTTACGGGTCTCATTACCATCCCCCCTAGACTGTCGGGCCAAAAGGGATTCGTAACATAAGTGGGGGCTCATCCGGGATCTGTCATAACTGACACCCATGCCGCTCATGTAGATTGTTGTAGTGGTATAGTTCAGTGTTGAGCGTCATAGCTGAAGTAGCATTAGTGTTTGCTATTTTCTTTGGCACTTGTGAAGTAGTGTAACATGACTACTTTTGATTTGAGATCTTTTTGGATAACCCTTCGTGGGAGGTTTTTGACAAATGTCGTAGAGTTGATTTAATGACCTTGGCTGACCATTATTCAGTATCGATTCCGCAGAGTTTAGTTAAGGCGGAGGTTAAACAGCTAGTATTAAATGTATTGTTGGAAGAGCAGGTGCTTGTGTTACCGCTGCCTGAGCCTACTACCCCTGTAGGGGATGTTGCTGCTCCTGTAAGCCCATTGGTGTCTGATAATGAGGGAGAGGCTAAAACACCAGCCACATTGTCCCGTTTTGATCCACTCTCCCCACTGTCAAATGGTGATGCCAGGAGGGATGTCCGTTTAGCACAGTTCCAACTGGAGGTGGAAGAGAGAGCCCAAATTAGGCGAGAGACTCTCCAGTTGGAGATGTGCAAAATAGAGGCAGAAAAAGAACGAGAACAACGGCATTTGGAGATGTGTAAAATTGAGGCAGACAGAGAACAAAGGCAGTTGGAGTTCAAAATGCGCCAGATGGAACTGGAGGCAGAGACAGCGAGGCTAGCCTCCGGTCCTACTATGCCTGTTTGTGAGCCGTCCTCACCTGCTGTGTCCTCAAACACATTTGACTTTAGTAGGCAGATTGCCTTAGTACCTTTGTTCAGAGAGTCAGAGGTTGACTCCTATTTTTGTGTATTTGAGCGTATAGCCGTAGCATTGAAATGGCCTGAAGAGGTATGGTGCCTATTACTTCAGTATAAATTAACTGGTAAAGCCCAAGAGGTTTTGTCGGCGCTACCTCTGGAGGACAGTTTGAATTACGAAGTGGTCAAAGCTACTGTTCTTCGTGCCTATGAGCTTGTGCCTGAGGCATACCGACAGAGATTTAGGTCTCATAGAAAGTCTTCTAGTAAGACTTATGTGGAATTTGCTAGAGACAAGGGAAATCTGTTTGATAAATGGCATGCTGCTAGTAAGGTAACTGATTTCAACTCTCTCCGGGAGTTAATCTTGTTGGAAGAGTTTAAAAATTGCTTACCCGAACGCATTGTAGTTTACCTAAACGAACAGAAAGTATCCTCCCTGGCAGAAGCGTCTGTGTTGGCAGACGAGTTTGTGTTGACGCACAAGAGTGTGTTTTCAGCTCAAACTGAGAGTAGAGCCACTGAGTTTCCTACCTTTAGCCCTAGTCGGTCAGCAGTAGTATATCAAGCACGCCAGAAGAATGAGCGTCCCTGTTTCTATTGTCATAAAGTAGGACATATGATTAATGATTGCTTCCTGCTTAAACGCAAACAAGGGATGCCTCTTCGTGCCAAGCCACCAACAGGTGTTGCTCTAATTCGTACGGTTGTGAGGTCTGCAACAAAACAGGTGCCGCAGGGTAACTGTAGTTTGAAAGTCTCAGTCCCCGACCGCAGTTATGAACCATTCATTTTCGAGGGGTTTGTGTCCCTAACGAATGACGAAGCGTCTCAGCGACCGGTTAAAATCCTTAGAGATACTGGTGCGGCGCAGTCGTTTATATTGTCTGATGTGTTGCCCTTATCTGACGATACATACTGTGGTTCCAGTGCGTTAGTGCAGGGTATTGAAATGGGTTTTGTCCCAGTGCCATTGCACTTTGTGAAAGTACACTCTGAGTTAATCAGTGGAATATTCAGAGTGGGGGTACGCCCTATGTTGCCAGTGAAAGGTGTGACCTTTATAATGGGTAACGATATTGCCGGAGGAAGGTAGTACCCGTATTGGAAGTATTGGATAAAAGTGACCACTCTCTCGAATGAGCTGGCACAGAGTTATCCACATGTGTTCCCCGCTTGTGCTGTCACTCGTGCTCAGGCACGACAAGAGGGTGACGTGATAGATTTGTCAAACACTGTTCTGTTCAAAGAGGTTGATCAAGAAGATGGATTGTGTGATACCTCTGAGAAGCTGATCACCTCTGACAAACAGCCCAGGAAAGAATCAAAGAACGTTGAACTTATTGCTGATGCAATACAGTTACCAGTCACTCGTGAGCAGCTGATTGCTAACCAAAAGGTTGACAACAAGCTTGCTAAATGTTTTTCTAGTGTTGTCTCATTGGAAGATGTGAAGAAGAAAAACGTGGCTTACTTCATTGATGGTAATCTCCTCATGCGTAAATGGAAATCCCATGTTGACGCGGATGGAGATTGGAATGCTGTTTACCAAATAGTGATTCCTACAGTCTTTCGACAAAATGTGTTATCCCTTGCTCATGATCACCAGTGGTCTGGTCATTTAGGAATCACAAAAACTTATGATCGGATCCTTCGACATTTCTTTTGGCCGGGTTTAAAACAAGATGTGGCTCAGTTCTGTCGGACATGCCACACATGTCAGATAACAGGAAAACCAAATCAGGTTATTCCTCCCGCTCCTCTTTGTCCCATACCTGTCATAGGTGAACCATTCGAGCATGTGGTGGTTGATTGTGTCGGACCGTTACCGAAGACAAAATCGGGTAACCAGTTTTTGTTAACGATAATGTGTATGGCTACAAGATACCCGAGGCCATTCCTCTGAGAAGGATTACAGCCCCGGTAGTGAGTAAAGCCTTAATAAAATTCTTCACGACATTCGGGTTACCTAGGGTGGTACAAAGCGATCAAGGAACCAATTTCCTATCCAAGCTCTTCAGGCAGGTGTTAAAATCCTTGTCAATTACGCACCGTGTGTCAAGCGCCTATCACCCAGAGTCTCAGGGTGCACTTGAAAGATGGCATCAGACACTGAAGTCTATGCTACGTAAATATTGTTTGGAATCAGAGAAAGATTGGGATGAGGGAGTTCCTCTAGTTTTGTTTGCTGCTCGTGAAACTGTGCAGGAGTCCCTAGGTTTCAGCCCGGCTGAACTGGTGTTTGGTCACACAGTGAGAGGACCAATGAAAGTCCTTAAAGAACAGTTCTTGTCCCAAGAGTTGTGTACCAGAGATGAGAATGTGTTGGACTACGTTAGTCGCTTTCGTGAGTGCCTACACCAAGCTTGTGCTCTCGCAAAGGAAGCTCTGTCTTCCTCACAGAGGAGCATGAAAAGACACTATGATAAAGAGGCTGTTTCTCGTCCACTACAGCCAGGTGACCAAGTACTGGTGTTATTACCTGTTCCAGGATCTTCACTGTCAGCTCGTTTCTCGGGTCCTTATTTAATTGAAAAGAAAATAAGTGAAACTGACTATGTGCTTCAAACTCCTGATAGACAACGCCGATCTCGTGTGTGTCACATTAACATGTTGAAAGCTTACCACACCCGACCCATCACACAGTTAGAGAGTTCAAAAACAGAGGAAGGTACTGCTGTCTCCTCTGCTACTACTGCTATGATAGTGGACTGTCATATTGATGATGTTGATGGCTTGAGTTGCGCAATACTCAGCAGCAGTGTGTTAGATTGCCCAACTCAGAAATGCTGCTGTCTATCCAATCCGGTCTGGTTCATTTAACGGATGGACAGGCCAATGATATTGTGAGGCTACTACACAGTTTTCCATGTCTCTTTAATGACGTTCCTATTCGCACAAATGTGTTGGAACATGACATTAATGTTGGAAATGCTACACCTATCAAGCAACACCCATATCGTATCAACGCTTCCAAGAGGAAGATAATGAGGGATGAGGTGAGATATTTGTTGGAGAATGACCTGGCTAAGCCAAGTTCAAGCCCTTGGAGTTCTCCTTGCATTTTGGTTCCTAAACCTGATGGTACGTCCAGGTTATGTACGGATTATCGAAAGGTAAATTCTGTCACAATGCCAGATTCGTTCCCGTTACCCCGACTGGACGACTGTATCGACACTATTGGTGCTGCTAAGTATGTAACCAAGTTAGACCTCTTAAAAGGTTACTGGCAGGTTCCGTTAACTTCACGTGCTTCTGAGATTTCTGACTTTGTGACCCCAGACAACTTCCTACAGTACTACAGTACTGCGAAATGCACCAGCCACTTTCCAACGACTGGTTAACTCCGTATTAGCTGGCGTTCCTAATTGTAGTGCATACCTTGATGACCTAGTGATTTATTCGTCTGAGTGGTCAGATCATGTTGACTCTCTAAGGGTAGTATGTGAACGGTTGGCAGCTGCTTCTCTAACCCTGAACTTGGCAAAGTGCGAGTTTGGGAAGGCTACTGTTACCTATCTCGGTAAAGAGGTTGGCCATGGACAGGTGCGCCCTGTTGATGCCAAGGTCTTGGCTATAACTGCATTCCCTGCACCTACCACCAGGCGAGAGCTACGCCGCTTTTTAGGGATGGTTGGCTACTACCGTAGCTTCTGTAAAAATTTCTCTGCGGTAGTTGCTCCATTGACCGATTTGCTTAGTCCGGCTAGATCATTTGTGTGGTCCCCTGATTGTAAGAGAGCTTTTGAATCAGCGAAAGCACTCTTATGTAGTACACCTGTACTTGCTGCTCCAGATTTTGAACAACCGTTCAAACTTGAGGTAGATGCTAGTGCCAGAGGTGCTGGTGCTGTTCTACTGCAGCAGGACAAGAGTGGAGTGGATCATCCCGTTTGTTATTTTTCACGTAAATTTAATAAATGTCAAACAAACTATGCGACAATAGAACAAGAAGCTCTTGCTTTGTTGTTGGCTCTGCAATACTTTGAAGTATATATTGGTTCCAGTGCCCTACCCGTGATTGTATATACTGACCATAACACCTTAGTTTTTCTCCACCGAATGTACAACCAGAACCAGCGCCTTATGCGTTGGGCGCTGATTGTACAAAATTATAATTTGGAGATCCGCCACAAAAAGGGTTCTGATAATGTGTTGGCAGATGCTTTGTCTCGTGTGTGAAAATTATTTCTGTATGTTTTGCAAGGTTGTTGCTTTGTTGTGAGTATTCATTGAAATACTGTAGTCACAACCCCTAGGGTTGCTCTTTTAAGGGTGGGAGTGTTACGGATACAGTTATCATGTGTGTGTATGTATCCTGTGTGTGTTTCTTTTCTCTCCTTCTCCCCTCACAGGTGAAAATCATCACTCCCCAGTCAGTCAACAATCAATCATCAATCAGAAGACACACCTCCTCCTATTTCCTACCCTATCACAGTTCCTTCCCCATGGTTTAAAAACCCCATCATTTGTTTGCTCTCTAGCAATCTCTAGCTCAATCTCTCTGTAAATGCCATGTCTGTAGGTCTCTGTGTTTCACTCTCGCTTTGTGTCTTAACCTCTCTTTTGTTTAAAGCACCTCCATAGCACTTTGTCATCACCTGTGGGTATTGTTTTTGGTTATGGTGTTTGTTTGTTGCTGGTGGGAAAAGGGGGAAACCAAGACAAGTCGCCCATGGGCATACACTACCCGTAGGTGAACTTTGTTAAATACACTAGTTAGAACTGGGCGGACCACCCACTGTATTTTTGGTTAGTTAGTTAGCTGTTGTTAAAGTAGGCTATTCTAGCTTAGGGGTGTTTTTGAATACTTATTGTTTCTTTCCTTGGGTCCAGCTCAGCCCCTTTTCCTGCTCCCCCCATTACCGTGTGTTTATAAATAAACCTAGAGTTTGACGGTAGATTTCTGTTGTCGTGGTTATTTCGTGCACACTTTTACTTTGTCACAATAATAATTTGCATGAGTTATGTTACGGGTCTCATTACCATCCCCCCTAGACTGTCGGGCCAAAAGGGATTCGTAATCCCCTTGATGACAGCTTTGCACATTCTTGGCATGCTCTCAGCCAGCTTCATGAGGTAGACACCTGAAATGCATTTCAATTAAAAGGTGTGCCTTGTTCAAAGTTAATTTGTGGAATTTCTTCCCTTCAGTTGTGTTGTGACAAGGTAGGGGTGGTATACAGAAGATAGCCCAATTTAGTAAAAGACCAAGTCCATATTATGGCAAGAACAGCTCAAATAAGCAAAGAGAAACAACAGTCCATCATTACTTTAAGACATGAGTGTCAGTCAATACTGAACATTTCAAGAACTTTGAAAGTGTCTTTAAGTGCAGTCGCAAAAACCAACAAGCGCTATGATGAAACTGTCTCTCATGAGGACCGCCACAGGAAAGGAAGACCCAGAGTTGCCTCTTCTGCAGAGGATAAGTTCATTAGAGTTACCAGCCTCAGAAATTGCAGCCCAAATAAATGTTTCACAGCGTTCAAGTAACAGACACATCTCAACATCAACTGTTCAGAGGAGACTGTGTGAATCAGGCCTTCATGGTCAAATTTCTGCAAAGAAACCACTACTAAAGGACACCAATAAGAAGAAGGGACTTGCTTGGGCCAAGAAACATGAGCATTGGACATTAGATCAGTGGAAATTTGTCCTTTGGTCTGGAGTCCAAATGGGAGATTTTTGGTCCCAACTGCCATGTCTTTGTGAGATGAGGTGTGGATGAACGGATGGTCTCTGCATGTGTATTTCCCACTGTATAGCATGGAGGAGGAGGTGTTATGGTGTGGGTGTGCTTTGCTAGTGACACTGTCTGCGATGTATTTTGAATTCAGGGTATACTTAACCAGCATGGCTACCTCAGCATTCTGTAGTGATACGCCATCCCATCTGGTTTGGGCTTAGTGGGACTGTCATTTGTTTTTCAACAGGACAATGACCCAACACACCTCCAGGCTGTGCAAGGGCTATTTTACCACAAATGAGAGTGAAGGAGTGCTGCATCAGATGACCTGGCCTCCACAATCACTCGACCTCAACCCAATTGTGATGGTTTGGGATGAGTTGGATTGCAGAGTGAAGGAAAGGCAGTGAACATGTGCTCAGCATATGTGGGAACTCCTTCAAGACTGTTGGAAAAGCATTCCAGGTGAAGCTGGTTGAGAGAATGCCAATAGTGTGCAAAGCTCTCATCAAGGCAAAGGGTGGCTACTTGAAGAATCTCAAATATAAAATATATTTTGATTTGTTTAACACTGTTTTGTTTACTACATGATTCCATTTGTGCTATTGAATAGTTTTGATGTCTTCACTATTATTCTACAATGTAGAAAATAGTACAAATAAAGAAAAACCCTTGAATGAGTAGGTGTTATAAAACTTTTGACCGGTAGTGTATATTTCAGGATGTTGTCTATTCCTGGAAATAATCAGAATTCATGTAAACAATAAAAAAATAACATAGCTTGTCCAAGTGGCACAATTTACCCCAGTTATGGGGTAAGCTGAGTCACGGGACAGGGCCATTTCAGCCGCCTACACATTTCTGTACTGAATGAAATATTACCACAATTCAACACAATCACAATCACTTTTTTGTCTTTTAATCATTTTAAACATCTTTTAACACAGGCTTAACACCTTACAAATACTTTGTACTGTTTTTTAACACTTTCTTCATAGGAAAGGCCCTGTTGTTTCCTCAGATCCCAGCTAAAATACCTTGCATTTAGACTGGGAAGAAAATACTTACATTTGACATTGGCTCAACCATTGGCTCAACTTACCCCATGGCCATTGGCTCAACTTTCCCCAAGGCCAACAATTTGACTATATTAGCCCACACAGCTACAAGGATGCATTTTAATGCTTGGTTTATGACCTCATATTGAAGTTTATAGAGTATGCAAATGATGTATAGAACAATCTTACAATTATTTACTTTGGTTTTGTCACGTTCTGACCTTTATTTCCTTTGTTTTGTCATTATTTAGTATGGTCAGAGCATGAGTTGGGGTGGGCAGTCTATGTTTGTTTTTCTATGATTTGGGTATTTCTATGTTTCGGCCTAGTATGGTTCTCAATCAGAGGCAGGTGTCATTAGTTGTCTCTGATTGAGAATCATACTTAGGTAGCCTGGGTTGCGCTGTTTGTTTGTGGGTGATTGTCTATGTTGATGGCTTGTTTCAGCGCAGCTCGCATTAGCTTCACGGTTGTTATTTTGTTTACTGTTTTTGTATAGTGTTTCAGTGTTCAGTGTTTTCTTTATTAAAATTCTTGATGAACACATATCACGCCGCATTTTGGTCCTCCGATCCTTCTCGCCTCTCCTCTTCAGATGAAGAGGAGGACGACCGTGACAGGTTTAGATACAAGCATCATGAAACCTCTAACACAATACTTTCATTTGACTTGCTTACCACTTTTCCAATGTGGTTTCTTCCTAAACAGACTCCATGAAATGAGTACCTCTTCCTAAATATTTGGTCAAATGATACTTTTTGTGTACGGTTTCCTAGAAACAAGTGTAGCTCAACTTTCCCTTTAGCTCAACTTACCCACTCTCCCTTACAGTATTTACATTTCTTATCGAAGTATGGAAACCCAACTGAAAAGGTCATGGTGAAACTCTGGATGTTTTTGCACATCTCTTTCCCACTCACCATCTCTAATTTATTCATCCAGTCTCTCACACCCTCCTTCTCTTTCTCTTGCACTACCCTGTCCTGTGTTGACCTCAGTTACAGAACTAGCTGCCTGGAGCAAGGTCCATTGTTGGGAAATGCTGTGTTCATTTCAGGAGAGCTGCATTCCAGTCTTCAGGGTACCACTAGGCACTGTATGATGTTTTTAAAACCACATAGAAGAAACAGGTAGTGATGAGAGCCATGTCCAGCTCATATTTCTGAGACTGTAAAAATGAATTGCCCTCTCTTACCTTGAATAAAGTGTGAACAAGACTGAAAAATATTTTTCTCAAAGAAATTGATTTGTTACTATGAATAAATTAGCCAGCCTGAAGATATGGGCCTTCGGGCATTGATAATAGGTTTCTCTGATTCCCTGATCAAATTGTTCTGATTCCATGCCCAACAATTGATTAGTATAAACAGACCATGTTTTTCTAAATGCATTTATCAGTTCTGCACAATGCTACTTTTTACATAACATAATATCCATTTCTATTGTGGGTTTGGTTTTAGGTCATCTAATGCAAAGCTAATGTGTCCATGAAATGGAGTTACATTATTGTTTGTTATGCAATCTGTATGTCCTTTGGTGTTTGTTTCCTACTGAATATATTCATAGAGAAATGCGGACAGTATATCTTCATGTAGAAGTGTGCATATATAACACAGTAGTGACAGATTCATGCAAAGTCATTTTTTACAACATGTCATGCTACGTTGCTTTAGCACAAGATATTTGATTAACAGCTAGAATTCAATTCTATGCCATTTTACACTCTGTGCATCCATGGTTGATAAAAAGATTGATTCTGTTTTTAAGTTATGTTTGGCTGCAGAGAGAGAAGGGAGAGAGAAAGAAAAGACACAGCATTTGCCAATTGCTTGCATTCTATTAGACCCGAGAACCAAGAGAGCAGAGAGAACACATCATCTTTTGCCCAGAACTAAAGTACTTGTTTAAAAAATCCCCAAAACGTTGCCAGGGGTTTTAAAGGTATTGATTTTTCCTTTCAGTTTGTGTTGCAAGGAAAGGCACATGGAAATGCACTGTGGAACTGAGCTACTGTACAGTCAAATGGGTTGGTATACACAAACATTACAGGGAATTTCTTGAATTGATTTATTTGTCAATCCAATATCTAGTGTGTGGTTGCTTTGCTTTCCACAGTATACATACATGTAGTGTCTGTGTGTTTAATCTCATCTTGGAAACTCCCAACCACAACATTTTTGGGGGTTCTGTTTTTTATTTTTTTATTTTATTTTACCTCTTTTTTTGTGGTATCCAATTGTTTTTAGTAGCTACTATCTTGTCTCATCGCTACAACTCCCGTATGGGCTCGGGAGAGACGAAGGTTGAAAGTCATGCGTCCTCCTCCGATACACAAAAAAGTACAGCGCCCTTAACCACTGAGCCACCCGGGAGGCGGGGTTCTGTTTTTTAATCAATAGGTACAGACATACTGTATCTAATACATTAAAGAAGGATAAAGCTGAAGTTCTGTATTGAAGTGTATTTTTCTAAGTGGGTCAAAGAGATTTCCTTTGATAACAGATGGTGTTTGCTTTCCAGTGGTAATGAACAAATGTGTTCAGTAGAGACACATGCTCCTGACTTACAATAGTGTTATTATGCATGGGTGGTCCCCTGCTAATCATGATAATCCTCCCTGATTATAAATGATCAAACTAATATGTTCATGTTTTGACTTTATTTTATGGTAAATATATACTAATCGATTCAAATTAAGGAGGAATCTTCTTAGTTTATCTATATCAAGTACAGGTATGTTGATCAATCACATTAAGGTTTTTGTTGAATGCTGTAACAAATGGTCCTTGTCTGTCTAACATTGTATGATGAATGATGGAGTGAAAAATAACACACAATTTTCTAAGAACAAGAAGAAATGACTTGAGTACACATGGAGAGAGGAGTTACATTGTAGTGCCTACCCATATAAACTGTGAGGGTGACAATAATGATATAGACCAGGGGTAGGCAAACATGGTCCTGGAGTGCCATAGGCACTTCATGTTTTTCATTTAACCAACCTGGAAAACCAGGTGTGTTCAATTTAGTCAATCACTGCACTGATCAATTTGCTCAGTGTGTCTGGTGTGGTGCATAGTTGGAAAAAATCCTGCAGTAGCTGTGGCACTCTGGGAACAGGGTTGCCTACATTTACATTTACATTTAAGTCATTTAGCAGACGCTCTTATCCAGAGCGACTTACAAATTGGTGCATTCACCTTATGACATCCAGTGGAGCAGCCACTTTACAATAGTGCATCTAAATCTTTTAAGGGAGGGGGGGGGTGAGAAGGATTACTTTATCCTATCCTAGGTATTCCTTAAAGAGGTGGGGTTTCAGGTGTCTCCGGAAGGTGGTGATTGACTCTGCTGTCCTGGCGTCGTGAGGGAGTTTGTTCCACCATTGGGGGGCCAGAGCAGCGAACAGTTTTGACTGGGCTGAGCGGGAACTGTACTTCCTCAGTGGTAGGGAGGCGAGCAGGCCAGAGGTGGATGAACGCAGTGCCCTTGTTTGGGTGTAGGGCCTGATCAGAGCCTGGAGGTACTGAGGTGCCGTTCCCCTCACAGCTCCGTAGGCAAGCACCATGGTCTTGTAGCGGATGCGAGCTTCAACTGGAAGCCAGTGGAGAGAGCGGAGGAGCGGGGTGACGTGAGAGAACTTGGGAAGGTTGAACACCAGACGGGCTGCGGCGTTCTGGATGAGTTGTAGGGGTTTAATGGCACAGGCAGGAGCCCAGCCAACAGCGAGTTGCAGTAATCCAGACGGGAGATGACAAGTGCCTGGATTAGGACCTGCGCCGCTTCCTGTGTGAGGCAGGGTCGTACTCTGCGGATGTTGTAGAGCATGAACCTACAAGAACGGGCCACCGCCTTGATGTTAGTTGAGAACGACAGGGTGTTGTCCAGGATCACGCCAAGGTTCTTAGCGCTCTGGGAGGAGGACACAGTGGAGTTGTCAACCGTGATGGCGAGATCATGGAACAGGCAGTCCTTCCCCGGGAGGAAGAGCAGCTCCGTCTTGTCGAGGTTCAGCTTGAGGTGGTGATCCGTCATCCACACTGATATGTCTGCCAGACATGCAGAGATGCGATTCGCCACCTGGTCATCAGAAGGGGGAAAGGAGAAGATTAATTGTGTGTCGTCTGCATAGCAATGATAGGAGAGACCATGTGAGGTTATGACAGAGCCAAGTGACTTGGTGTACAGCGAGAATAAGAGAGGGCCTAGAACAGAGCCCTGGGGGACACCAGTGGTGAGAGCACGTGGTGAGGAGACGGATTCTCGCCACGCCACCTGGTAGGAGCGACCTGTCAGGTAGGACGCAATCCAAGCGTGGGCCGCGCCGGAGATGCCCAACTCGGAGAGGGTGGAGAGGAGGATCTGATGGTTCACAGTATCGAAGGCAGCCGATAGGTCTAGAAGGATGAGAGCAGAGGAGAGAGAGTTAGCTTTAGCAGTGCGGAGCGCTCCGTGATACAGAGAAGAGCAGTCTCAGTTGAATGACTAGTCTTGAAACCTGACTGATTTGGATCAAGAAGGTCATTCTGAGAGAGATAGCGGGAGAGCTGGCCAAGGACGGCACGTTCAAGGGTTTTGGAGAGAAAAGAAAGAAGGGATACTGGTCTGTAGTTGTTGACATCGGAGGGATCGAGTGTAGGTTTTTTCAGAAGGGGTGCAACTCTCGCTCTCTTGAAGACGGAAGGGACGTAGCCAGCGGTCAGGGATGAGTTGATGAGCGAGGTGAGGTAAGGGAGAAGGTCTCCGGAAATGGTCTGGAGAAGAGAGGAGGGGATAGGGTCAAGCGGGCAGGTTGTTGGGCGGCCGGCCGTCACAAGACGCAAGATTTCATCTGGAGAGAGAGGGAGAAAGAGGTCAGAGCACAGGGTAGGGCAGTGTGAGCAGAACCAGCGGTGTCGTTTGACTTAGCAAACGAGGATCGGATGTCGTCGACCTTCTTTTCAAAATGGTTGACGAAGTCATCTGCAGAGAGGGAGGAGGGGGGGAGGGGGAGGAGGATTCAGGAGGGAGGAGAAGGTGGCAAAGAGCTTCCTAGGGTTAGAGGCAGATGCTTGGAATTTAGAGTGGTAGAAAGTGGCTTTAGCAGCAGCGACAGAAGAGGAAAATGTAGAGAGGAGGGAGTGAAAGGATGCCAGGTCCGCAGGGAGGCGAGTTTTCCTCCATTTCCGCTCGGCTGCCCGGAGCCCTGTTCTGTGAGCTCGCAATGAGTCGTCGAGCCACGGAGCGGGAGGGGAGGACCGAGCCGGCCTGGAGGATAGGGGACATAGAGAGTCAAAGGATGCAGAAAGGGAGGAGAGGAGGATTGAGGAGGCAGAATCAGGAGATAGGTTGGAGAAGGTTTGAGCAGAGGGAAGAGATGATAGGATGGAAGAGGAGAGAGTAGCGGGGGAGAGAGAGCGAAGGTTGGGACGGCGCGATACCATCCGAGTAGGGGCAGTGTGGGAAGTGTTGGATGAGAGCGAGAGGGAAAAGGATACAAGGTAGTGGTCGGAGACTTGGAGGGGAGTTGCAATGAGGTTAGTGGAAGAACAGCATCTAGTAAAGATGAGGTCGAGCGTATTGCCTGCCTTGTGAGTAGGGGGAAGGTGAGAGGAGAGGTCAAAAGAGGAGAGGAGTGGAAAGAAGGAGGCAGAGAGGAATGAGTCAAAGGTAGACGTGGGGAGGTTAAAGTCGCCCAGAACTGTGAGAGGTGAGCCGTCCTCAGGAAAGGAGCTTATCAAGGCATCAAGCTCATTGATGAACTCTCCGAGGGAACCTGGAGGGCGATAAATGATAAGGATGTTAAGCTTGAAAGGGCTGGTAACTGTGACAGCATGGAATTCAAAGGAGGCGATAGACAGATGGGTAAGGGAGAAAGAGAGAATGACCACTTGGGAGAGATGAGGATCCCGGTGCCACCACCCCGCTGACCAGAAGCTCTCGGGGTGTGCGAGAACACGTGGGCGGACGAAGAGAGAGCAGTAGGAGTAGCAGTGTTATCTGTGGTGATCCATGTTTCCGTCAGTGCCAAGAAGTCGAGGGACTGGAGGGAGGCATAGGCTGAGATGAACTCTGCCTTGTTGGCCGCAGATCGGCAGTTCCAGAGGCTACCGGAGACCTGGAACTCCACGTGGGTCGGCGCGCTGGGACCACCAGATTAGGTGGACGCGGCCACGCGGTGTGGAGCGTTTGTATGGTCTGTGCAGAGAGGAGAGAACAGGGATAGACAGACACATAGTTGACAGGCTACAGAAGAGGCTACGCTAATGCAAAGGAGATTGAATGACAAGTGGACTACACGTCTCGAATGTTCAGAAAGTTGAGCTTACGTAGCAAGAATCTTATTGACTAAAATGATTAAAAATGATACAGTACTGCTGAAGTAGGCTAGCTGGCAGTGGCTGCATTGTTGACTTTGTAGGCTAGCTGGCAGTGGCTGCGTTGTTGATTCGGGGCTAGCTGGCTAGCTAGCAGTGTTGATTACGTTACGTTGCGTAAAAGAACGACAATAGCTGGCTAGGTAACCTAGAAAATCGCTCTAGACTACACAATTATCTTTGATACAGAGACGGCTATGTAGCTAGCTATGTAGCTAGCTACGATCAAACAAATCAAATCGTTGTACTGTAATGAAATGAAATGAAAATGTGATACTACCTGTGGAGCGAGGCGGAATGCGACCGGGTTGTTGAGTTCTAATCGGTAGACGTTGGCTAGCTGTTGGCTAGCTAGCAGTGTCTCCTACGTTAAGGACGACAAATAGCTGGCTAGCTAACCTCGGTAAATTAAGATAATCACTCTAAAAACTACACACTCTAAACTACACAATTATCTTGGATACGAAGACAGCAAAGACAACTATGTAGCTAGCTAACACTACACCAATCAAGTCGTTCAGTTGAGGGTAATAGTTTCTACAGTGCTGCTATTCTTATTGACTAAAATGATTAAAAATGATACAGTACTGCTGATGTAGGCTAGCTGGCAGTGGCTGCGTTGTTGACTTTGTAGGCTAGCTGGCAGTGGCTGCGTTGTTGATTCAGGGGCTAGCTGGCTAGCTAGCAGTGTTGATTACGTTACGTTGCGTTAAAAGAACGACAATAGCTGGCTAGGTAACCTAGAAAATCGCTCTAGACTACACAATTATCTACACAATTATCTTTGATACAGAGACGGCTATGTAGCTAGCTATGTAGACGGTGGGCGTTAGCTAGCTGGCTAGCTGCTGGGCAGATAGCAGTGTAGACTACGTTAGGACGACGAAATACGATAATTACGCAATTATCTTTGATACAAAGACGGCTATGTAGCTAGCTAAGAAGAAATTGCTAAGATTAGACAAATCAAACCGTTGTACTATAATGAAATGTAATGAAAAGTTATACTACCTGCAGACCGAAGTGCAGACCGAAGTGCGAAGTGCCTACCCATTTTATAGACAGTTGGACTTCAATGACCTTACAAAGGAACTTTTTGTCAATACAGCCGGGTAGAAGTTACACAAACAAAGACTGAAACCATGTTTTTGATTGCTTTTTTTGTTTCCCAATCGAAGTAGAAGTGCATGTTTTGTCTTTAATGGGATGGGGAGAGTGTACCTTGCTGTTCATCTCCAGTGCCGGGAGTGTGAGCTGTCTGTGTGATGGCCATTACAGTTCCTTTTACGTCGAGTGCGTCCACTCCATCGGTATCATTGAAGTGTTGGATCTAACAAGCTTGGGATGCAGACAGCGGATGCACAAATGGGTTTTGGTCCTGAGAGCTTCTGGACTGCTCCTCCTCGTCAAGGCTAGGCTGGCTGGAGGCTGGGGACGATCTGCTGTTCTGAGGGCTCGACTGCAAACCTACTTAAAGTTCTGCCCCTCATTCGAATGGGAGGATTAGAACTGATCATGTAATTAAGGAGGGGAGGGGAGTGCAAAGCGTAGATACACACAAACATCGTTGGAGTCTGGGAGACTGTCTTTTTCTCCATCTCTCTATTTGTCACACACACAAATAGAGAGAGAGACGCATGCACATGTGCACATGTGCACACACACACACACACACACACACACACACACACACACACACACACACACACACGGGTCTGCCTTCTGCTCTCCATTTTTTGTTTATTTTATTTTTATTTCACCTTTATTTAACTAAGTAGGCCAATTGAGAACAAGTTGTCATTTACAACTGCGACCTGGCCAAGATAAAGCAAAGCAGTGCAACAAAAACAACACAGAGTTACACATGAACAGACGTACAGTCAATAACACAAAAAAAAAAAAATAGAAAGATCTATGAATGATCTATGTATGTACGTTCTTTGGCTCAAGGTTAGAATAGATTAAAAGAAAGGTCATTGATAGAGGTGATTTCTCTTCCTGGTCTGCCACTTCATTTAAGGTGCAAAATAGGTAAACAGAGTATCATCAGTCCAATTAGCCTTCCATGGCAGAGGGGTGTGGTAACAGGATTGGCCCACAGAGAGAAAGAGAGAGAGAGAGAGTGTGTGTGTGTGTGTGTGTGTGTGTGTGTGTGTGTGTGTGTGTGTGTGTGTGTGTGAGAGTGTTTGTGTGGCGTCCGCGGCGTCTGCATGGGGCTGAGTTTGATAGCCACAACAATAACACCTGCTGCCCCGAGCCTCCAGTTGCATGAATCTCAATTTGTTTGTACAGCCGTGCAGAAAGCAGTGGCCAAATGCGAAATTCTTGAGATATGGTGTCACTGGATTATCTTTAGTTTGTTTGTACATTGCACTCTATTGGGATCTACTGCAGCACTGTGGTAGGTTGTATCAACCATGAATTGATTTAATGTCACTCTTATCCATCATGTCAACAACCCATGTGTGTCATGATTTTATCATTGAGTAAGTGTTACATGTGATTTAAAACATATTTTGGGTTGCTTGAACAGACGATATTTCACAACAAGTTGGTCATAAAGAGTAACTACATAACGATTGTGATATACATATGTGGCAAGAATGTGTTCTTACATGAGTTTCATAACTAGTATATTACAGTTTACATGTATATGGCAGGGTTTGCTACACTATTGTCATTCAAAAGCTAGAATAGGAAAGAAACTTATTTGTAGAAAAAAGTACTAATTGATGACTTGAATATGCAGGAATAGACTTTAAAAGACTATGAAGATATCCACATTTTATACATTTGGGAGTATTTGCATAGCCTAATTATTCTAAACTAAGCAAACAAAGAAACGTCCTCTCACTGTCAACTGCGTTAAAATATTTGTATGAACATAACAAGATTCAACAACTGAGACATAAACTGAACAACTTCCACAGACATGTGACTAACAGAAATTGAATAATATGTCCCTGAACAAAGGGATGAGACAAAATCAAAAGTAACAGTCAGTATATGGTGTGGCCACCAGCTGGATTAACTTCTTGGTGACAGGGGGGCAGTATTGAGTAGCTTGGATGAATCAGGTGCCCAGAGTAAACTGCCTGCTACTCTGTCCCAGATGCTAATATATGCATATTATTAGTAGTATTGGATAGAAAACACTCTGAAGTTTCTAAAACTGTTTGAATGATGCCTGTGAGTATAACAGAATTCATATGGCAGGTGAAAACCTCAGACAAATCCAACCAGGAAGTGGGAAATCTCATGTTTGTAGTTTCATTTAAGTGATTGCCTATCCAATATGCTGTGTCTATGGGGCCAGATTGCACTTCCCAAGGCTTCCAGCAGATGTCAACAGTCTTTAGAAAGTTGTTTGAGGCTTCTATTGTGGAAGGGGGTCGAATAGGTGAGTGATTCATTTTATCTATATTTCTGCTTTGTGTGACACCTCTCTTTGGTTGGAAAATGGCTGAATGCTTTCTGTGACCAGTTGCTGACCTAACATAATGATATGTTCTGCTTTCACTGAAAAGCCTTTTTGAAATCGGACACTGTGGATGGATTAACGAGAAGTGTATCTTTAAAATGGTGTAAACTACTTGTATGGTTGAGGAATTGTAATTATGAGATTTCTGTTGTTTTGAATTTGGCGCCCTGCAATTTCACTGGCTGTTGGCGAGGTGGGACGCTGGCGTCCCGAACGATCCCAGAGAGGTTAAGTACTGCAGTGCATCTCCTCCTCATGGACTGCACCAGATTTGCCATTTCTTGCTGTGAGATGTCCCACTCTTCCTCCAAGGCACCTGCAAGTTCTCTGACATTTCTGGGGGGAATGGCCCTAGGCCTCACCCTCCTGTCCAACAGGCCCCAGAACTGCTCAATGGGATTGAGATCCGGGCTCTTCGCTGGCCACGGCAGAACACTGACATTCCTGTCTTGCAGTATGGCTGGTGGCATTGTCATGCTGGAGGGTTATGTCAGGATGAGCCTGCAGGAAGGGTACCACATAAGGGAGGAGGATGTCTTCCCTGTAACGCACAGCGTTGAGATTGCCTGCAATGACAACAGGCTCAGTCCAATGATGCTGTGACACACCGCCCCAGACCATAACAGACCTTCCACCTCCAAATCGATCCCACTCCAGAGTACAGGCCTCGGTGTAACGTTCATTCCTTTGACGATAAACGTGAATCTGGCTGTCACCCCTGGTGAGACAAAACCTTGACTCGTCAGTGAAGAGCACTTTTTGCCAGTCCTGTCTGGTCCAGCGATGGTGGGTTTGTGCCCATAGGCAACGTTATTGCCAGTGATGTCTGGTGAGGACTTGCCTTACAACAGGCCTACAAGCTCCTAGTCCAGCCTCTCTCTCTCACGTCCTGACCTTAGAGATACTTTTATTCTCTAATTTGGTTAGGTCGGTGTGACTAGGGTTTGTATTCTAGTTTTTCTATTTTTATGTTGGCCTGGTATAGTTCCCAATCAGAGGCAGCCCTGATTCGTTGTCTCTGATTGGGGATCATATTTAGGTAGCCTTTTCCCACTGGGTTTTTGTGGGATCTTGTTTTTTTGTTGAGGCCTGTGAGCTGTACAGAACATCACGTTTAGTTGCTCTTTATTGTTTTTGTGAGTTTAATTTAATAAACATGTGGAACTCTAAGTACGCTGTGCCTTGGTCCGAGTATGATTCCCATGACGTTCGTGACACTCTCAGCCTATAGCGGACAGTCTGAGCACTGATGGAGGGATTGTGCTTTCCTGGTGTAACTCGGGAAGTTGTTGTACCTGTCCCGCAGGTGTGATATTCGGATGTACCGATCCTGTGCAGGTGTTGTTACACGTGGTCTGCCACTGCGAGGACGATCAGCTGTCCGTCCTGTCTCCCTGTAGCTCTGTCTTAGGCATCTCACAGTACGGACATTGCAATTTATTGCCCTGGCCACATCTGCAGTCCTCATGCCTCCTTGCAGCATGCCTAAGGCATGTTCTCGCAGATGAGCAGGGACCCTGGGCATCTTTCTTTTGGTGTTTTTCAAAGTCAGTTGAAAGGCCACTTTAGTGTCCTACGTTGTCAGAACTGTGACCTTAATTACCTACCGTCTGTAAGCTGTTAGTGTCTTAAAGACCGTTCCACAGGTGCATGTTCATTAATTGTTTATGGTTAATTGAATAAGCATGGGAAACAGTGTTTAAACCCTTTACACTGAAGATATGTGAAGTTATATAGACTTTTACGAATTATCTTTGAATGACAGTGTCCTGAAAAAAGGATGTTTCTTTTTTTGCTGAGTTTATGTTGCGGTTACCCTGTCTTATGATGCAGCAAAATGCTTTATGTCTCCTTCCTTTGATGCAAAGACAGTTTGACCTTGAAGGAAATGGAAAATCTGTTTTATTTTTTGACAGGTGATGTAAATATAACATACATTTAGTTTTTTTTATCTCCTGCATAATGATATGTTCTTTATAGACCTCCACACTTTGTTCTCCTGTTTCTCGAATCAACTCTGCCATTTCCTCAAAGATTAAGATACAATTATAGGGAGCTCTGGTTGAGAATATGACAAATAAAGAAAATAATTGTTGCCTCTATATGGATGGACATCAGAATAGGATATGCAGTTGAAATCGGAAGTTTACATACACTTAGGTTGGAGTCATTAAAACTCGTTTTTCAACCACTCCACAAATCTCTTGTTAACAAACTATAGTTTTGGCAAGTCGGTTAGGACATCTACTTTGTGCATGACACAAGTAATTGTCCCAACAATTGTAAACAGACAGATTATTTCACTTATAACTCACTGCATCACAATTCCAGTGGGTTTTCTCTGGTTCTGACTAGGTGGAATACAGCTATGATCCGGAGGTGACTTTTTCGTAGCAGGTTAGGAGAACTTTCACAGCAGGTTTGGATCATTAACATAGCAGGTTAGGGGAATTATATTAATGTTAGGAAAAGGGTTAGGGTAAGCTAAAATGCTCTCTTAAGCCAAAATGCTCTCATAACCTGTTATGACTGTATCCCATCTAGTCACAACCATTTTCTGTGACTCCACTCCTCCTCTGCAAAAGAGACTGCCATGTTCTGGGCTGGTTTGAGCTGATTACAACTTTGATATTCTTGAGTCGTTCCTATTGTTTTCATGGGATAGCTTACCCAAAATACAAATTTACAAGATTTTCTACTTACCTTGGCAGTTGTCAATTTATGTTGCAGAGGTTTGGAATGATACTTTTGAAGGTACTTCCATGCTAGGATATATGCCCTGATGAGTGCAATTCATTAGAGGTCTGAGGAAGCTAACGCCATGCAGCCAGAGGCTGCTGAAATGAAAGAAAAGAGGTTGGTAGAAAATATGTAAATTTTTATTTTGGGTGAACTCTTCCAAATGTAGGGCTTAATACACATACAGTATGTGAGAACAGTGGCTGCATAAACTAGCTGTAAATTTTTCTTCCTCCAAATGTCCAAAACATATCCACATAGTACTCACATGTTCTGCAGAATAAGGAATTGCAGTTGCGAGTAATTACATATAGGCAACTGAGATGATTTTTTTCTCGGATGAACCACTAACGCACTGGAGGTAACTATTTCATATGGATTTGTCAAATAATGATACTGATACTATTTCAAATAGATAGATGTCGTTGCAAAATACATCAACAAGTTTAGATATTGCATGCGTTTTTAACGTTATTCCTATTCTACACACCCCTCCACAAATTCCACAATCACTTTTTGTCGGGCGCATTTGTCTGGTGCGCAGCGCCCGCCCAACTTGTTGTTCACTTTGACAAATTCCTGGACTTGAGCAGATCAGATAAAGCCACTCTGATCTTTGATTTTCGGACTAACTGTTACACAGTGAGTATTTCAAAAGTTGATAGAATATATTAACGACGTCGAAACCTATTTTATTTTTCAAATATTTGGCAACAGTGAGGTGAAAACCATGTTCATCTCAGGTTCAGTTTGGTGTTGGGCTATTTTGACTTGCGTTTTAAGCTCTTTTTACAATATGTTGACAGCATACGCTGAAATAAATTGGCCAGCGAGTTCCACAACGACGAACGTTTGGCTTAACCGTGTTGATACATTGCCTTTGGAGCTGCGCACAAACCTAAAATCCGTATGGGTCAAAATCCCAAAGTATATCGTCAAGGAATCTGCCTTTTCCAGAGCTTTTAAAATGGAACCAATTGATGGGAAACCGGCGGTTCCAAAAGGTGGAGGTAGATTACCAAAGGACTTGAAAAGAGTTATTGGAAAAGTGACACCTGATGCTATATCTTCTGGCAGAGATAAAACTGCGCCAAACCGTTCCAAGTATTTTACTGATGACAGAAAAAAGTCGGACCGTTTTTTTGACGTAAATGACGGCACACTTGCTTTAAGTAACCGTACAAAGCGAAGTACAGCCGACGGCGAATATTCGGACAGGAGTCAAATTGGAGGTCCTGGTGACGCATTTTCAGCCGAGAAGCTTTTGGAGCCTTTTGGTGTTTATAGTCCTAGGACAGAATACCGACGAACTGGGGAGGACGCAAGAACTGGTCCGAGGCTAAGTGAGTCGCTTCTGGTCACATCTACTTTCCCTCTAACCGGAGACTCTGCGCACAACCAGGCGATGGGGCACTGGGTTGGAGACAACAGCAGCGTGAGTTCAAATTGACGTTTATAATATACAAAAACACGATTTTTCAAATGGTGTGCATTCTAAAGTAAATTTTAAACGCAACCTGCATGCATTTTACTCGATGTTTCACCCGCGGTATATTTCCAAAGTCTATCATTCAGTTGCGCATCATTACGCTCAGCTTTCTCACGGCGCGCAACAAAATGCATGTGTTTCTTGTCACTTCAACTCCGAGGGAGCGTGTCTCTGAATGATTTACAGACAAGAGATTATTCATGTAAAACATTTCTGTCACAGAATTGATGTTACTTTGCTTTATGGCTATTTAATTATTAGTGCATAATTATAGGAGAGGGATTAGAATCAACAAATGTTAGCGCTCCTGTTCGAGTGGACTGCATGGTTAGGCTATTTGTAAGCGTTGTCTGTGAAATATTGGTATTTTCATTCAAATGCAATTAAGAAAATGTGTTGCAAGCATACAGAGAAATATTTCTCCATCCATATTGTACTACTTCCACAACTACAGCTCCGAATGTGCACTGTGCTTCATCCATACAATAGACACGAACTCTTTTTTTTATCACAGACATTACCATTTTATCTGCACTCATTCCATGATGGCCCATGAAAAACATATTTTCATAATGGATGAAATTATCACGTTCTTAATCACAACAATCTACACAGACAAAAACAAACAAAAAAAGCTCACCCAGGCTGGAGGCTGCTAAGGGTATATTCTGAAGAGGAGCATTTTCACCTTTTTACAATTAAGTCTTCCTTTGTCAATGGCATTTGTCCCACTGTTTTAGGTCCAACTGCCAACAACAGTAAGGTATGGTAATAGTAGCAGTAGAAGGTGTGTCTAATATGTAATAGGTTACTGCAGTATAATTGTAGTAGTCATTGATACTGTGGTCCAAACTGATCAGGTGTCTGTTGAAAACAATTGGTTGCTGAATGTTTTGCTCTCTGTAAGTTCATGCTCCTTCGAGATCCACTGATGCTGATAGAGAGTATGTGTAGCACAGGTAGTTCAGTGAAATACACCTTGCCTGAATAACTTTTCCAGAGAGCTTAAGACTCATGTTAGCTCTCAATGATATTGCCTAGGCTTTAGCTCAGTGGGATGACGTGATCTTGAGGTGCAAAGACAACCCGGGTTGGATACCTGATAGGTTACATTGTACATCACTGTGGAAGGCTATAATGAAGATCATGTTACTGTGTGAATGTACCCCCAAAATGGAAATAGTCTTATATGTGGTAATTGAATACATATACCTATTACTGTGTAATTATTCCTGTAAGTATAGTGCAACAAATATTGTATTTACTCATTGATAATTGGCACTTGCTCTATACTTAGGGTTAGAGGTTGGGCAAGGGTAAGGGTTAGGACTAGGGTTAGGGTTGCTGTTGTAAGTACAATGTAAGTACAGTGTAACAACTAGTACTTACAATAGTTGTTATGCTGTACTTATAGGAATATGTGTACTCACACAGTATTAAGGGAACTGTAAAGTGTTAGCCTACCATTCCTATAACTATATTTTACTCCTCCAAACTACACTCGTATCTGCCTTTATTGTGAATGATTTGTGTGAAGGGACCATAATGCAACATATCACCATGGGTTCTCAGCACTTACTCAGCACTCTGAGATTCATTTGGTTTCACAAAGTGCATTTTATGTGACTGTCCAGTAAAAATCTCATTTTTAGAATTTCATAATGTTCTCTTAACTCATGCCTAAATAATGTTGTTTATTCATCCTATAATCGTATTTGTGGCCATAGCATAAATTGGAGAAAACCCCCCACCTCAAACAGGCCGTTCATCCATGTTTCTCAAACGTCAAATTTCGAAGTTGTTCCAAAATTCACATTTCGAACTGTTTAAGGTGAAGTTCAGGCATTAACGCAAGATTCTTAAAGTTAGGCATTAACTCTGAATTGTAAGGGTGAAAGTTTGGGATAGGCTTTAAACAAAAGTATTTAAAAAATACTTTCCATTGCTTGATTTCAACTTGTAACCTTTTAAATCAGAGGCAAATGCTTATGCCCATCTGCAATCCTGTCCACAACACCTTAGCAAAACCGAAACCTACTTGAAGGTAACAGCACTCACTGTTGCCCCTAGTGGCCAGTTTCCACGTCACCCCAAATGCCCTCAGACATGGATGGACGTCGAATACTGACTTGTATCACGGGTGACCTGGCTGATTTCCTCATAGAGATAGCTAGCTAACCACGGTTTGTGGTCATCAGCTATCCTTTAGCTCGAGAAGCTATCACCAGTTTTGTACAACGCGACTCAGACCAGAACATACCAGACCTATTTTTCTCTCCATATCCCCGGATTTCAACCGCAAGCTCTGGACATTTACACCTGGATCTCGCAGCTAGCTAGCTGCTATCCGTGTGACTATTGGCTTACGTCGATCCCGGAGCAAACATAAATTATTCCGTAGCTAGCCAGCTGAAGAGTTCCATCAGCCACTCCTGGGTTACAATCACCTATCCGGACCCGTTTTACTGCCGATGCGGAGCCCCACCGGGCCTTCGCGACTGGACTACCGACTTTATCTACCCGAGGGAGTTATCCAACTGGCCCCTCCGTCGCGACGTTACCTGAACGCCCATCTGCGGCCCGCTAATCGTTAGCTGTCTTATCGGCTGCTATCTGAATAGGTCTATCAGACATTTTTTCTTGGGTCACTATAACTATATCTATTTTGCCAATTGTATTGATCCCCTCTACCACACGGAACCCCACTAATCTACCGACAGAAACGCACGAGGTGGCTAAAAACAGACCTCCATCCTCTGCTAGCTTGCTACCGATGGCCCGGCTAGCTGTCTGAATCGCCGTGACCCCAACCAACCTCACTACTCACTGGACCCTTATGATCACTCGACTAAGCTATTTTATTGCCCCCAGAAACCTCCCTTTACTCTCTGTTCCAGACCTTCTAGACTACCAATTCTCATAGCTTTTAGCCATACCCTTATCCTACTCCTCCTCTGTTCCTCTGGTGATGTAGAGGTGAATCCAGGCCCTGCAGTGCCTAGCTCCACTCCTATTCCCCAAGCGCTCTCTTTTGATGACTTCTGTAACCGTAATAGCCTTGGTTTCATGCATGTTAACATTAGAAGCCTCATCCCTAAGTTTGTTTTATTCACTGCTTTAGCACACTCTGCCAACCCGGATGTTCTAGCCGTGTCTGAATCCTGGCTTAGGAAGACCACCAAATATTCTGAAATCTTCATCCCTAACTTCAACATTTTCAGACAAGATAGAACGGCCAAAGGGGGCAGTGTTGCAATCTACTACAAAGATAGCCTGCAGAGTTCTGTCCTACTATCCAGGTCTGTACCCAAACAATTTTAACTTCTACTTTTTCCCCCTCTCTAAAAACAAGTCTCTCACCGTTGCCGCCTGCTATAGACCACGCTCTGCCCCCAGCTGTGCTCTGGACACCATATGTGAACTGATTTCCCCATCTATTTTCAGAGCTCGTGCTGCTAGGCGACCTAAACTGGAACATGCTTAACACCCCAGCCATCCTACAATCTAAGCTTGATGCCCTCAATCTCACACAAATTATCAATGAACCTACCAGGTACCACCCCAAAGCCGTAAACACGGGAACCCTCATAGATATCATTCTAACCAACTTGTTTTCTAAATACACCTCTGCTGTTTTCAACCAAGATCTCATCGATCACTGCCTCATTGCCTGCATCTGTAATGGGTCAGCGGTCACACGACATCCACTCATCACTGTCAAACGCTCCCTGAAACACTTCAGCGAGCAGTCATTTCTAATCGACCTGGCCAGGGTATCCTGGAAGGATATTGATCTCATCCCGTCAGTAGAGGATGCCTGGTTATTTAAAAAAATGCTTTCCTCACCATCTTAAATAAGCATGCCCCATTCAAGACATTTAGAACCAGGAACGGATATAGCCCTTGGTTCTCTCCAGACCTGACGGTCCTTAACCAACACAAAAACATCCTATGGCGTTCTGCATTAGCATCGAACAGCCCTCATGATATGCAACTTTTCAGGGAAGCTAGAAACCAATATACACAGGCAGTTAGAAAAGCCAATGCTAGCTTTTTCAAGCAGACATTTGCTTCCTGTAACACTAACTCAAAAATGTTCTGGGACACTGTAAAGTCCATGGAGAATAAGAACACCTCCTCCCATTTGCCCACTGCACTGAAGATAGGAAACACTGTCACCACCGATAAATCAATTATAATTGAACATTTCAATAAGCATTTTTCTACGGCTGGCCATACTTTCCACCTGGCTACCCCTACCCCGGTCAACAGCACTGCACCCCCCTCAGCAACTCGCCCAAGCCTTCCCCATTTCTCCTTCTCCCAAATCCAGTCAGCTGATGTTCTGAAAGAGCTGCAAAATCTGGACCCGTACAAATCAGCCAGGCTAGACAATCTGGACCCTTTATTTCTAAAAATGATCTGCCTAAATTGTTTCCTCCCCTATTACTAGACTGTTCAACCTCTCTTTCCTGTCGTCTGAGATTCCCAAAGATTGGAAAGCAGCTGCGGTCATCGCCCTCTTCAAAGGGGGGGGGGGGGAGTCACTCTTGACCCAAACTGCTACAGACCTATATCTATCCTACCCTGCCTTTCTAAGGTCTTCGAAAACCAAGTCAACAAACAGATTACAGACCATTTCGAATCCCACCATACCTTCTCCGCTATGCAATCTGGTTTCAGAGCTGGTGATGGGTGCACCTCAGCCATGCTCAAGGTCCTAAACGATATCTAAACCACCATCGATAAGAAACAATACTGTGCGGCCGTATTCATTGACCTGGCCAGGGCTTTCGACTCTGTCAATCACCACATCCTCATCGGCAGACTCGATAGCCTTGGTTTCTCAAATGATTGCCTCGCCTGGTTCACCAACTACTTCACTGATAGAGTTCAGTGTGTCATATCTGAGGGCCTGTTGTCCGGGCATCTGGCAGTCTCTATGGGGGTGCCACAGGGTTCAATTCTTGGACCGACTCTCTTCTCTGTATACATCAATGATGTCACTCTTGCTGCTGGTGAGTCTCTGATCCACCTCTACACAGACGACACCATTATGTATACTTCTGGCACTTCTTTGGACACTGTGTTAACAACCCTCCAGGCGAGCTTCAATGCCATACAACTCTCCTTCCGTGGCCTCCAATTGCTCTTAAATACAAATAAAACTAAATGCATGCTCTTCATCCGATCGCTGCCTGCACCTTCCCGCCTGTCCAACATCACTACTCTGGACGGTTCTGACTTAGAATATGTGGACAACTACAAATACCTAGGTGTCTGGTTAGACTGTAAACTCTCATTCCAGACTCACATCAAACATCTCCAATCCAAAGTTAAATCTAGAATTGGCTTCCTATTTCTCAACAAAGCATCCTTCACTCATGCTCCCAAACATACCCTTGTAAAACTGACCATACTACCGATCCTCGACTTCGGCGATGTCATACTTGTCGCCAAACCCACTGGCTCCAGGTCATGTACAAAACCCTGCTAGGTGAAGTCCCAACTTATCTCAGCTCGCTGGTCACCAAAGCAGCACCCACCTGTAGCACGCGCTCCAGAAGGTATATCTCTCTGGTCACCCACAAAACCAATTCTTCCTTTTGCCGCCTTTTGCCTTCCAGTTCTCTGCTGCCAATGACTGGAACGAACTACACAAATCTCTGAAACTGGAAACACTTATCTCCCTCACTAGCTTTAAACACCAGCTGTCAGAGCAGCTCACAGATTACTGCACCTGTACATAGCCCATCTATAATTTAGCCCAAACAACTACCTCTCCCCCTACTCTATTTATTTATTTTGCTCCTTTGCACCCCATTATTTATATCTCTACCTTGCATATTCTTCTACTGCAAATCTACCATTCCAGTGTTTTACTTGCTATATTATATTTACTTCGCCACCATGGCCTTTTTTTGTTGCCTTTACCTCCCTTATCTCACCCCATTTGCTCACATTGTATATGGACTTATTTTTTCTGCTGTATTATTGACTGTATGTTTGTTTTACTCCATGTGTAACTCTGTGTTGATGTATGTGTCAAATTGCTTTGCTTTATCTTGGCCAGGTCGCATTTGTAAATTAAAACTTGTTCTCAACTTGCCTACCTGGTTAAATAAATGTGAAATAAAATAAATAAAAAATGTAGTATGATGTCATATTCCTGAGGAGAATGAACTGACTAATCAGTGGTCTAGAGGAGGATGAGCTGGCCAATCAGCGGTCTATTTACGTTAATGTTTTTAATGAGCAGTATATGCCCACACCATTCTGTTATTGGGGTACATCCACACCCTTCCAACACAGAAAATATGATTTGTAACAAACCTAATTACAAAATGTTGGTTTAAAAATGATTTATTTCATATTGCATGTAATTATAGGCCATCATTAATATAAATCTGGGGCAAATGCTGCACTTGTTTTGTTGCCTTGATAATTAATTCAACCGCTACTTACACATGCACACACATGCATGCATAAACAGACACGCACACACAAACACACACTATGCTGTGGAATTAATCAGAGAGCAGAAGCAGGCGGGAATCATATTTGACAAGCTTGCATGTGATGAATTACTCTAATAACTGTCACAGCATAGTAATGTTGAGGAGTATAGCCTGATTGTATTGTTATTATATATCTATTTATTTTCATTTGGTAGGAGAGATTATATTATTTTGCACTTCATATTTTTCACTAAAATCTCTACAGTTACTTTCATGTTTAATCTGAGCGAGGTCGTGAAGCACTACTCAGCACAGACAGTGGTGTGACATTCATACATCCATTATATCTCAGGTGCTTGGAATGCAGAGGACTTATCACTGAGTAAGGAATCCCCATACACTATGGTGTTTTAGACATAGCAAGGCTAGCTGTAAGGATTTGTGATAATGGAGTGCTGGCTTACAGCAAGCATTTAAAGTCTAATGCTGTTGCCAATCTTAATTGATGCCTGTAAAGATCATTAGAGTTTTTGTGCCCAAGAAGGTTGGAATCGATTGTTAAAACCTCTCAAACTGGACATTCAAGGTTTATTTGTTCAATGTGGCTTTCACCAGATTTCTGTTTGGAGGAAATAGGGACTTCACAGAATAGCTTTTCCTCACTCACAAAGACATAAACAATCAATTCAATCCATATGTGATTAGGAAAGACCAAGGTCTTTCTATAGCTAAGCCATTTATTTTTGGTTTGTCGTTTGCTACTTGTTGTTTTACAATCAATTAGCTAACAAAATGTATGCAGTCAATATGTCACTGCAGGTGTTTGATTAAAATGATTTATTATGAATACATTAATACATTCATCCTTAATCACAATAATAAAACATGTGTCACATATTGTTCTGTAATACGTTTTTATCTTAGTGATTGCATAACTTGCTTTCACAGTCTGTCATTAATGTGTATCTGATTATTAGGGTATCATAAAATTCAAATCTCTGAAAAGTTAGAGGGTGTACCTCAAAACAGCAACAGTAATCAGAGTGAGCATCACCAAATGTGTTCGGCTAATGAAAATACTGCATTTTCTGAATTAATTATTTTCTACTTCTTTTATTTTGCTATTCCAATCCGAAAAGGCAATTTACCAGTTTAACTTCAAATCAAATTGAGATATTGGCACCGAATTGCCTGTGCTTGCCAGTGCAATGATATGGGTTGCAGTCTAGAGAGGACAACAGTGGCACAGTCACAGTCTTTCTTCTCCTGCTACCTGCCAGCTCTGTGTTGTTTGACAATCACTGCATCTCTTGCAGTTGTTGTCCATTATGAGATGTGGCTACAGTACAGGAATGATGGAGAGCACATCTTTTTCAGTGGTACTGCAGATCCAACCAGTGTGTTGTGTGTCAGGGCCCAATTAAATGAATGTGTTTACGTCAATGTCTAGACCCTATGAGCCATATTTTGTTTAATCATTCAATGTATTCAGGCTCCCCACTCTATCTCGCCTTATAGGGAATCAGGTCATGACTGGCTTTTCTCACAATCAATTATTTTTTGGTTAGTGGAGATGTTGATGGCTATAGGGTAAAGTGGATGATTGGAGTTTAATACCTCGCCATAAGATGGTTTATGTTAATGATGTATTTAATTGTTCAGTGTTCTCCCCGATATCAAATCACATTTATTAGTCGCGTACAAATAGTTTACATATATTATTGCATTCCACACTAAGATCCTCATACCAACGGTCAAGCATGGTGGTGGCCGTGTGATAGTGTGGGGATTCTTTTCTGCTTCAGGACCTGGATGACTTGCCTTAGTAGAAGGAGCCATGAATTTTTCTCTGTATCAGATCATTCTACAGGAGAATGTCAGTCCATCTGTATGTGAGCTGAAGCTGAAGTGCAGCTGGGTCATGCAGCAAGACAATGATCCAAAACACACAATCAAGTCTACATGAAAATGGTTAAAAAGCAACACATTTGAAGTTTTGTAATGGCCTAGTCAAAGTCCAGACCTAATCTCAATTTGATATTAAGTTCTGGACTGGAAACAATTAGTTCATGCTTGAAAACCCACAAATGTCACTGAGTTAAAGCAGTTCTGCATGTAAGAGTGGAACCAAAAGTCCTCCACAGCGATGTGAGACTGATCAACAACTACAGGAACTATTTGGTTGCAGTCATTGCAGCTAAAGGTGGCATAATCAGTTATTGAGTGCAAGGGGGCAATTACTTTCTCATACAGGGGAATTTGGTGTTGAATAACTTTGCTAATTAAATATTTGTAAACTCAGGATCCCTTTATCTAATATTAAGTTTTGGTTGAAGATCTGATAACATTCAGTTTCAACAATATGCAAAAATAGAGAAAATTAGAAAGGGGGCAAATACTTTTTAATGGCACTGTACATATGAGGGGGGTAAAACAGTATGTAAACATTATTAAAGGGATCAGTGTTCAATGCCTATCTAGATAGGGCAGCAGTCTCAAGGTTTGCAAGTGTACAAGGTTTTAGTCTCTCTGTTTCTTTTTTTGCTGAGTTTATGTTGCGGTTACCCTGTCTTATGATGCAGCAAAATGCTTTATGTCTTCTTCCTTTGATGCAAAGACAATTTGACCTTGAAGGAAATGGAAAATCTGTTTTATTTTTTGACAGGTGATGTAAATATAACATACATTTAGTTTTTTTTACCTCCTGCATAATGATATGTTCTTTATAGACCTCCACACTTTGTTCTCCTGTTTCTCGAATCAACTCTGCCATTTCCTCAAAGATTAAGATACAATTATAGGGAGCTCTGGTTGAGAATATGACAAATAAATAAAATAATTGTTACCTCTATATGGATGGACTTAGAAACGGAACATTTAGAGCATCAGAATAGGATATACAGTTGAAATCGGAAGTTTACATACATTTAGGTTGGAGTCATTAAAACTCGTTTTTCAACCACTCCACAAATCTCTTGTTAACAAACTATAGTTTTGGCAAGTCGGTTAGGACATCTACTTTGTGTATGACACAAGTAAATTTCCCAACAACTGTTATCAGACAGATTATTTCACTTATAACTCACTGTATCACAATTCTAGTGGGTCAGAAGTTTACATACACTAAGTTGACTGTGCCTTTAAACAGCTTGGAAAATTCCAGAAAATTATGTCATGGCTTTAAAAGCTTCTGATAGGCTAATTGACACAATTTGAGTCAAATGGAGATGTACTTATGTATATATTTCTTATGGATGTATTTCTTATGGATGTATTTCAAGGCCTACCTTCAAACTCAGTGACTTTGCTTGACATCGTTGGGAAAATCAAAAGAAATCAGCCAAGACCTCAGAAAATAAATTGTAGACCTCTACAAGTCTGGTTCATCCTTGGGAGCAATTACCCAATTACCCTAACGCCTGAAACAATAGTACGCAAGTATATACACTATGGGACCACGCAGCCGTCATTCCACCCAGGAAGGAGAAGCGTTCTGTCTCCTAGAGATGAACGTACTTTGTTGCGAAAAGTGTAAATCAATCCAAGAACAACAGCAAAGGAATTTTTGAAGATGCTGGAGGAAACAGGTACAAAAGTATCTATAGCCACAGTAAAACGAGTCCTATATCGACATAACCCGAAAGGCCGCTCAGCAAGTTAGAGGCCACTGCTCCAAAACTGCCATAAAGAAAGACAGACTACGGAAAAAAAAGCTGAAATAAATAATTCTCTCTACTATTATTCTGACATTTCACATTCTTAAAATAATTGGTGATCCTGACTGACCGACAGGGAATTTTACTAGGATTAAATGTCAGGAATCGTGAAAATTTGATTTTAAATGTATTTGGCTAAGTTGTATGGACACTTCCGACTTTAACTGTAAATATACAGTACCAGTCAAAAGTTTGGACACACTTGGACACACTTTTTCTGTGTTTTTACCAGTTTCTACATTGTAGAAAAGTAGTGAAGACATCGAAACTATGAAATAACCCATATGGTATCATGCAGTAACCAAATAAGTGTTAAACAAATCAAAGTATATTTTATATTTGATATTCTTCAAAGTAGCCACCCTTTGCCTTGATGACAGCTTTGCACACTTTTGGCATTCTTTCAACCAGCTTTATGAGGTAGTCATGAGGTACTATAGTCACCTGCATTTCAATTAACAGGTTTGCCTGATTAAAAGTTATTTTGTGGAATTTCTTTTTCTTTCTTTTTTTTTTCTTGACCCAATCCGCTGTGTTGTGACAAGGTAGGGGTAGTAAACAGAAGATATCTCTATTTGGTAAAAAACCAAGTCCATATTTTTGGAAGAACAGCTCAAATAAGCAAAGAGAAACAACAGTCCATCATTACTTTAAGACATGAAGGTAAGTCAATCCATAAAATTTGAAGAACTTGTGCAGTCGCAAAGATCATTAAGTGCTATGATGAAACTGTCTCTCATGTGGACCACCACAGGAAAGGAAGACCCAGAGTTGCCTCTGCTGCAGTTGATAAATTCATTAGAGATACCAGCCTCAGAAATTGCAACCCAAACAAATACTTCACAAAGTAACAGACACATTTCAACATCAACTGTTCAGAGGAGACTGCGTGAATCAGGCCTTCGTGGTCGAATTGCTGCAAAGAAACCACTACTAAAGGGCACTTAGTGGGACTATCATTTGTTTTTCAGCTGGACAATGACCCAACACACCTCCAGGCAGTGTAAGGCTTATTTGTCCAAGAAGGAGTGCTGCATCAGATGACTTGGCCTCCACAAGCACCCAACCTCAACCAAATTGAGATGGTTTGGGATGAGGTGGACTGCAGAGTGAAGGAAAATGATCCAACATGTGCTCAGCATGTGTGGGAACTACTTCAAGACTGTTGGAAAAGCATTCCATGTGAAGCTGGTTGAGAGAATGCTTATCGTGTGCAAAGCTGTCATCAAGGAAAAGGATGACTACTTTGAACAATGTAAAATGTAAAATATATTTGATTTGTTTAACACTTTTTTGGTTACTATGTGATTCCATATGTGTCATTTCTTAGTTTTGATGCCTTCACTATTATTCTATAATGTAGAAAATAGTAAAAATAAAGAAAAACCCTTGAATGAGTAGGTGTGTCCAAACTTTTGATTGGTACTCTATATAAATATATATGTATATGTCACGGATTCCCCTGGTACTGCTGCTCATTCCGTGCACCAGTTCCGGAGGCCTACGTCACCAGCCTCTAGGAGTCACTGAACTGTCTCATTACGCACACCTGATTCCAATTCCCCTGAGTAGTAATTGTATATATTTGACGTCTGTTCACCATTGTCTTGTCGGTTATTGTTCCCATGTCCTTTGGTCTGAGTACATGTGCGGTGTTATTTCGGCTTTCGTGCTGTGTGTATTGTGCTCTTGTTATTATGGGTCTCATCCCTTGTATTGGTGTGTATTTGTGCATTTGCGTTCTACAATATCATGCCACTTCGCACAGCCATTGAAGGACTGGGAAAACATTCCACAGACCACAATCAACAGCCTGATCAACTCTATGCAAAGGAGATGTGTCGCGCTGCCTTAGGCAAATGGTGGTTGCACCAGATACTAACTGGTTTTCTGATCCACTACCCTACCTTTTTTTTAAAGGTATTTGTATTCCCAGTCATGTGAAATCCATCAATTAGGGCCTAATGAATTTACAGTGCATTTTAACCCCTTTACTTTTTTCACATTTTGTTACGTTACAGCCTTATTCTAAAACGGATTAAATTGTTTTTTCCCCCCTCCCCATGATGACAAAGCAAAATCAGTTGTTTTTTTTGGTGCAAATTTAAATAAAAAAAACTAACTGAAGTATCATGTTTACATAGGTTTTCAGAACCTTTACTTTGTTGAAGCACCTTTGGGAGTGATTACAGCATTGAGTCTTCTTGTGTATTACGCTACAACCTCGGCACACCTGTATAAGGGGAGTTTCTCCCATTCTTCTCCGCAGATCCTCTCAAGCTCTGTTAGGTTGGATGGGGAATGTTGCTACAGAGCTATTTTCAGGGCTCTCCAGAGATGTTCGATTGGGTTCAAGTCCGGGCTCTGGCTGGGCCACTCAAGGACATTCAGAGACATGTCCCGAAGCCACTCCTACGTTGTCTTGGCTGTGTGTTTAGGGTCGTTGTTCTGTTGGAAGGTGAACCTTCACCCCGGTCTGATGTCCTAAGTTCTCTCTGTTCATTGCTCTGTTCATCTTTCCCTCAATCCTGACTAGTCTCCCAGTCCCTGCCACTGATAAAGATCTGCACAGCATGATGCTGCCACCGCCATGCTTCACCGTTGGGATGTTGCCAGGTTTCCTCCAGATGTGACGCTTGGTATTCAGGCCAAAGAGTTCAATCTTGGTTTCATCAGACCAGAGAATCTTGTTTCTCATGGTCTGTCCTTTAAGCGCCTTTTGGCAAACTCCAAGCAGGCTGTCATGTGCCTTTTACTGAGGAGTGGCTTCCATCTGGCCACTATAGCATAAAGGCCTGATTGGTAGACTGCTGCAGAGATGGTTGTCCATTCTGGAAGGTTATCCCATCTCTACAGAGGAACTCTGGAGCTCAGTCAGAGTGACCATCGGGTTCTTGGTCACCTCGCTGACCAAAGCCCTTCTCCACCGATTGCTCAGTTTGGCTGGGTGGCCAACTCTAGGAAGCGTCTTGGTGGTTCCACATTTCTTTCATTTAAGAATGATGGAGGCCACTGTGTTTTTGGGGACCTTCAATGCTGCAGATATTTTTTGGTACCCTTCCCCAGATTGGTGGTTCGACATTATTTTGTCTCGAAGCTCTACGGACAATTCCTTTGACCTCATGGCTTGGGTTTTGCTCTGACATGCACTGTCAACTTTGGGACTTTATATAGACAGGTGTGTGCCTTTTCAATCATTTGAATTTACCACAGTTCGACTCCAATCAATTTGAAGAAACATCTCAAGGATGATCAATAGAAACAGGATATACCTGAGCTCAATTCCGAGTCTCATAACAAAGGGTCTGAATACTTATGTAAATAAGGTATTTCTGTTTTTAATTATTAATTCATTTGCTAACATTTCTAAAAACCTGTTTTCACTTATTCATTAATTGATGAGGAAAACATTTGATTTAATACATTTTAGAATAAGGCTGAAACATTACCATATGTGGAAAAAGCAAGGTTTCTGAATATTTTCAGAAAGCACTGTATTTCAAATGACTGATATTCTTATATGAACTGTAACTCTTTGAAATTGTTGCATGTTTGCGTTTATATTTTTGTAAATCAGTGTAAATAGGCTACCAGCTAAATGCTTGATATACGTAGCTATAGAGAGGCTAGTAGACCATGTAGGATAGACTGCATTGTCTGCATAATGAAAGAATAACCTAGTCAGCTATTCTTTTGACGGTGGACTGATTGTTTTATTTGGCATTAATAGACTGGTTTGATACAGCACAAACGTTCTATCCTAGCTGCGAGAATGCGATTGCGGCTAATGTAGGCTATGGGAATATGCCTACAGGACGGTTGTGTGTATACTGTATATAAAAAACATTTATTGGTTACTGATTAGTTTGCTGTTGCATCCCCATTACAATCTGCAATGTTTGAATTTCCTACTTTAATTACTAGACAAGTGAATACGTTGTTGCTGCCAGCCAGCATTCTAAATAGCAGCATTATGACACCATAGGCCTAAATCTTCGTGAAACATAAATGTTAGGCTTAACATGAGAAAATAACTACCAAATAAAAATAAATATTTTGCCATTTAAGCAAAGCTATAGGCTACTACAAGCACTAGCACCACATAATCCGCATAGATGTCGCTATTTCAGAGCCATGGGCAGAGATCAGTAGTCTATACTTTGTGAGTGGCTGTCACGTTAGATTATTTTTTTTTTGGGGGCATACTCCTACTTTGTGGGGCCCCAGAGAAACTGCTCTACGCCAGTGTGGGTGTCTTTTGAAATTGTATTTAAATCCTGTGTTGGGCCCTTTAGGTTGCTCTGAAAAGCACCAGTCCAACATAAAAGTGTCTGCAGTCTTCTATCCAGAGAAGGTTTGTATTTCAGTTTTCCACACTTCTCATACAAACTGGAGGTGACTGTCAAGATGACTGATCATATCGAACAACTATCTACACCATTAGATTAAAGTGATATGTGAGGGATGTAGTCTTCTTACAGTATGGTCCAGTGGAAGATTGGAGGGATGTAGTTAGAAAGCATGACAAGTCCTATGCAAACTTAATGTTTCTAGTTTGAATTAAATAGCATTGGCCAAGTTGTCCTTCCTACCTCTGTTAAATTAAATAACCACTGGTGCAATCAATGTTTGACTGCTGCTTGGCCAACTCTGGCTACATGAGTTATTCTTGAATAAACCTCGTCCCCAACCAACGAGAACACTTTGAATTTCAGAGTTTTCTGACCTCGGCTGGAAACCTAGTGAACTGGTAGCATGGCGAAGTGATTTTGTCAGAAGTGCGAGAGAGAGAGATGTCCAGCTCGTATCACAATGTATATCAAAAGGAAATTATGTCTTGAATACCTCTGTTGCCTTGGCGTCTGTCCATTCAAGCATCTCCAAAGATTCAAAATTTCTGCATTGGCGAACAACACTTGTAATATAACTTTAATGTTTCTATCTGCTCGTTATGCCGTGGTGTTTCGCAAAAGATACAGGATTGGAATTCAATCAGGAACAAAATCAGGCACTCAGAGTCAATTCTAACAACAACAAAAAACAATAATAAAATGTTAAGATAAGGGATGACTGATCTCCACAGAGAGTGGGAGCCATTCTGAAAATGATTGGTTGACTTTCCTTGGGCAAGGCTCTCCCCACATCAATAAAACAGGAATAAATGCAATGCTTTTGGCCTTCCAGGGTCCTTACTTAATTTAATGTACGCAAGTGAGTGATCATATGTATTAAATTGTGCTTACCGAGAAGGCTCAAAATAAGTTTTGCTACCATTCTTGTTTGTTATGGGTATTTACGTAAGTGCCTTCTGCAACATCAATAGCCAAGCATTACATATACAGTATGTTAGAGGTTCATTGCTGCTTGGTCCCCGGTCGCTGCAGTATTTGCATGTATAGTAGTTGTTCTCTATTGACATGAGCTGCAGTTGATCTGGCTAACAATAATGAGAGGGATGTACGAACATTTTGTTTCCAATTATGTACCCGTGATGAATCCACTTAGGACAATTTTTCCTCTTAGTCATCTGCCTGGGCAGCCTGCTGGCCCTGCGGTGGATTGCCGTTGACCTAATTCTATGGGTCATTGTTAGTTAACAGTCATACAGCTAATGAGGAGAAACAAAAGATGTGGGCGATGCTCTCACAATTTAGACAACATTGTCTCCGTTGTCTATGCTTAGCCTAAACCCAAATCTTAGCCTGACCCTTGTGTTAGGGTCAATTACAGTCAAATCAACAGATCATCTATGGAATTGTACGATTTGTTCCCTACAAGTCTAATGAAGGGTGAAATTAATGAAAATTATGGTACAATGCCTCTGGCATCACTTACGTTGTGAAAATGAAGGACAACCAATGCCTTTCGGTGTGATATGATATGGCTTCATTATAAAGCATTCCCTACAGGAAAGAGGTTTTTATTACAGACAGATGTTATTTACCATACTAAGTATCAGGCTCCTTTGCCTCTGACCCATCATAACCAGCAACACATGAAGAAACTACTGCTAGCCTACACTGTTTGGTGGGACTTTTTTCCTCCTCTCATTTTTTCAGATGCAATTAGTTAGAACATTGGAGCCATTTAACTAAATCTGTATTCCAAATGACTTCTGACTCTGTTGTTGGTCCTTGCAGACATGGCACATTTAGTTATGTAAATGGTTATCTTTCTCTTTGATGGATTGGTTAATTAACCTGGAATGGAGATAATCTAAGCCGAGAAGAGTTGTTTGATGGGTATATTGGGTTTTGGCATTGTTCTCTAATTCTTGTGTGGCTTTTTTGGTTTAATGACTCGTTCTATGGGTCCCACATGGTTAATGTGTTTAAACTCACTGTAATTTAGCTTTCTTTCAGTCTCCATTTTTTATTTATGATGTAACGGCACATTGTCGCTCCTCTCTTGATATTTATCTTCTGCTCTCTCTCCGTCTCTCTCTCCCTCCCTCTTTCTACCCCCTCTCTCTTGTTCTCTTTCACTTTCATGGGCATTCATATGGAGGTGGACCCCCCCCCCCCCATTGCTGCTACAACAGCTTCCACTCTTCCAGGATGGCTTTCCACTAGATGTTAAAACATTGCTGCAGGGACTTGCTTCCATTCAGCCACAAGAGCATCAGTGAGGCCTTGCACTGATGTTGGGCAATTAGGCCTGGCTCGCAGTCGGCGTTCCAATTCATCCCAAAGGTGTTCGAAGACTTTGAGGTCAGGGCTCTGTGCAGGCTAGTCAAGTTCTTCCACACCAATCACGACAAACCATTTCTGTATGGACCTCGCTTTTGGCATGGGGGCATTGTCATGCTGAAACAGGAAAGGGCCTTCCCCAAACTGTTGCCACAATGTTGGAAGCACAGAATCATTTAGAACGGTTATTCCCAAACTGGAGTGTGCAATGCCGTCAGGGGTATGCTAAATAAAAATGTGATTCACATTTTCCAACAGTCCATTTAGATTTTCCAAAGGGGCTATACATTAGGGTGTTTTTTCTTTCTTTCTTGAGTAGCCTCGTTTCACTGCCAAAAATAAAATTAAACCATCTAGTGTTCAGCTAAATAAAAACACAATGTCAAATAATTAACATCCAATTACATTAACCGTTGCTCTCTTGTAGGAATTCCACTAACAGTCCATATGTAGCCAAACGTAGCTGCTGCTCATTCTGTTTGCTCTAAAATAGATGAATGGTTAAAAAACGTAAGGCCCGTGGACATAGACACATACCAGCTCTACTGGTAGTACTGCTACTACCAGTAGTGCTACACCTGCACCTGTCGACGACACAAGTTGTACTGCTTCCACGAGCACATCCAGGGAATAGGAAAATCTTGTAGCCTCTTAGGTAAAATCCATAGTATGAGTTGTAAAATGTCCCCAAAACACAGAAGAAAAAACTTTGGAGCTGCTTCCTCTAAGCACTACCCAAGTGCTATGATTAACTTGTAGGAAAAAAGAGAGGAGGAAGTGAAGCGCTGGGAAGGTATAGTAGACTTTGGTAGACAGAAGGTGCTCTTTGGTAAAAGGGGTAAATTGGTTATCAAAAAGAAAGGAGGACCAAGGCACTCTTCATATAATTAATTAAAATTTCTTTATTTATATGTTCAAGTGATAGGCATGTTATGTAAATCAAATGGTACAAACCCCCCAAAAAATAAATTTTATTTCCAGGTTGTAAGGCAACAAAATAAGAAAAATGCCAAGAGGGTGAATACTTTCGCAAGCCACTGTACATATAACTAGGAATAAAGTGACAGATAATAAACAGTAGCAGTACCATATGTGATGAGTACAAAAGGTAGTTCAAGAAGGGTCAATCCAGGTATCTATTTGGGTAATTATTTAAATAACTATTTAGCAGCATTATGGCTTGGGGGTAGAAGCTGTTCAGGGTCCTGTTGGAGCCAGACTTGGTGCATCAGGACCGCTTGCCATGTGGTGGCAGAGAGAAAAGTATTTTACTTGGGTGGCTGGAGTGTTTTTAGGGCCTTCCTCTGACAACACCTGGTATCGAGTTCCTGGATGGCAGGGAGCTTGACCCCAGTCATTTACCCTCTATAGCGCTTTGCGGTCAGGTGCCAACCATTTGCCTTACTAAGCAGTAATGCAGTCAGTCAAGATGCTCTTAATGTTACAGATGTATAACTTTTGGGGGATCTGAGGGCCCATGCCATATCTTTTCAGCCTCCTGAGGGGGAAGAGGCATTGTCGTGCCCTCTTCACGACTGTGTTGATGTGTGTGGACCGTCATAGATCCTTAGTGATGTGACACGGAGAATCTTGAAACTTTCGACCCAATCCACTACAGGCCTGTCGATATTAATGGGGGCAGGCTCGGGCCTCTGTTTCCTGTTGTCCACGATCAGCTTCTTTGTCTTGCTGACATTGAGGGAAAGGTTGTTGTCCTGGCACCACACTACCAGCCCTCAGACCTCCCTATAGGCTGTCTCATCGTTGTTGGTGATCAGGCCTACCACAGTTGTGTTGTCGGCAAACTTTATAATGGTGTTGGAGCTGTGAGAAGCCATGCAGTCATGGGTGAATAGAGAGTACAAGAGGGGACTAAGCACACACCCCTGAGGGGCCACCGTGTTGAGGATCAGCATGTCAGATATGTTGTTGCCTTATGTGAAGAGAGTAGTACACAGCGTTGAACCAGATCTTCTGTTCTTGGCAATTTCTAGGTCTTCTGAGATCTCTTTTGTTTGAGGCATGGTTCACATCAGGCAATGCTTCTTGTGAATAGCAAACTCAAATTGTATGTTTTTTAATGGGCAAGGCAGCTCTAAACAACATCTCCAATCTCGTCTCATTGATTCGACTCCAAGTTAGCTGACTCCTGACTCCAATTAGCTTTTGGAGGAGTCATTAGCCTTGGGTTTCACATACTTTTCCCAACCTACTCTGTGAATGTTTAAATTATGTATTCAATATAGACAAGAAAAATACAATAATTTGTGTGTTATTATTTTAAGCACCCTGTGTTTGTCTATTGTTTTGATTTAGATGAAGATCAGATCAAATTTTATGTAAAATTTATGCAGAAATCCAGGAAATTCCAAAGGGTTCACATACTTTTTCTTGCTACTGTATACTGTAGCAGAGTAGGCTGCGGCCCTTCGAGAAGCCAGATTTGGACGTTGCATATAATTGAACAGTTCCATTTAACGTCATGCTTTTCATATAAATAATTTTATATAATTTAACTGTTTCTCGCAGTTATTTATCCCAGGAAAATAAATATTGGTATCCCTAGCTGGGATAGCTTCGGGTGAGCTGAACCTCAAGACTTCCTTAATGTTATAGATTGTGCACCAGCTGTTGTTTATAAAGAGACACACACCTCCCCCGTTGAGCTTACCCGACGCTGTCGTTCAGTCTTGCCGGTGCATAGTAAAACCAGATAGATGTATATTGTCCTTGTTCAGCCACGACACCAAGAAACATAGGATATTACAGTTCTTCAGGTCCTGTTGATAAGATAGTCTCGAACGGAGCTCGTCCAGTTTGTTCTCCAGTGATTGTACGTTCGCCAATAGAACGGAAGGCAGAGGCGGTTTATGTTTTCAGCCACCCTGACGTAGTTTCATCAGGATGCCCGCACTCTCTTACACCGCCTTTTTCTTTTCCGAGTATCGGGGATTAGGGCCTGGTCCGGGTGAGGAGTATGTCCTGCGCATCTGACTTGTTGAAGTAGAAATCTTCATCCAAATTGAGGTTAGTGATCACTGTTCTGATGTCCAGAAGCTCTTTTCAGTCATAGGAAACGATGGCAGAAACATCATGTATAAAAAAAGTTCAGATCAGTGCACAAAAACACACAAAATAGCAGAATCCGTCAGGAGCCCATAAAATGGCTGTTATCCATTGCAGAGCCATTCTTGACAAGAGAGAGGAGGGAGTGAGAGATTGAGAAAGAAAGGTAGGAATACTGGCCATACTTAATTTTGTTGTTCACTGAACGATTTTCACCGTCATGTAGGTATCATTCCACATGAGATACTGATGAGACACTTGACAGCTTGCACGCCTGTTCAGATCATTGCAACCAACAGACTGGCTGATCTAGACAATCTGAGGAACATTCATCATTGTGCTGTCATACAAAGATTATATTTTATGGTAATGTAGCAATAATAGTGTATATCCCATGCTGTTAGACACAGCAAATGCATGGTGTTAAGTGCACTTGATTGTAGATATAGATGTACTTGCAATTGCATACAATTCAAATGCTTTTTGTTTTTATTTTTAGGTGATCCTGACCTTGACGAAGCAGTATGACTTTAACTTGGGTGCTTTCACTGAGAGTTCTCTCTGGAGGTAAGACTTCATGAACGCTTGATGTATTCAGAAGTGCTGAACTAGTAGGGCTCTGTTTCTTGTTTTTTTTTCACCAATTTTGTATTTGTTGTTTTTTGTTGTTGGGGTTGCAGGTACATTTAAATGGTTAATGTATACATTTATAAAACATGTACCCATAGGCTGCCACTCAAAAGAAAAACAACATCAAGAAATACATATAGAGTTGAAGTAACAATAAATTCAGTATAAATGGGAAAAGCAAACAAAAAACAAGTGGGCCTCCAACCTCCCATCCCATTCCCCCAGCCAAAATGTATTTATATATAGCCCTTCGTACATCAGCTGATATCTCAAAGTGCTGTATGGAGTCTCCTATTGCCCTGGAAGAGGTGTTCTTCACTGATATATCCCTTAAACAATGTAAACTATGCTTTGGTCCTATTATTATCACACAATGTATATTTAGCTGAAAATGGAAAAACAATGTAACTAGGAATGAAAAGCCCCCATATTGGAGTATGGTCATTCCATTTTCATTCCTAGTTACATTGTTTTTCCATTTTCAGCCAAATATACATTGTGTGAGTAATAATAGGACCAAAGCATACAGCACTTTGAGATATCAGCTGATGTACGAAGGGCTATATAAATAAATTTGATTTGATTTGATATTTATCTCAACACTCAACCAGGGGGCAGAAGATCATGTCTAAACCAATTTAGGATGGGGCGAAATGCTAGTGCCTGGAAATACAATTAAAGGTTTGGTACGGAAAGTCCTTCTACGTCTTTCCCTCTTTGAAGTTTGTACATTGTATCTGGGATTGTTTACCTTGCCATATATATTTTGAAACCCCACTATGAATTTTATCCCAATAGCCAGAAGGTGGTGCCATGGGAGGCATTGAACTACAGAAATTCAGCCGTGGCAATATATTAATTCTGACAACAGATATTCTGCGGTTAAACAACTGGGATGTTATTACATCTACTGAGGTTGGATTTAATTGATTTGAGCATTCTGTGAAATATTTTGGTATTGGTTTTATCTAAGGAAGGAAATATATCTACTCCTAAATATTTTAAATGGGATATGATTGGGATTCCATAAGTAGAGACGGAGTCCTTCATCAGGGTCTTGAGATGCAGTAGGGCTGATTTGGTTAGATTAATTGTATAACTTGAGACAAAGCTGAATTCATCTATGATCTTCAATATGTTTTGGAGTGATTGAGATACAGGTCTTGATATAGTAAAATATCGTCTGCGTATGAAGTGATCACTAGATTTTAGGGAAATGTGTGTTATTTCCTTCGATTAACAATTTGCTAGGGCCAGGAGTTCCATGGATAATAAAATAGCAAGGGATAAATTAGATTGCCCTGTTTGCTGCTTCTAATGATTCTGAATGGAGCAGATACAATATTGCCTGCAATAACTATGGCTGAAGGATTGCCATATAGCATTTTAGTCATATTAATGAAATTGGAGTCAATTCCCATAAGTTCCAAGACAGACCAGACATATGACCATTTTAGTCTATCAAAAGCTTTTAGAGATAATACAGCCCAAGGAGCTGTTGTTTCTAATGAAGAATTTAAGATACTGCATTTAAGATACTGCATAATAGTTGTCTGAGGTTATCTGAGGATACATTTTTTTTAACAAACCCTCTGTCTTGTCGAGCTCAGAAAACATTTTAGAAAGCAGTTTAATATCTGTGTTTTTGTAAGATAGTGGGCGATAGTGAGAACAATACAACTTTGTCCATTAGTTACAGCTAAAAACAAAAATGTGGCTTCTGCTCTGTTCTCAACCAGCGCCCCTGGTTGGAGAGCCTGTTGTGGGGTTAAGGGCCTTCCTCAAGGGTCCAACTGTAGGGGGATGTTTAGAGGATGTGAACCCAGCAGCCCTCCAATTATCAGATCAATTCTGCCAATTTCTTCCAGCGCCCGGTCTGGGATTCTAACCAGCCACCTATCTTTCGGCTACAGGTCCAACTCCTTCCACAAGTCCAACTCCTTCACCGCTGGGCTACCTACTGCCAGTACTGTAAAGGATGTTGTATGACTGGTTCCAGGGAAGAAGGAAAAAATGAGTTAATATGAGTTAATATTTAGAAATTAGCATGACAAAATGAAGACAAAATCCTATGCAGACATATAATTATTATGATGTAGAAGAACAACTTACTGTCACCAGCAGCCAAAAGAGATCCTCTGCCTCTGATAGTGCTGGTTTACTACCAGACTGAGCAAAACATAGAGATAGTGTGTTAAAAGTCATGTAATGATTAACTGGGCTATTAAATCACAAAGACTTACTATACATAATATATTATACAAATGAATACATACCTTCTCTCAGTCAGCAACAGTCTTCTAACAATTAGCTAATTACCAAGCTAGCATATGGAATTGTTTTAAGATGGTCATACCAAGGATTATTTGGCTGTATGATTTGGAATGTTTGTACCATATTGAATTTGGCTTTACTGCTATTAACCCATAGCGACACATAGCGACACATTGAATAACAGATTCATACATGGAAAAACATGATATGAACCATTTTAAAGTGTCTGTCCTATATATAAGAAATATCAGGAAAAATCTTTTTTTAAATGACCCATATTTAACATAAGAAAATTGGCCACTAGACTACTTCCATTCATTTTTTAAACTGGTACTGGGCTACCCTCCGACAAGTCTTGTTATGCTTGCGGGCATCCTAGAGCCAACGGACCAACATGTACATGTTCATGAGAGTCTCATCTTCGATGGTGGGGTCATGTTAGTGTGTATGTAGCCCAAACTGTTCGGATGCTACAGACAGAAGTTGGCAGATTGGCGGTACTGACTCCAGGGGTCGTAGAGCAATACGGAAAACACCACCATGTTTGTCAGTCTCATCTTTCCATAGAGTGGTCATACCGTTGGCCAAACCGTTCAGATGCTACAGACGTTTTCGTGAGAAGACCGATTTTAGGGATGTCTCATGATCTGACAAAAACCGCTGTAGTTTAGCCTCCTTCCACCGCAGATGTGGAAGGTCGCCATACACACAAAAAAACATATCTCTAGTTTAATCAGATTGATTTTGATGGGGATTTGTTGTATTGTGCTGATTACATTTCCGCGGGTGTGGACATTGTGATCAGGGGGTTAAACAAATCAAAATATATTTGAGATTCTTCAAATTAGCCACCCTTTGCCTTGATGACAGCTTTGCACACACTTGTCATTTCTCTCAACCAGCTTCCTCTTCTTATCCAGTCAAGGCAAATAACCTTTAGGGTTCTGCCCCTACCCTAGAGTGTAAAAACAGCTAACAAAAGCTAACCCAGTCACAACAAACTCTGAAATCACAGCTAGCATTCTCCTTTAACTTGTTTCAGCTGTTTTGCATTTTCAGCTGTTTTGCATTTATATCCATATTAAACTTGCCCAAAGAACCAAACGTTTCTATATAGAACCCTTTTTTCTAAGAGTGAAGCTGCTAGAGTGAAAAAGACCTGCTAGTTGTTTCTTGTAATACAGTGACTGTCTCACATCTTAAAATAGTGTTATATGTTGACAATTATTTGAAAATAAGTAGGGCTCTGTTCTAACACAATTGACACCCTTGTGATAATGTTTTTTTGGATCAATTCACTGAATGACATATAGTGTTTATCTACCTTGCTATTGGGTCAATGTTGATTTCACTCATCCAGGAAACTCCCTGCTATTGGTTTTGATAGCAGTATACAGCAGAATACCGTACATGCAGAGGCATTTGACACAGTACTTTTATTATTATTTTTTTTTTGGCCAAGATAAAGCAAAGCAGTGAGACACAAACAACAACACGGAATAAACAAATATAGTCCATATACAGTATGTGCAAATGAGGTAAGATTAGGGAGGTAAGGCAATAAATAGGCCATAGTGAAGTAATTAATATTTAGCAATTAAACACTGGAGTTATAGATGTGCAGGAGGTGAATGTGCAAGTAGAGATACTGGGGTGCAAAGGGTGGGTGCTGCTATGGTGACCAGTGAGCTGAGATTAGGCAGGGCTTTACCTAGCAAAGACTTATAGATGACCTGGAGCAGGTGGGTTTGAAGCGAGGGCCAGCCAACGAGAGCATACAGGTCGCAATGGTGGGTAGTATATGGGGCTTTGGTGACAAAATAGATGGTAGTGTGATAGACTGCATCCAAAGAGTGTTGGAGGCTATTTTGTAAATGACATCGCCGAAGTCAAGGATCGGTAGGATAGTCAATTTTATGAGGGTATGTTTGGCAGCTTGAGTGAAGGATGCTTTGTTGTGAAATAGGAAGCCAATTCTAGATTTAATTTTGGATTGGAGATGCTTAATTTGAGTCTGGAAGGAGAGTTTGCAGTCTAACCAGACACCTAGGTATTTGTAGTTGTCCACATATTCTAAATCAGAACCATCCAGAGTAGTGAAGCTAGACAGGCGGGCAGGTGCGGGCAGCGATCGGTTGAAGATCATGCATTTAGTTTTACTAGCATTGAAGAGCTGTTGGAGGCTACGGAAGGAGAGTTGTATGGTATTGAAGATCGTCTGGAGGTTTGTTAACACAGTGTCCAAAGAAGTGCCAGAAGTATATAGAATGGTGTCATCTGTGTAGAGGTGGATCAGAGAATCACCAGCAGCAAGAGCGACATCATTGATGTATACAGAGAAATTGAACCCTGTGGCACCCCCATAGAGAATACCAGAGGTCCGGACAACAGGCCCTCCGATTTAACACACTTAACTCTGTCTGAGAAGTAGTTGGTGATCCTGGCGAGGCAGTCATTTGAGAAACCAAGGCTGTTGAGTCTGTCGATAAGAATGCAGTGATTGACAGAATCGAATGCCTTGGCGAGGTCGATGAATACGGCTGCGCAGTTTTTTCTTTTATCGATGGCGGATATGATATCGTTTAGGACCTTGAGCATGGCTGAGGTGCAACCATGACCAGCTTGGAAACCAGATTGCATGGTGAAGAAGGCACGGTAAGATTTGAAATGGTCGGTGATCTGTTTGTTAACTTGACTTTTGAAGACCTTAGAAAGGCAGGGTAGGATAGATATAGGTCTGTAACAGTTTGGGTCTAGAGTGTCTCCCCCTTTGAAGAGGGTGATCACCGCGGCAGCTTTCCAATCTTTGGGGATCTCAGACGATTTGAAAGAGGTTGAACAGGCTAGTTTTAGTGGTAGCAACAATTGCGGCGGATAATTTTATAAAGAGAGGGTCCAGATTGTCTAGCCCAGCTGATTTTTTAGGGGTCCAGATTTTGCAGCTCTTTCATAACATCAGCTATTTGGGTGAAGGAGAAATGGGGAGGCTTGGGCAAGTTGCTATGGGGGGTGCAGAGCTGTTGACCGGCGTAGGCGTAGCCAGGTGGAAAGCATGGCCAGACGTAGAAAAATGCTCAATAATCGTGGATTTATCGGTGGTAACAGTGTTTCCTAGCCTCAGTGCAGTATGCAGCAGGGAGGAGGTGCCTTATTCTCCATGGACTTTTTGGAGTTTGTGCTGGAGTTTGGAGTTTGTGCTACAGGATGCATATTTCTGTTTGAAAAAGCTAGCTTTTGCTTTCCTAACTGCCTGTGTATTTTTTATTTATTTTTTATTTCACCTTTATTTGTGTATATTGGTTCCTAACTTCCCTGAAAAGTTTCATATCGCGGGGGCTATTCAGTGCTAATGCAGAATGCCACAGGATGTTTTTGTGCTGGTCAAGGGCAGTCAGGTCTGGAGTGAACCAAGGGCTAAATCTGTTCCTGGTTCAACATTTTTTGAATGTAGCATGCTTTTTTAAGATGGTGAGGAAGGCACTTTTAAGAATAAACAGGCATCCTCTACTGACGGAATGAGGTCAATATCCTTCCAGGATACCCGGGCCAGGTCGATTAGAAATGTCTGCTCGCTGAAGTGTTTTACGGAGCTTTTGACAGTGAAGAGGGGTGGTTGTTTGACTGCAGACCCATTATGGAGGCAATGAGACAGTGATCGCTGAGATCCTGGTTGAAGACAGCAGAGGTGTATTTAGAGGGCAGGTTTGTCAGGATGAAATCTATGAGGGTGCCGTGTTTATGGATTTGGGGTAGTACCTGATAGGTTCATTGATAATTTCTGTGAGATTGAGGGCGTCTAGCTTAGATTGTAGGACGGCCGGGGTGTTAAGCATGTCCCAGTTTAGGTCACCTAACAGTATGAGTTCTGAAGATAGATGGAGGCAATCAATTCACATATGGTGTCCAGGGCACAGCTGGGTGCTGGGGGTGATCTATAACAAGTGGCAACGGTGAGAGACTTGTTTCTGGAAAGGTGGATTTTTAAAAGTAGAAGCTCGAATTGTTTGGGCACAGACCAGGATAGTATGACAGAACTCTGCAGGCTATCTCTGCAGTAGATTGCAACTCCACCCCATTTGGCAGTTCTATCGGAAAATGTTATAGTTAGGGATGGAAATTTCAGGATATTTGGTGGCCTCCCTAAGCCAGGATTCAGACACGGCTAGGACATCCAAGTTGATGGAGTGTGCTAAAGCAGTAAATATAACTAACTTAGGGAGGAGGCTTCTAATGTTATCATGCATGAAACCAAGGTTTTTATGGTTACAGAAGTCAACAAATGAGAGCGCCTGGGAAATGGGAGTCGAGCTAGGCGCTGCAGGGCCTGGATTAACCTCTACATCACCAGAGGAGGAGTAGGATAAGATACAGCTAAAGGCTATAAGAACTGGTTGTCTAGTGCATTCGAAACAGAGAGTAAAAGGAGCAGGTTTCTGGGCGCGGAAGAATAGATTCAAGGCATAATGTACAAACAAGGGTATGGTAGGATGTGAATACAGTGGAGGTAAACCTAGCCATTGAGTGACGATGAGAGAGGTTTTGTCTCTAGAGACACCATTTAAACCAGGTGATGTCACCGCATGTGTTGGAGTTGGAACAAAAGGGCTACCTGAGGCATATTAAGCAGGGCTCAATGAAATAAGACTATAATCACTAATCAAAACAGCAATGTACAAGGCATTTTGACATTAGGGAGAGGCATGCGTAGCCGAGTGATCATATGGTCCAGTGAGTAGCGAGGCGAGCTGGAGACACGGTGATTCAGACAGCTAGCGGGCCAGGCTAGCAGAAGGGCCTTATGGGATGTTGTGACTGATGAGTCTCTTGAAGCCCTCCGGACGTTTCGTCGGCAGACTAGTCGTGATGGATCGGCAGGGCTCTGTGTGGGCTGTAAAAGGGTCCAGGCCAATTGGAAAAATAGGTATTATAGCCCAAGAAATTTGCTGATGGATCTCTTCAGCTAACCAGGAGGTGGCCCTAGCTCAGGACTAGCTACAGGCTAACTGGTGCTTGCTTCGGGACAGGTATGTTAGCCAGGAGTAGCCATTCGGATAGCAGCTAGCTAGCTGCGATGATCCAGTGTAAAGGTTCAGAGCTTGTGGTAGGGATGTGGAGAAGTGGTAGAGAGAAAACAAACAGTCCGATATGCTCTAGACAGCTAACGGGCCACTGCTATCAGGCTAGCAGATGGGCCTTCAGGGGACGTCGCGATGGAGGATCCTGTTGAAACCCCCTCGGACAGATTACGTCGGTAGATCAGTCATGATGGAAGGGCAGGGCTCTGTGTCGGCAGTAAAAGGGGTCCAGGCCAATTTGCAAAATAGGTATTGCAGCCCAAGATGTGGCTGATGGACCTCTTCAGCTAGCCGGAAGATGATGCTTGCACGAGGCTAGCTCCAGGCTATCTGGTGCTTGCTTCGGGACAGAGACGCCAGGAGTAGCCACTCGGATAGCAGCTAGCTAGCTGCGATGATCCCGGTGAAAAGATTCAGAGCTTGCTGTAGGAATCCGGAGATTTAGAGAAAAAGCAGTCCAATATGCTCTGGGTTGAATCGCGCTGTGCGGACTTTCAGGAGTTGTCCGGGCTGAGGTTAGCTGATGACCGCTAGCAGTGGCTAACTGAGCTAGTAGCTAGTTAGCTGGCTAGCTTCTGTTGGGGGTTCCAGTTCTAAAGTATAGAAAATAGCAGATCCATACCACATTGGGTGAGGTGGGTTGAAGGAGAGTATGTTGAAATTGAGGTTAAATATATAAAAAATATACATGAAAATATATACGAGGGGAAAAAGATATACACGGGACACGACAAGATGAAGATTAAAACGCCATCTTGGTTTATATTTTTTACATGCCACAACTGTAGGACTAACATTCCCATTAATTTTATATCGTATGGTGAGTTACTGTACAGTATGCTGTCACATAATAAATAAGAATATAATTCATTTAGGATTATACAGACTGATAATGTCTCTTGTGTTTTTTCGCTCACCTTTTTCCAAGCCCACAAGAAACTCATTTCATTTTGAATTACACCTGACATAAAGACCATCAGTTCACCAAGCAGAGAGACTCAAATTAATTTCTGTTTCACTAAAGGTGCCGGTAAGATTTACACCTGACTTGACACATTCTGAAATCCCATATTGTGTACAGAAGGTCTTCCATCATAAAGGTGTCTGGTTAACAATAGCAACAGCAGTAAATTGGAGTGTACCTCAGGTGGCGCGGCAAAGCACTTAGTATGATATTAAAAAAGGAAAGCAGTTGAATTTTATGAAAAGAAACGGAGTAAAGGATCTCTGAAATAATAAGATACATTATTTATTTATATAACCCCGGGGCACTCTTGATGGAAAAATGCAATAAGAAGATCAATTGGTGCATCACGAAAAACATCTCCTGTGTGTTTCAAGGTAATGACTGCTTCCCTTAGGGAAGGAAATTGTCACTGTAATAACTTCATTTGTGATGTCTTTCCAGCTACATTTGAGGGCATTTGTCAACCGAAATGAGAAGCTAAAAAATGTTGAGGAGGAAACCTTTGCAAACAACGTCAACAGCAAATGAAATGATGCAGCTTAATGCACAAGTAGTGATAGCCAACTCTGGGTATCTATCCAATTATGCAATGGAGTTTTATTTGGAGGCACCCAGGTAGAACTGAGAGACGAGTGGGTTGTGTGATTGAGTAGTAATAGACCCATGAAGAATAGTAGTGGTGTAAAAAGTACCCAACTGTCATACTTGAGTAAAAGTAAAGATACTTTAATAGAAAATGACTCAAGTGAATGTCACCCAGTAAAATACAAAGTCTAAAAGTATTTGATTTTAAATATACTTAAGTATCAAACGTAAGTGTAATTGCAAAAATTAACTTACTCTAAGTATCAAAAGTAAAGCAGATGGCCACATTTTCTAGTTTTATAAATTTACGGATAGCCAGGGGCATGTCCAACTGAGACATAATTTACAAACAAAGCATGTGTTTAGTGAGTCCCCTAAATCAGAAGCAGTAGGAATGGCCAGGGATATTCTCTTGATAATTGTATGTATTAGACAATTTTCCTGTCCCGCTAAGCATTCGAAGTGTAACGAGTAGTTTTGTGTCAGGGAAAAGGTATGGAGTAAAAAGTACATATTCTTTAGGAATGTAGTGAAGTATAAAATATAAATAGTAAAGTACAGATACCCCAAAAAGCTAGTTAAGTAGTACTTTTTACGTAAGTACTTTACACCACTGAAGAATAGAAATGGAGGAAGATATTGTATACAATGCTATATACAATGCTGTATACAATGCTTTCCCCCTTGGCGTTTTTCCTACTTTTTTGTATTACAACCTGTATTTTAAATGGATTTTTATTTGGATTTAATGTAATGGACATACACAAAATAATTTAAGTTGATGTAGTGAAATGAAAAAATTAACTTGTTTAAAAAAATTCAAAATAAAAATTAAACAGAAAAGTGGTGTGTGCATATGAATTCACACCCTTTGCTATGAAGCACCTAAATAAGTTATTGTGCAACCAATTACCTTCAGAAGTCACATAATTATTCCACCTGTGTGCAATATGTGTCACATGATCTGTCACATGATCTCAGTATACATACACCTGTTCTGAAAGGCCCCAGAGTCTGAAACACCACTACGCAAGGGGCACCACCAAGCAAGCGGCACCATGAAGACCAAGGAGCTCTCCAAACAGGTCAGGGACAAAGTTGTGGAGAAGTACAGAACAGGGTTGGATTATTTAAAAACATATCTGAAACTTTGAACATCCCACGGAGCACCATTAAATCCATTATTAAAAAATGGGAAGAATATGGCACCACAACAAACCTGCCAAGAGAGGGCCACCCACCAAAACTCACAGACCAGGCAAGGAGGGCATTAATCGGAGAAGCAAGAAAGACCAAAGATAACCCTGAAGGAGCTGCAAAGCTCCACAGTGGAGATTGGAGTATCTGTCAACAGGACCACTTTAAACTGTACACTCCACAGGGCTGCGCTTTACAGAAAAGTGACCAGAAAAAAGTAATTGCTTAAAGGAAAAATAAGCGATGTTTGTTGTTCGCCAAAAGGCACATGGGAGGTTCCCTAAACATATGGAAGAGGGTACTCTGGTCAGATGAGACTACAATTGAGCTTTTTGGCCAACAAGCAAAGCTAATTCAAACCCAACACCTCTTATTACCCCGAGAACACCATCCCCACAGTGAAGCATAGTGGTGGCAGCATCATGCGGTGGGGATGTTTTTCATCGGAAGGGACTGGGAAACTGGTCAGAATTGAAGGAATGATGGATGGCGCTAAATACAGGGAAATTCTTGAGGGGAAACCTGTTTCAGTCTTCCAGAGATTTGAGACTGGGACAGGGGTTCACCTTCCAGCTGGACAATGACCCTAAGCATACTGCTAAAGCAACACTTGAATGGTTTAAGGGGAAACATTTAAATGTCTTGGAATGGCCTAGTCAAAGCCCAGACCTCAATCCAATTAAGAATCTGTGGTATGATTTAAAGATTGCTGTACACCAGCGGAACCCATCCAACTTGAAGGAGCTGGAGCAGTTTGGCCTTGAAGAATGGGCAAAAATCCCAGTGGCTATATGTGCCAAGCTTATAGAGACATACCCCAATAGACTTGCAGCTGTAATTGCTACAAAAGGTGGCTCTACAAAGTATTGACTTCGGAGGGGTGAATAGTCATGCACGCTCAAGTGTTCAGTTTTTTGTCTTATTTCTTGTTTATTTCACAATAAAAAATATTTTGTATCTTCAAAGTGGTAGGCATGTTGTGTAAATCCAATGATACTATCCCCCGAGAAAATCCATTTTAATTCCAGGTTGTAAGGCAACAAAATAGGAAAAATGCCAAGGGGGTGAATGCTTTTGCAAGCCACTGTATTTACCCTTGTCATCGAACAACACAGGAAGTCTTAGCTAAGGGACAGAGAACATTCAGAGAAACAAATGTCTTTTGTCTCTCATTTGTTTGTTTCTGGAGGGCAATTCAGCACAGCCTACTGTGTGGACATAGAAGCTTAAATAAAGTTCTCCAGGGATTTAGGTCAAATGTACACTCATCCAGTTTAATAAAGGACCAAACATAACACAATTATTTCACCAAGTTGAGGTAAAACAGACTTGAACTAAATTCTGAAAGTTATGTCATTATATGAATGTAATGTAATGAGACTCTCGTTACATAATTGTTTTGAACTTTATCGAGACAGTAATGAATCAGGTAAGTTAGAGAGACAGTCAGAAGGAAGAATGAAGGGATTTAACCCTGGTCTCTGATGGGTGGAGAATGTATTTAGAGCAGCCGGGTGCGTTACCACTAAACCACAGGCTATGCACGTAGATATCTGAGTATTAGACCTACTCCGGCCACATCAATACAGAAAAACATATAAAGTTGTCCTTACATGGTCTTCTCTACTGTTCACAGATCAGTGGACTATGGGAGCACTTATATTAAACTGAATAATAAGGTTGGGTCAACCTTGGCTTGCCTCTACGTCTGCCCAACCAACAAGAGAAAGGTTTGTTTAACACCTCCATGATAAAGGACTCCAGTGACAAGCAGAGTATTACGTGTTTATCCAGGATGTGTATTGTTTAGTATGTGTAGTGTATTGTTGAGTTAAGACTCGTTTCTGGAATGATGTTAACTCCAGTTAGAGGGAGCAGGACTCCAAAGAATGTTGCAATGTTTATTATCAGCACCCAACCGTTCCATCTTGGTTCTGAACATTGTCAATCTTGGTATATTCGCATAGATGAATTCAGAATACCCAAGGTATTTCCTACAAAAAGGTGCTATATAGAACCTAAAAGAGTTCTTCGGCTGTCCCCATAGGAAACCACTTTGAAGAACCATTTTTGTTTCCAGGTAGAACCCTTTTGGGTTCCATGTACTGTAGAACCCTTTCCACAGAGGGTGCTACATGGAACCAAAAAATTGTCATTCGACAATCCTACCCAGACACCAGTTCATAAAGATTTCTGCAACATTTCTGCTAACTAACTACCCTACGCTCACTAGGGGCGGCAGCGTAGCCTAGTGGTTAGAGCGTTGGACTAGTAACCTGAGCTGACAAGGTACAAATCGGTCGTTCTGCCCCTGAACAGGCAGCTAACCCACTGTTCCCAGGCCGTCATTGAAAATAAGAATGTGTTCTTAACTGACTTGCCTGGTTAAATAAAGGTAAAATTAATTAACTACTCCACTATACCCCACACTCACTTACTACAGTACCCCACTCACTTCAAACCCACAATAACTAACTACCTCACTACCGTACTAAAAACCACTAAGATATTTTACCAAAACCTGTTCTGTTGGTCAGTTTATTATTGACTAATGATTTTGGTACATCATGTCGCTTTTGCTTTCATCAACAATGCATTTATACTGCTGTTTATTCATAATGTTGTACAATGACATGCAATCATATCCTCCATTGAGCACAATGAACTATACTCTCTCTCTCTCTCTCCCTCTCCCCCCTCATATCTCTCCCCTTCTGTACTTTAGATAATGATGCTTAGCGACCCAGAGCTGGAACACAGTGTACTCATCAGCTCAGATGAAGGTGCCAGCTTCGAGAAGCATCCCATTAACTTCTACATGGACGGTCTGCTGTTTCATCCAACACAGGAAAACTGGCTGCTGGCTAGCAGTCCCGACAACAAGGTAAGCAGCAGGACTTTTATTTCAATATTGAATGGAAAAATAAGTATTTAAAGTTGAAATAAGTCCAAAGTTGAAAGATTCTGCTAAAGTATTGATTCTGTTTTTGTATTTTGTTCTTTCATAAACCGTTTTGCATTACAATCATTGGTTGAAGGTTGAATGTACAAACTTGATGTGAAATGTTGCATATTCCATTCATGTTTGATCCCATTCATGTATTACCAGGTGTACAGCACAATGGACTTTGGAAGAAAATGGCAGTTGGTTAGTGAGAATGTGACTCCTGGACGGTTCTTCTGGTACAGTATGATTTCATTCCAGCCCGTGTTTGTCATTATTAATTTAGAAACACTCCATTCTATAATCTCTTTATCCTAAATCTAGGGAATATGAGAGAGAATATTAGCATTTGTGTCTTATATAGAATCTCATATGCAAATTGGAAATGCTATCTTGCAGCTATCTTGACACTTATGATGTATGTAAAGCCCATTGTCTTATAGCCCCGGAATGGTGAAGAAACAACCACATACCAAATGACCAAGTCCAGTGTGCGGTCAAATGTATTTATTTTGTTATTAAGATGGAGGTTATGTATGGATCCCTACTCAACTCTGTCAGATGGATTTACTAGAGTATGTCAAAACAGGTCTTGAAAGATTTTGACAACCAACCATAAAGTGTTGGCCTAATGTACTTCAACCCATATCACATAGCCAGGAATATTGGGCTACTCTTTCTAAAGCCCAAGTCTGACATGTTGTTTTTGCTCGTTGTTATTCTGTAGTCTCAAGTGCACGGACACAAGGCAGTGAATATTGATGTGATGCAGTTTATCCCGGTCTGTCATGTTGTGTGTCAAACCTAAGTGCCTCTCAAGCTGAGAAAGAAAGGACATTGTTTGGAGCACACCCTACAGGAACAGCAAAACAATTGATGAATAAGGACATCATGTGGGGAGTAATGGCAACCCACGCAAGCTTTTAATATGCTTGGACAATTTATGATTTTACATATGAAATGTTTAACTGCTTGTATTTACTGCCTGCATTAAATGCTTTTGCATCTCTATAATGTTTATAGAATTGTACCATATAACAGATTTTACCTTGTCTTAATGTCATATTACAAATGATTGATGAGAGAAAGAAAGAAGACCACAAACCTAAATAATTGTGTAGTGTGGAGACTTACCCGTCTCTGTCTCCCTTTCTTTACGTTATCACAAATTACGATTAATTGCTGAGGCTGGCACAAATCGGATGTTGCCGTAGGACTACAGGAAATGGAAATGTGTTGTCTGTGCTGTAAAGGGAAGCACACAGTAAGGCTGTGCATCACGGGCTGCCACTGTTCTCTTATGGCGATCCCCCTGCGTCTAAATTGCTCCTCTTCCTTTCTAATCTTCCCCACTATGCACATCTTCCTCCTCTTCACCATATTCTTCTTTACCCTCTTCTTCCTCTGAATTGTTGTTCTCCTCTTCCCCTTTCTCATTCTCCTCCTCGTTCTCTTTTTCCTCCACTTCTCTCTCCTATGTTGCAGGGCACAAACGGGACTGGACAGAGAGGCAGATATGGTCCACATGGAGACCCACATCGCCAAAGGACGTGAGTGCTGCTCTGTAGCTTGCCACGCTCCCCCGCAGTAGCAGGACCCCATGAATCTCTTGCCTCTTATTTAGAGCCAGGTCACTGAAAAGATAAGGCTCATTCCTGTCTGCAGGATAGGTACCAGAGGCACTGTAAAGCAGAATATGAGTATCTTGACAAATATAGAGCTTTATATAATAGATTGATAGATGCATGTCCCCTTTAATCAGTCCCTTGTGCCCCATATCAGAACCTCAATTCTATAAAAAATATAAACAATATAGACTTTATTCAATGAAACCAATTACCAGGATTCCTTGGTGGGACAAAATACTATTACTTGTGTGATATGAGAGAGAATGATTGAATTGTCATCATGTTTTTTGTTTTTGTTTCATTGATTCTCTCAGTGCAAGAGGAATGCTATTTTTATCTTGTCCCTGCAAAATTGAGAATAGGTGTAGAAAGTTTTAGTGCCCACTAAAGACAGTCAGACGTCCATTAACTTGTGATTTTTCTTTATTGGTTGGTTGTTCTAAGATTGTTACTGACAACTAATCTAGATCTCTTCTGTGTTAGGTGCTCAGTATGTTACGTGCCGAGCTCAACGATGCACAGAATCAAACAGACAGTACCTGTTCCCGGGACACATAGACCAAAATTCTCTGGTTGTTCAGGACAACTATGTGTTCGTTCAGGTGTGTAGCGTATCTAAATATTTACTCCAGTGCATTTTAAGTGTTCACAAAAGGCTTCCGTGTTTCTGGGAACTGTTCTTCTACCGCATCCAATCTGTGATGTAACACTGAAGTCTACAAAATGGCATTCCTTCCAAACACCTGCTGCACTTACGTCTTGATTTTCTATGGTCCAAGCTGCCTATGATGTTGAAGGATTTTCTGTCGACTGAAAAATGTTATCACGTCTGCCAAAGGCTTTTCTTGTAATCGGGCAGGGAATCTGTATGGAGTTTGCTGTCATTATTGCCAACAAGGATGACATGAAGTTGGCTGGCGTTAGGCATTGTGTATCATTATTACTGATTTAATTATCACTCTCTCCTGTTGCCATCGATTTCCATTTAAAGCTGTCTGTCTTTCTTTCTCAGCGTTGCTGTTGATAAATTTAAACAGTTTTGCAGTGCTAATTAGGGTTCAGGTTCAATTATGGTGTAACATTATTTAATAATATGATGTTGAAATTGTTTGCTGAGACTTAAAAGACATACAATAAGTTTTCAGCAAATGTTCTCTTTTAGTTTGTAATGAGACAGATATGTGATGGGGTGTTTATGATGAACGCTGCATCTTGCCTGTAAAAATCATCTTTGTGCGTATGAAGATAAATGGTAGGGTTGTACGGTGGTGAGTCAATTTGTTTCAACTCTTTCAATTCATGGATTTAATTGAAAATATTATTTAATGAACAAAGTATTCTAAATAATTAGTAACTGTCTGGGTCATAAATAATTATCCAATACAATGCCTGTATCGAATTGGAGCTGAGATGGAACGAACCCCAGCCTCATAGATTTTGTTGAAAATAGCCCAGTTGGACACAGCTGACTCGTTGCAGGTAACTGTGGCAGTACAGATTACTTTCTAGTGACTTTCATTGCTTGGGGCAGTTGGATTTAACTTGACAAAGAGTAATGAGGTTATCGATTGGGCTACAACAAAATAAGCAGTCTTCAACAACCCCCGAATGTCTCTTGGGAGAGATGGAACAGCCAAGTACAACATCCTCAGAAATCTGCCCTGGGAGAATGCGGTTCATTGATAGATTAGATTATTCCATTAGAGCCATTTTGTCCGGCTAGCCATTTGGTTACCTGTTCAGGAGTCTTATGGCTTGGGTGTAGCAGCTGTTCATCTCTACAGGATGGGTGTCCCTATGACGGGGGGGGTCAATGCAAATAGTCTGGTTAGCTGTTCGGGAATCTTATGGCTTGGGTGTAGAAGCTGAACCTCTACAGGATGGGTGTCCCTATGACGGTTGAGCTAATGTGTGCTAATGGGATTAGCATGACAGCTGTAAGTAACAGAAAACTTTCCAGGACATAGACATGTCTTATATGGGCAGTAAGCTTACATTCTTGTTAATCTAACTGCACTGTCCAATTTACAGTAGCTTCTACAGTGAAACAATACCATGCTATTGTTTGAGGAGAGTGCATAACAACAACAAACTTATATATAGTAGAATAAAGGTTGTTTTCTTTATGTAATGGGCAGAAGTGTATGGTAGGCACTATTTGGGTTTGGGGGGATTGGTTTTGTTAGGAAGGACAATGAGAACAATGCACCAATAACTCACAAATACATAATGTGAAGATAAACTATACAGATACAGGCCATCATTTACAAGCTATATATATATATATATATATATAATTAAACGTTTTTCTGTTTGTATTATCTTTTACCAGATCTAATGTGTTATATTCTCCAATATTAATTTCACATTTCCACAAACTTCAATGTGTTTTCTTTCAAATGGTATCAATAAAATGCATATCCTTGCTTCAAGTCCTGAGCTACAGGCAGTTAGATTTGGGTATGTCATTTTAGGCGAAAATTTAAGAAAGGGTACGATCCTTAAGAGGTTTTTAAGAAGCCTTTTGGACCTAGATTTGGCTCTTCGGTACCGCTTGTCGTACGGTAGCAGAGAGAACATTCTATGACTATGACTATTCTTCAAGCCTTCCTCTGACACCGCCTGGTATAGAGGTCCTGGATGGCAGGAAGCTTGGACCCAGTGATGTACTGGGCCTTATGCACAACCCTCTGTAGTCCGAGGTGGTACAGCTGTAGAATTTTTTTGAGGATCTGAGGACCCATGCCAAATAATTTCAGTCTCCTGAGGGGGAATAGCCAATGTCATGCCCTCTTCACAACTGTCTTGGTGTGTTTGGACCATGTGGACACCAAGGAACTTGAAGTTCTTAACCTGCTCCACTACAGCCCCGTTGATGAAAATGGGGGGCGTGCTCGGCCTTTCTTTTCCTGTAGTCCATGATCCTCTTCTTTGTCTTGATCACGTTGAGGGAGAGGTCTCATCGTTGTCAGTGATCAGGCCTACCACTGTTGTATCATTGAAAAACGTAATAATTGTGTTGGAGTCGTGCTTGGCCATGCAGTTATGAATGAACAGGGAGTACAGGAGGGGACTGAGCACGCACCCCCGAGAGGCCCCTATTAGGATCAGCATGGCAGATGTGCTGTTACCTACCCTTACCACCTGGGGGACGGCCCATCAGGAAGTCCAGGATCCAGTTGCAGAGGGAGGTGTTTAGTCCCAGGGCCCTTAGCTTAGTGATGAGCTTTGAGGGCACTATGGTGTTGAAAATTGAAATGCAGTCAATGAACAGCATTCTCACATATGTGTTCCTTTTTTCCATGTGTGAAAGTGCAGTGTGGAGTGCAATAGAATTGCCTCATCTGTTGATCTGTTGGGGCGGTATGCAAATTGGAGTGTGTCTGGGGTTTCTGGGATAATGGTGTTGATGTGAGCCATGACCAGCCTTTCAAAGCACTTCATGGCTACATATGTGAGTGCTACGGGTCGGTAGTCATTTAGGCAGGTTTACCTTGGTGTTCTTGGTCACAGTGACTATGGTGGTCTTCTTGAAACAACATGTTGGTATTACAGACTTGGTCAGGGAGAGGTTGAAAATGTTATTGAAGACACTTGCCCAGCACTTCCTCGGAGCACACGCCCTGGTAATCCGTCTGGCCCTGCAGCCTAATGAATGTTGACCTATTTAAAGTTCTTACTCACATTGGCTACGGAGAGCGTGATCACACAGTCATCCAGACATTTGGGGCGGCAGCGTAGCCTAGTGGTTAGAGCGTAACCGGAAGGTTGCAAGTTCAAACCCCCGAGCTGACAAGGTACAAATCTGTCGTTCTGCCCCTGAACAGGCAGTTAACCCACTGTTCCTAGGCCGTCATTGAAAATAATAATTTGTTCTTAACTGACTTGCCTAGTTAAATAAAGGTCAAATAAAATAAATAAATAAAAGTTATAATGTAGTGTGTTTGGTGCTAGCAGGACATCTAAGACACATTTAGAGGACACACCTATTTGTAAGGTAATTGTAAATACAGTGGTATGTCATTTGGATGTTGGTGTATAAACTTGTATTGCCTTCTATGTGTTGCCTCAAGTCCCTAAATTATGATTTTTATTTTTTTTTAAAATTGATTTCCACATTATAATTGTTTTAATTATTGTAATGAAGTGTCTAAACTCGACCTACCTGAACTGGATTTAAGTTTTACCTAGTTTTCGACTTCCAGAAGGTAGTTTCATTCCAATGATGTAGGTCTGAAAAAGACTAGAGTTCTTCTGTGGGGTGAGTCAGTGTTTCCACGATCTTAAGTCGAGGTGGAGTAAAATGAAATGGGTGTGTTAAATCAGTGACATTTCAAATGGATTAATTCTAATGAACGCCAGCATGCCTGAAACATCGATGATTTTAATATACTCAATCAAATATTAACTTTACACGCGAGAATTGTGCTTACTCGCCCACTTGTGCTTACTCGCCCACTTGTGCTTCGCCCACTTGTGCTTACTCGCTTACTCGCCTACTGAAGCAAGACCTTTTTTTCTTCTACAGGTTACCAAGTCAGGGCAGGCGAGTTACTTTGTGTCCTATATGAGGGAATCATTCAAACAAATCCAACTCCCCAAATACTGTCTTCCCAAGGTAAGCATCGCACTACCCAAATACACCTTGCAATAAATACAGCAGCAGGTTGAGGACATTTTCATTTCTGAAGCCTCCCTTTACTCACTCTGAGGTACACTGCTGTCTGTGGAGACAGAAAGCTGCTCATCTTGAAGCACACAGATGACGGATACTCTCTCACTTTTTATTTATCTCTATTGCTCTACATTATATTTAGTTCCATTCATCTGTATGACTGTCTAGTTGAAGAGTTTATTTTCAATACACTATATCTGCAAATTTTTCATATTTGTGGGTTATTTTTTATTGGAAATTATAGCTTATGGGTATGTTCGTGTGTGTGTATAAAATACTCGTCTAAGATTTTATATTTTTTTGCAAAATGCTATATATCCATTGTTTAGCTGGAATTGAATGTTCGTATTCTGTCAATTTCACTGTGATATGTGGTTGTCTCACCTAGCTATTTTAAGATGAATGGAGTTACTGTAAGTCACTCTGGATAAGAGCATCTGCTAAATGACTCAAATGTAAATGTTTTACATACAGATCTCATATTACTATACTATATTATTAGTGAGGCGGATATATAGAATTTAGCAAAGAAACATGATTATTTGTCTCTCTGAAATGAAACCAATCAAGTGTTAGATTTTTTTTTACAAATGCATGTTTGTCATTGAACAACCCCATTTTTTACAAATTTGTCATGCTCTTTGTCATTGAACAACCTCCAGTGGAACAGTAGTGCATCTAAATCTTTTCAGGGGAGGGGGTGAGAGGGATAGTATTCCTTAAAGAGGTGGGGTTTCAGGTGTCTCCGGAAGGTGGTGATTGACTCTCATATCACACCAATTCATATTTCCTTTCAACAATAAAAGCTCATTTAACAACATTTCTGAAAATGTATGCATAGTGTTTTGGAATGAAACTCTTAATTTGCCTCTATCTACCCGCCTGTCTATTCACCCTTCCACACTCTCTTCCTCTCATCTAAACAGGACATGCACATCATCAGTACAGATAAGAAGCAGGTGTTTGCGGCTGTACAGGAGTGGAACCAGAATGACACCTACAGCCTGTATATATCAGACTCTCCAGGGGTCTACTTCACTCTGTCTCTAGAGAACCTCCGGACCAGAAGAGAGCCAGGCGGAAATGTACTGGTTGACATGTATAAGGTACATCTACTGTATGTGTATGTAAGACACTCTCCCTGTGGAAGGACCTCTTAGTTCAACCATATTACTATGTTAAGTACTGTTTGTTTGGTACCTCTGAAGGCACACTTCCTATGTATGATTTCATCTCCACTGTAGTTTTGCATAATGCAATGACTTTTCATAACCAAGTTGTTTAAAATAATTACATACACTCTCTCAATGTGATATCGCTTTTGTTTCATCTGTTTGGCTTATTGTCATTCTAGGTAGAAGGAATAAACGGGATATTTTTTGCCAACAAATTGGTGGACCATGAAGTGAAGACTTTCATTACCTATAACAAGGGTCAGACCTGGGCCCTGCTGCAAGCCCCTAACACTGATGTGGCTGGAAACAGTCTGCACTGCATCCTGGTGAGCTGAAGTCATTGGGGTGGATGATACTGCTTCTTAAACTATTCATTCATCAAATGTTTTAACCCACCGAAAGTTTGCTGATTTAATAGTAAGAGTTGTTCATGGCAGATGCTTGGTCTCTAATCAGTTTTACCTTTTACTTTTCTACATTGTCAGGCAAAGGGTTGGTAGGGGAATCTCATCCTAGACGTGTAGTTCAATACTTTCCAGTCCATCAAGTGGTTCAAAATCTACATTAACCTCAAATATTTCAATTTGACAACTTAATCACTGTAAATAGATCACCCTAATGAAAGTTACATTACAATAAATGGCAGTTAGACAGTGCCCCATGGTGATCTGTGTTAGAAATGTTTGATATTCATTCAAATAATCTATTCTTTTTTTTTATATGAAAAGTGAGTTAACATAATATGCACATATTATGCATTTCTAAAAGAATGTATAATATGGCTCAGACATGTGGCAGGGTCTACAGGCAGTTACAGACTACAAAAAGAAAACCAGCCATGTCACAGACACCGATGTCTTGCTTCCAGACAAACTAAACACCTTATTTGCCCACTTTGAGGATAATACAGTGTCACCGACACGGCCCGCTACCAAGGACTGCGGAACCCCCCCCTCCTTCTCTGTGGCCGACGTGAGTAAGACATTTAAACGTGTTAACCCTCACAAGGCTGTTGGCCCAGACCGCATCCCTAGCCGTGTCCTCAGAGCATGCGCAGACCAGCTGGCTGGTGTGTTTACGGACATATTCAATCGCTCCCTATGCCAGTCTGCTGTCCCCACATTCTTCAAGATGGCCACCATTGTTCCTGTACTCAAGAAGGCAAATATTACTGAAGTAAATGACTATCGCCCCGTAGCACTCACTTCAGTCATCATGACGTGCTTTGAGAGACAAGTCAAGGATCATATCACCTCCACCTTACCTGCTACCTGCACAGGCATTTCGCTACACTCGCATTAACATGTGTATGTGACCAATAAAATTGGATTGGATTTGAGAGGAAAAATGTAGATAATTGTCACACCCTGATCAGTGTCATCTGTCCTCGTTATTGTCTCCACCCCCTCCAGGTGTCGCCTGTCCCTCTGTGCCAGTTCGTCTTGTATGTTTACAAGTCAACCAGCATTTTCCCCATTCTCCTGCTTTTTGCATTCTCCTATTTCTAGTCCTCCCGCTTTTGACCCTCGCCTGTTTCTGGACTTTGTACCCGCCTGCCTGACCACGAGCCTGTCTGCCACTGTACCTCCTGGACTCTGATCTGGTTTTGACCTTTTTGCCTGAACACGACCATTCTCTTGCCTACCCCTTTGGATGAATAAACATTGTAAGACTCCAACCATCTGCCTCCTGTGTCTGCAATTGGGTCTCGCATTGTGCCTTGATAATAATACTGTTTTCGTCTGTCATACAAATTGCCTCCCCTCTGGGTGAATTACATCAGAGACATTAGTAATTTAGGTGTATCGGTAAATTAAGCAATTTTGTCAGATTAGTCTTTGCACCTTGGATAATGTTTTTATTACATGGCTTGTTTGCTTCAGAATGGAACAGCCAGCTCCAATGTCCTTTGTAGCCAGTTTAAATCTGTTGGTGAAAGATATTCAAATGTTTCATAAATGGTCTTTGTAAACTTCCATTTCAAAGAGATTAGTATGAACACAGAGTCACATATAAATGAGTCAGATATACACTGAGTATACAAAACATTTGAAGGATTCCTGCTCTTTCTATGAAATAGACTGACCAGGTGAATCCAGGTAATAGCTATGATACCTTATTGATGTCACTTGTTAAATCCACTTCAATAAGTGTAGATGAAGGGGAGGAGACAAGTTAAAGACGGATTTTTAAGTATTGAGACAATTGTGTATTTGTGCCATTCAGAGGGTGAATGGGAAAGACAAAATATTGAAGTGCCTTTGAACTAGGCATGTTAGTAGGTGCCAGGCGCACCGGTTTGTGTCAAGAACTGCAACACAGCTTGGGTTTTCACGCTCGACAGTCTCCCCGTGTGTATCAAGAATGGTCCACCACTCAAAGGACATCAATCCAACTTGACACTACTGTGGGAAGTATTGGAGTCAACATGGGCCAGCATCCCTGTGAAATGCTCCGGGGAGGGGGAGGGGGGTGTTCCTAATGTTTGGTATACCTAGTATAGATCCTTATAAGATGCATTTTATTGTATGTATTGGTTTAGGCCCAGTGGTGATTTTAGCATGTAAATCTTGGTGGGACAAAGAAAGATTTACATTATATGTTTTGATGCATGCCAGCAAAGCCACTACACAATTCAACACTAAACAATACATTAATTGCGCTATAATGGTGACAAACGGTACCCACAAACTGTTAGGGCCTACATAAAGCTTTCACAACAGCAGTCCCAACACCTTACCACTGCCACACCTGGCTATCAGCAGAGCCTGCAGCGAAACAGTTCATTAAGCCTCATTTACTACCTTTTAAAAAAAATGATAAGGCTGACTTGCTTAAACATATTTGGTTTCTACTGACAATTGAGATGTAAAATCTATAGCATAAGGGGACGACAAGCAGAAATCCGTAATTTCTAATAAAACGTTCATGAGCGAGGTAGGACTTTTGAAATGTACAGTGACAGAATTCATAACATGGGCCATTTTTTACAGTATTCTCCCTGTACACCAAGTCAGAATGGTAGGATAAATAAATGGGGCATGTAAGCAGACAATGAAAGCTCTTACAATATATACAATACTGCCCTACCAAGCAAAAAGGCAGTAACTGCTCATAGTGTGAAACTGAGAAAATTTGATTTTATTTACCTTGGTTTCACAGTGACCTAGTACAGGTACTGCTAATATGACCCCCATTTTCACCAAAACACAATACAATGGAGGTAGGATATGTGTACACATGATTAAGCATGTATTTAATGTTGCAAAAATGACAACTCATTTTCGACCAAATGAGCAGTTACTGCCTTTTTGCTTGGTAGGGCAGAAAACATTTCTGGACTCACTTGAACAGGAACAGGCGCGGCAGTACTTTGTGTGCATATTTTGTCATCAAAGTCTGGCATTCTCTGAATTGATGGTGCTTTCAAGACAACTGCCAACTTTGGAAAAAAAACAGGTTGAATCATGATGACGTCAGTGATCTTCACGTCGGAGCTCGAGAAAGAGGCCTGAGTTCCCGACTTTCAATTCTGAGTTGGATGACTGTTCCAAACGTATTTTCCCAGTCGGTGCGAGTTTTTTCAGAGTTCCCAGTTGTCTTGAACTCATTGAAGTCTGTGATTTCCAGGTGTTTTGAGTGTGGCAGAAGTCATGCTGGATTGACAGCATGGCCAATATTGAATGTTTATCCTTTTAAGCTTGGAAAAGAGACCCTTAAACCCAAACTTGGACCACACACCCACTCTAACGAATAGCAGGCTAGTGATTGCTTGCAGTTAGCCACTGATTCCATCTAAACCACTCATTGTTGAATTTGCGATTTCCAACTTGTTGTGTAATGTTTATGTCCAATGGCCAACGAACACCCATTTGTTTTATCTGTGATTTTCATTATTTATCTTCATATGACAAGGGTTGAAAAGGATTTGCCAGTAGATTGTCTGCTAGCTTGCTAGCTAAGATTTTGGAAGTATTATCAAAGCTACTATAGAACGTGATTTGACGTCCTTTTATCTGTGGCCAATTATCTTGAGCATTCTTCGATGGGCACTTCTAATGTAACTCAATGGCAGCACCCATGGGGCTTGATTTTTTTTAGCTCTACCCGTAGATTTTGTGGTGATGTAGTGTCCCCATGAGTGACAGAACACTGAGCCAATCATGGCGCAACTAGAGAATATTACCAACCCCTACGCTCCGTATTTTCCGCCGGCCGCCCCACCACCACAGAAAGCACTGAGAAAGGCTGAAACACCTGCATTTTGGAGCTGCCTTACTCAAGAAAGGCCATGAAAACGGGTTGTCACTGTTTAGGCTTATGTCTAAATGGAATCCATTGTGTTTGTTTTGGCAGCCATTTTGTTCTCTGCATCTGCACCTGGATATGCCTGTGAACCCTTACCTGCCTGGACGCATCTTCAGTAAGGACTCAGCACCAGGGATCATCGTAGCCACAGGTAGGACAGAAGCCGAAAAGGTTTATACTGCATGATATTTGTGTTCTAGCAACAAAATTGTCAAGATAGGCACAGCTGTTAACGTTGTGCAAGCTTTTATCTGTGGTACTGTAGAAATCTTCAAATAGAATACAGATTAATAAAAGTGTTCATAATGGGATCAAGTCCTCTAAAATAGAAGGTGCTGCATAGCTATGATAACGTTATGATCGTTTATTGTCTTTGCAAATATGTATCTTTACTATGCAAATATACCGGTATATGAATTCATATTATCTTTTTTTCCCAGGCAACATTGGTACAGAGTTGTCCTCCACTAGCCTTGGAATGTTTATAACATCTGATGCTGGCAATAGCTGGAGACAGGTGAGACCCATCTTTGCCTCAAAATGGGCTCCGACTTCAGTCCGTTTTTCCTAAATATGCATTATGAATATGAAAAACTGTTGATGTAAATCATATGTTTATTGTCTTCTACTTTTTATTAGATATTTGAAGAAGAACTTGGTGTTTGGTTTCTTGACAATGGAGGTGCTTTAGTTGCAGTGTCTTTAGTTGCAACAGTACCCATCCGGCACATATGGTAAGTTCATTGTAATTATACTGTAGAGTACAGTGCCTTCAGAAAGTATTTACACCCTTTGACTTTTTCCATGTTTTGTTGTGTTACAAAGTGGGATAAAAAATGAATTTAATACTCCCAATGTAGAATAACAATTCTAACATTTAGTAAACATTTATGAAAAATAAAACCGTAATACACTGCTCAAAACACATCCTAGATCTGAATGAATGAAATATTCATATTAAATACTTTTTTCTTTACATAGTTGAATGTGCTGACAACAAAATCACACAAAAATGATCAATGGAAATCAAATGTATCAACCCATGGAGGTCTGGATTTGGAGTCACACTCAAAACCACACTACATGCTGATCCAACTTTGATGTAATGTCCTTAAAACAAGTCAAAATGAGGCTCAGTAGTGTGTGTGGCCTCCACGTGCCTGTATGACCTCCCTACAACGCCTGTGCATGCTGCTGATGAGGTGGCGGATGGTCTCCTGAGGGATCTCCTCCCAGACCTGGATTACTAAATCATCCGCCAACTCCTGGACAGTCTGTGGCGTTGGTGGATGGAGCAAAACATGATGTCCCAGATGTGCTCAATTGGATTCAGGTCTGGGGAACGAGCGGGCCAGTCCATAGCATCAATGCCTTCCTCTTGCAGGAACTGCTGACACACTCCAGCCACATGAGGTCTAGCATTGTCTTGCATTAGGAGGAACCCAGGGCCAACCGCACCAGCATATGGTCTCACAAGGGGTCTGAGGATCTCATCTCGGTACCTAATGACAGTCAGGCTACCTCTGGCGAGCACATGGTGGGCTGTGCGGCCCCCCAAAGAAATGCCACCCCACACCATGACTGACCCACTGCCAAACCGGTCATGCTGGAGAATGTTGCAGGCTGCAGAACGTTCTCCACGGCGTCTCCAGACTCTGTCACATGTGCTCAGTGTGAACCTGCTTTCATCTGTGAAGAGCACAGGGCGCCAGTGACGAATTTGCCAATCTTGGTGTTCTCTGGCAAATGCCAAACGTCCTTCACGGTGTTGGGCTGTAAGCACAACCCCCACCTGTGGACGTCGGGCCCTCATACCACCCTCATGGAGTCTGTTTCTGACTGTTTGAGCAGACACATGCACATTTGTGGCCTGCTGGAGGCCATTTTGCAGGGCTCTGGCAGTGCTCCTCCTTGCAAAGGTGGAGGTAGCGGTCTTGCTGCTGGGTTGTTGCCCCCCTACGGCCTCCTCAACGTCTCCTGATGTACTGGCCTGTCTCCTGGTAGCGTCTCCATGCTCTGGACACTACACTGACAGACACGACAAACTTTCTTGCCACAACTCGCATTCATGTGCCATCCTGGATGAGCTGCACTACCTGAGCCACTTGTGTGGGTTGTAGACTCCGTCTCATGCTACCACTAGAGTGAAAGCACCGCCAGCATTCAAAAGTGACCAAAACATCAGCCAGGAAGCATAGGAACTGAGAAGTGGTCTGTGGTCAACAACTGCAGAACCACTCCTTTATTGGGGGTGTCTTGCTAATTGCCTATAATTTCCACCTGTTTGTTCTTTCCATTTGCACAACAGCATATGAAATTTATTGTCAATCAGTGTTGCTTCCTAAGTGGACAGTTTGATTTCACAGAAGTGTGATTGACTTGGAGTTACATTGTGTTGTTTAAGTGTTCCCTTTATTTTTTTGAGCAGTGTTGATCAGATAACTGTTAACCCCCTTTATACAATGAATGTTAGAAACACCTTTGGCAGGAAATTACAGCTTTGAGCCTTTTTGGGTAAGTCTGGGAGCTTTGCCCACTTGGATTGTACAATATTTGCTCATTACTCTTCAAAATAATTCAAGCTCCATCAAGTTGGTTGTTGATCATTGCTAGAAACCATTTGCATGTCTTGCCATAGATTTTCAAGCCACTTTATGTCAAAACTAGGCCTCTCAGGAACATTCAATGGTGTCTTGGTAAGCAACTCCAGTATAGATTTGGCTTTGTGATTTAGGTTATTGTCCTGCTTAAAGGTGAATTAATCTCCCATGTTGAAAAGAAGACTGAACCAGGTTTTTCATGGTTTGCTTTATTCTGTTTAATTTTGTCTCAGAAAACTCCCTAATCCTTACCGATGACAAGCAGACCCACCAACATCCTTGAAAATATCAAGAGTGGTACTCGGTGATGTGTTGTGTTGGATTTGTCGCAAACATAATGTTTTGTATTCAGGACAAAAATAACATTTCTTTGCCACTATTACTTGAGTTCCTTGATGCAAGTATCATACTTCCAGTGCCAACAGAGATGGGGCGGCAGGGTAGCCTAGTGGTTAGAGCGTTGGACTAGTAACCGGAAGGTTGCAAGTTCAAATCCCCGAGCTGACAAGTAACAAATCTGTCGTTCTGCCCCTGAACAGGCAGTTAACCCACTGTTCCTAGGCCGTCATTGAAAATAAGAATTTGTTCTTAACTGACTTGCCTAGTAAAATAAAGGTAAAAAAAAAAAGATGGCTGCTTCGCGTTCCTAGGAAACTATGCGGTCTTGTTTTTTTATGTGTTATTTCTTACATTGTTACCCCAGGAAATCTTACGTTTTATTACATACAGCCAGAGAGAACTATTGGATATAAGAGCAACGTCAACTCAACAACATTACGACCAGGAATACGACTTTTCTGAAGTGGATCCTCTGTTTGGTCCACCACCCTGGACAATGGATCGGAACCCAGCCGCGACCCAAAGCAATGGTGCCACAGAAGGGGCAGACGGAGCGGTCTTCTGGTTAGGCTCCGTAGACGGGCACATCGCGCACCGCTCCCGAGCATACTATTCACAAATGTCCAGTCTCTTGACAACAAGGTAAACTAAATCCGAGCAAGGGCTGCCTTCCAGATATTGAAACATTCTTTATTTCATGGAAAAATGTCTCAATCGGGGAATGTCATCAGAGTCGGTAGAGCCACCTGGTTTCTTCACGCATCGCGCCGACAGAAACATGCATCTCTCTGGTAAGAAGAAGGGCGGAGGCCTTATGATTAACGAGACGTAGTCTGATCGTAAGAACTTACAGGATCTCAAGTCCTTTTGTTCACCTGACCTAGAATTCCTTACAATCAAATGCCGACCTCATTATCTACCAAGAGAATTCTCTTCGATCATAATCACAGTCCTGTATATCCTCCCCAAGCAGACATATCGACGGCCCTGAAATAACTGCATTGGGCTCTATGTAAACTGGAAACCACATATCCTGAGGCTGCATTTATTGTAACTGGGGATTTTAACAAGGCTAATCTGAAAACAAGACTCCCTAAATTTGATCAGCATATTGAATGCGTGACCCGGGCACATAAAAAGCCCTCCCCCGCCCTCCGTTCGGAAAATCTAACCACGACTCCATTTTGTTGCTCTCAGCCTATAGACAGAAGCTGAAACAGGAAACACCCGTGCTCAGGCCTGTTCAAAGCTGGTCTGACCAATCGGATTCCACGCTTCAAGATTGCTTCGATCACGTGGACTGGGATATGTTCCGCATAGCGTCGGACAATGACATTGATGAATACACTGATTCGCTGAGCGAGTTAATTAGCAAGTGCATCGGTGATGTCGTATTCACAGCGTCTAGTAAAACCTTCCCCATCCAGAAACCGTGGATTGATGGCAGCATTCGCTCAAAACTGAAAGCGCGAACCACTGCTTTTAACTTCTTGCGTCGAGCCATCCCGGATCCGGGATCGTGACTACAGCCTCAAGCCTATTACCATAACGCATGTTCAGTTTTTCCTGAAAGATGATTTGTTTAGGAGAAATCGTTCCATTTTGTAGGTCACGTTTAGTACGAAAACAACCTGTTCCAGGATTTGTAAATCTATTCGCAAGCTCATTCGTTAACTATTCATGAAAATCGCAAATGAAATGAAATCAATATGCTAGCTCTCAAGCTTAGCCTTTTGTTAACAACACTGTCATCTCAGATTTTCAAAAATATGCTTCTCAACCATAGCAAAACAAGCATTTGTGTAACAGCATTGATAGTTAGCATAGCATTTAGCGTTAGCATTCAGCAGGCAACATTTTCACAAAAACCAGAAAAGCATTCAAATAAAATCATTTACCTTTGAAGAACTTCGGATGTTTTCAATGAGGAGACTCAGTTAGATAGCAAATGTTCAGTTTTTCCTGAAAGATTATTTGTGCAGGAGAAATCGCTCCGTTTTCTGCGTCATGTTTGGCTACCAAAAAAAAACGAAAATTCAGTCATCAAAACGCCGAATCTTTTTCCAAATTAACTCCATAATATCGACTGAAACATGGTAAACATTGTTTATCAATCCTCAAGGTGTTTTTCACATATCTCTTCATGATATATCGTTCAAGGTGTTTTTCACATATCTCTTCATGATATATCGGAAGCCTCCTCTCTCCTCTCAATCACTGGATGACTGCGTGCAGCTTGTAGATTACGCAGCAATTTCAACAAAGGACACCGGGCGGACACCTGGTAAATGTAGTCTCTTATGGCCAATCTTCCAATGATATGCCTACAAATACGTCACAATGCTGCAGACACCTTGTTGATCAATCCTCAGTTTTCTTATATTACAACTATTCAACTCTGTAACTGTTTTAAAATCACCATTGGCCTCATGTTGAAATCCCTGAGCAGTTTGCTTCCTGTCCAGCAACTGAGTTAGGAATGAAGCCTGTATCGTTGTGGTGACTGAGTGTATTGATACACCATCCAAAGCCTAATTAATAACTTCACCATGCTCAAAGGGATATTCAGCATCTGCTTTTTTATCTTGACAAATCTTTGCAAGGCATTGGAATACCTCCCTGTTATTTGTGGTTGAATCTGTGCTTAAAATTCACTACTCGATTGAGGGACCTTACAGATAATTGTATGTGTGGGGTACAGAGATGGGGAGTTTTTTTTTTTACCACTATTGACCACATTTTTTATCCACATTTTTACTCCTGAACTTATTTAGGTTTGTCATAACAAAGGGGTTGAATACTTATTGACTCAAGATATTTCAGCTTTTCATTTTTTATCAATTTGGAAAATGTTCTACCAAAAAATTCTAACTTTGTTTATTGTGTGTAGATCAGTGACAAAAAAAAATCTGAATTTCAGCTGTAACACAACAAAATGCAGAAAAGTAAAGGGGTGTGAATACTTTCTGAAGGTACTGTATATGGTAGTATAATAATGATATACATTGTATGTAAAGATGCATTATACTGTGCCTTATCAGTTGATTTCAGAAACAGGTGTGCAATGCTTAAAGACTAATGTTGATGTTCCCATTTAAGGACACAGTTAATTTAATTCTGATTTCAGTTTTGGTTGTGTTGTTGCATACGATTACATTTAGCCTTTGAAATGCTGATTAGCAAGGTATATTTGCATGGGTTGTCTGTCTCCAGCAACTGCAACTGTTCCTCTCACCACATCAAAACTGTCAGAATCCTTTCAACATAGAATGTCTGTCACCGCATTGCACTGTTCATGGGTATTTTCACAAATGACTTTTATGCAAATATTGCCAAGTCCAGGTTTGAAGTATTGGGGGACTTTGTGGGCCAGGGTCCTTGTGTTGTTGGAACCCTGTCACACCAGATACTTTGATATCCCCCGTACTGAAACAGTGTCACAATCAATTAACATCTGTGAAGGGTGATTTAAGTCCCTCAATTGTTAGAGCCTGAGTCATATCTCTTTTTTAGGTTTTGTCACCCTCGACATTTACCTAGACCTGTGAAACATTAGTTCTATTATTGAGTGCAGAGTTAGGATACTTTTCCACATAGAGAACAGGCTGATTTCGGTACTTCATTTTTCATCCATGATGAGAATGCATCTTAAAAACGGTATCACTAGGAATTTGGACTCTGTAGAAATGGCTAGAAATATTTTCTGTTAAACTCTTTTCATTGTCACACCTTACAAATATTACAAAGATGACAGAGAGTTTGAAATTGTGGTGTACATGTAATTATGCCATTACTAGCATAGTAAATTAACTACTACTTTAATCAGATGTTAATATTTGTTGTCCTGTGTTGCGAAATAGGATAAGTCTGGACGAGGGTAAGAAATGGGATCGTCACAGTTTCTCTCTGGTTCCTTTGTTTCTGGATGGAGCTCTTATGCAACCAGAGAATCACATCATCACGTAAGTGGAGTTAGGGTTGGGTCAACATTAAGTAAACAAAGAACTCATGTTCTTGGTTACAGGTCATCTGTTTATGAAAGTAAAATAGTGTTGTTATTATGCATGAATCGGTAAATAGCACCTAAACTTAATTTCTCAATTTACAGTGTTTTGTTTGCCAGAGGTACTATACACATAGCTGTGTTTGCAAAGTTATTTATTTTTGTTAATGTGTTTAAATTGAATGTCTGGGCCACAGCAGCAATACACGTTTTACAAGAGACAAAGACAATAAGGCTAATAACTTACCTAATGTTCTGTTTCGTTGATTTAAGTTTCACTGGACACTTAAGTCGTATTTCAGAATGGCAGCTGATAAAGATTGACTACAAAGCCATCTTTAGCAGGAGATGCATGGACGGAGATTATCAGACTTGGAACCTACATAACAAGGTTATGTACATAATGAAAGTTATTGATTTGATGCCAACATCAAGATAGGCATGTTTGTTTATTGTCACTGTAAACACAGCACATGGATGCATGTACACAAACACACACACACACACACACACACACACGCACGCACACACACACAGCTGAATCACATTGTACATTCATATAATTTCAGGCTATTGATCTGTAAAAAACATTGAATCAATGTAATGAAATTCACCGCAGGGAATGAAATGTAATGCGTTTGATAGGGAGAGCCATGTGTGATGGGAGAAAAGCAGACCTTTATGAAACGGAGGCCAGGGAACCGCTGTGTGCTGACCCAGGACTACTCCCGAGTCATATCCTCAGAACCATGCATCTGCAGGGCCTATGATTTTGAATGGTATGTAAAGTTATGGTAGACTTCCTCAGTTGTTACATCAGTGAATAGGCAAGGGGACTGTATATGTAACCCATCCCCCAACACTCTGCTGGACATTAAATGGAATTGTTTCTTAATTACTGGAGCCTCACAGGACTTAACAGCCCCCCTAATCACATATCTAATCACCAAAACGATTAGTTTGCTCAACTTTATACCTCTTCAATTTCCCTAATGTTCTCCAGTTTATTACATGTAGCCACTGTGCATGCATCCACACAATCCAATTATGGTTTGCAAATTGTGAATGTGACTAAGCTTGTCTAATTTACATAATGACAAATTATTTATTTTCATCCAATTAATAAGTAAGGAATTGCTAAATTAATTCTAAATGTATTGTATCTTTATCTCTGAAAATCTCTTCTGACAACGATCATGTCACTGGTCTTGTAGTCATACAAAAAATAACTGTCCTATTGCGCAACTACAAAAGCTTTTTAGTGTCAGCGAGGGGAAAGTAGATAGTATTTTATGAACAGTCTCATGTTTTACAGTGATTATGGGTATGAACGTCAAGCTGATGGAAAGTGTTCACCTGCTTTTTGGTTCGACCCAAATACGGTACCAAGAAGCTGTAGCACTAGCCAGAATTACCTCAATAGCACAGGGTAAGTAACTTGTACTATCCCTCATTCCTTCCTCCCTTGTGCAAAATAACACTCTTTCTGTGCAGTGATTTGATATTCAGTGTTTTACCACTCAGTAAATATTGTTTTTGATTGAATAGGGCCCTTTGTTCAGCAAATTACTCTCTCTGCATTGAGACTACAGTAAATCCAGTCTCACTCTCAATTATAAAATGACATCTATGCTGTGAATGTTGTCACTGGTAGGTACAGGAAGGTTTTGTCTAATAACTGCAAAGAGGGAGGAAAGGATGTGTACTCCCCCAGGAAACAGCATTGTTCCCCCAGGCCTCCCAGAGGCCTCAGACTGACCACCAGCCATGGAGACCTCACCGCCAACCTGGGCAGTAACATCACCTTCCTGGTGCATCTGGACGATGTGAGTCTCCTCTCCCACCACTAACCAACACTGTGTCATTAGTAGGCATATTATTATTATTTCATCATGGAGCGGTGGAAGTTTGTCCTGGATTATCTTGTGCTTTTGAAGTGTTGGATGACGTGAAGTCCCCAGAGTCTGAAGCGCTTTTGTCTGGTTTTGGAATGAAAGAGCACTATGACTCACTACATTGTCTCTGTTTCTTTTTCTTTCTATCTTTATCTCTCACTTGCTCCTCCTGAGTTCTCTCTTGTTTGTTCTCGTCTCCCGAGTGCTTCTCCTATGTCTAATCTCAAATCTCATCCCAAGTATTTCCCTAGACAACTCTTCCCTGTGAAAGATAATGCAGTGTCATAACAATCTGTTCTGACTAATGATGTCTGTCTTACTTCCTGTCTCCAGGGAAACTCGTTGTGGACACATATCCAGCTAGACTTTGGGGATGGCATCACGGTCATGTACAACCTGAGCCGGAGAGGCGATGGGATCAAACACAGCTATAGAGCACCTGGGATCTTCAGAGTGACAGCACATGCTGAGAACAGCCAGGGATATGACAGCAGCTCCATGTTCTTACATATCACCAGTATGTCAACAAGAAACACTGGCTCCCTTATGTCTCATGTGGTTTCATGATTTTTCCTGCCTAAGCATGTTACCGCAGTAAGCCACTGACACCAGCATAGATTACAGATGATCATACGTCAAGAACTATAGATTGACAATGCATTTTAAGTGCTTATGAAGCTATTGGATTATGTTGGATTTGTAAATGAACCAATTTACTGTTACCAAAATGACTGCATTTGGTTTGTATTGGCCAATGTGGTTCTCTTGTGTGTCTCAGGCCCAGTGGAGCGTGTGTATCTCTCAGCTCCTATTGTGGCCATCAGGAAGAAGGAAGCCAACCTAACTGCTGTGGTCTGGCCCGTCCACCAAAGAACACTAACCTTTTTCTGGTGGTTTGAAAACAGCTCTGAGGTGAGAGTCCTTCTCCCAATTACACTGACCATTCCTGCTGTATCTGTGTGGGTGCTACACCTTGCCTAGTTCAGGTACCTTGTTGTATTGTAGATTGGAATTGTTTATTCGCAGCACGTTATTTTGGTCCTTTGTGAATTCCATGTGTGCTGCAAAAGGCAAAAGGTTGTGAGGTTTTCTATGCCATTCGCTTTCTCTTGCAAAACCCAGTCCTTAATAACCTTGGGTGGAAGCATCGCGTACACGTTTCAGAAGGAGGGCATGAACAGGGTCGTTGTCCAGGTGTCTTCTGGGTGCAACATACTGCAGGATACCAAGGTCATCATTGTTAAAGGTGAGTGGAAAGGACTCCTTCGAAGGCTTTAATATGAATGCAACATAGGTGCTTGTTTTAATCACACATCTTCTGTATCCATGTTAACACTGCCTTGTTAGTGAGAATGTGGACGTCACCTCTACTCCTTTCTACTCACCTTTATGTCATGAGAAAGAAGAGTAAATTGTAAATTCATGTTAGGTTGTAAGCAATTCCAGCAAACTGAAGGATTCTTAATGGTATGTTGCCACACGGCAAAGCTTTGTGGTAGAGGGTTCATGGAATCATCCTCCATGTTTTGCAGAGTTCTTCAAATCCCTGCTGTTATCATTCTCACCGACTTTGGACGAGCACAACCCTGACATCCCTGAGTGGAGAGAGGATGTGGGCCGTGTGGTGAGGACAGCTGTGTCACAGGTATAGGACTAAGTTCCCTCTGGGACAACAGTCGTCATGAGGTTGTCACGCAATTGCTTTTATGGTCATGATGAGGATAACCCTCTTTAATTCAATGTGACATTTTAAGGAAGTAAAGTAAACATAGATGTGGAGTATGATGTGTTTTCCCACGATAGCAGTGTGCGTGTTTGACTGGAAAACTGCTGTTACAGGTGTCTGGGTTTCCAGAAGAGCAGCTGTTGGTATCGTTGTTTCCAGGTGTTCCAACAACAGCAGAACTATTTATCCTGCCTGAGACTCAGTTGTCTGAACATGGGAAAGGGAATGAAGAGGGCTTAGTGAGTGTAAGCATATTTTTTGTTTGTACTTTAGGAAATCTTCTAGAACGTCTTATCTTGTAATTAATCTACAAAACAATTCACATTTGTATCACCAATGGGGTTTAACTGATTTAATTGGTTTTCCAAGATAATGTTATCATCAGCTTTTCTTCAAATTTGAAAGAATAATCTTTGCAAATGCACATTTTGGGGTGCCATGTCATTTTTCAATTCTGTGATACAGATATCAGACATTCTTATAAATGCCCTGAACCAAGGATTGATCCAGTTTGAGTTGAAACCTGACACTCAAATAATTGTTTACATCACACAGCTAACTTCGGGTAAGTTGCAGTTTTTCTTTGACTCTTTCACAGTATAAAATGCTAAATAACAATGCATAAACAATTATAAATACTATAATAAGCACTGTACCGACACTCAATTCACCACCTGATGTCAACATCAGACATGGATAGATATTTTTCCTTGAATCTCTTTTGTAACTAGCTTATTACAGTAGATTGTCTTATAGTCATGCAATCAATGAGACTTTTAACAACAGCTACCTTTAGTATACACCTTGGTAATCAACAGGGTCATTTGGATATTAGCATATCACTACAACTTGTCAATCATGACTTTACCCTTTTCATTCAGTCACTGATGTGTCTTAAATTGTGTCTGCATGGAAAGGTCTGAGGTGCCTTTAAAATGCTGTAGAAAGGTCAACGACTTCACTGGTCTCCTCTTGGAAGAGAGAAAGATTGGTTGGGGGTGGGTTAATACATACTCTGAATAATATGCCTCAGCACTTAAAGCCATGACTAAGCGCAAACCTTTCAGTGGCGTAGGGAGAAAGAGCGGGACCTCATGGATGGAGGCCCTTCTTAAAATGAAACTTGACAGATGCTCACTCAGACCTAATGGACACCTGCTAAGTGAATAAAAATGAATGATTGCTGGTTTCTTCCCTTGTTTTCTCCCATTGAAATTGTTTCTGCTTTTACCAACTCTTTTTTTTGCGCGTTTTGGATGTTTTTTTACTTTAGTTTATTAGGATCCCCATTAGCTGTAGCTCATGCAGCAGCTACTCTTCTTGGTCAGCACAAAACATAAAGTACATGAGAAAGTACAGAACAGTTATAGACAAGAGTAACAAAGACATAACTACATTCAATTAATGATATCAACAAAATAATTGGCTAAAGCAGAAATCTGTAGGCTAAAGTATTTTTCTGTCTCTGTATTTCCCCAGCACCTCTGGTCGATTCCAACCCAATTCACAGTAGCTCAGCCATGCTGATGTTGCTATCTGTGGCGTTTGTTGGTTTAGTTGCATTCTTCATCTTCAAGTTCAAAAGGTATGTTCTCGTAATAATATTGATTGGTTGGTAATAGCCAACCAATTTTTTTCTTATTTTGTCTTAGTGGCATTCAAAAGCTACATTATACTCTTAAATATCAACTAAGAAGTGAAGTTGTTACAGAACTGCAGCTTAAGTTCACATGACGTCAGTAGAGTGGTGTCTGGCTTGTTAGGAAAATCCCTTGGATCCATGTCCAGGCTGAGGAGAACCAGGAAAAGGAGCCGGAGAGGATCGGCACGGTTAGGCAGAACAACACCATGTCCAAGATGACGCACAGTGAGTTCCCCTCAGAGAAGGAACTTACAGAGAAAGAACTGGAGGCCAGGACCAGAGGTAAGTTAGACCTTACCGTATAGAAAAGTGGCGGACTTGCCTAATGGACCTAGAGCCAAGCCAAGCTCCCATGAGCCAGAGCCAAGCTCCCATGAGCCAGAGCCAAGCTCCCATGAGCCAAGCCAAGCTCCCATGAGCCAAGCCAAGCTCCCATGAGCCAGAGCCAAGCTCCCATGAGCCAGAGCCAAGCTCCCATGAGCCAGAGCCAAGCTCCCATGAGCCAGAGCCAAGCTCCCATGAGCCAGAGCCAAGCTCCCATGAAAATCATCACATGCCGTAGCCTATGTAAATCATCTGTCCACACACAGCAGAAGACAAATCTCTGTTGTGCACTGTAACATATGAGCAATAGTTATATTGTAAATTGTCGTAATAGACATCAAGTTCATTTGCAATTTCAATAATTAATCACGCTAAATACATTGGTTAAAAGGTATAAAAGGTATAATTGAAACATTGTAATACGTTTTCATCATTGCTAGGACAGCAAGTTTAAAAGCCACAAACTGCTAGCTAGTCAGTTAACTCACATATTTTCAAAGAGATAGCTAATGCGTCAAGCGAGCTGCAATAAAAACAACACAGCACCTTATCGTCTATCAGAATAGGTTTGTGTCAGATATTGAGTTCTGATAAAATTATGGATTGCAATGGAAAGCATTGTATCAATATTCAGTGTCATGAGGGCATTATGATTAGCCATTTTAAGATACAGAATGTTTCATGGTGTAGGCCTACTGTATTGTACTTGACAAACCCTTAAGTGCCATTGATTTGTCTTATTTTGTACCATAAGCTCCTGTAAGTATTTGTATTTAATATGGATCCCCAGCTAAATTAAGCCAGTTTATACCATTTTTTAACATTACAATAGATTCACAGATTTCACAACACACTGTGTTCCCCCTCAGGCCCCTACTCCACCATTGCCACATATGTACAGTACAAAATCCATGTGTACGTGTGTGCATAAAGGTCAACATAGGGAAACCATTGGGTTGTTAAATCAGGGGGACTGCTGACTGTTTTTGACAATAGTGCTACTGCAGTGGTCCTGATAGACATGTGGGCGGAAGGCTTTTTGAGAGGTCAGCAATTTGGCCAATCTTCATCTCACAGCAGGTCTCTCCTCCAGCAGACCTTAGTGATCGGAGACAGATAGATTTCTCTTCTGTTGCATCCCAACTATTTATTCTCAATGGTCAGAACAATATGGGAGCTTTAACTTGTACCATTGGATTCAATAATATGGCTGTTGTGTGTCTGTTAAAACCTCTTTGGGCTGAGATCCCCGCTAACGGGATCAATATGATAACAGCCAGTGAAAGTGCAGGGAGCCAAATTCAAAACAACAGAAATCCCATAATTACAAATTCCTCAAACATACAAGTATTTTACACCATTTTAAAGATACACTTCTTGTTAACCTCTTGCCTCTACTTGGGACGCTTGCGTCCCAACTAGAGCTCTGGAAATGCAAATGCCCTACGCTAAATGCTAATAGTATTAGTTAAAACTCAAAAGTTCATTAAAATACACATGCAGGGTATCAAATTAAAGCTACACTCGTTGTGAATCCAGGCAACAAGTCAGATTTTTAAAATGCTTTTCGGCGACAGCATGAGAAGCTATTATCTGATAGCATGCACCAATACACTACAACAGAAAAGCACAGCAGGGGACGTAAACAAAATAATTAGCATTTCGGCGTTACACAAACCGCACAATAAAATAGAAAACAGTCATTACCTTTCACCATCTTCTTTGTTGGCACTCCTAGATGTCCCATAAACACTATTGGGTCTTTATTTCGATTAAATCGGGCCATATAAAGCCAAGATATCGTTATATGTAGACTGTGTGATAAACGAAAAAAACAGCGATTTCACAACGTAACGTCATTTTTTAAAATTCAAAAAGTAGACGATAAACTTTCACAAAACACTTCGAAATATGTTTGTAATGCTACTTTAGGTATTAGTAAACGTTAATAAGCGATAAAAATCATCCGTAGGCGATGTAAATATCATTAGCTGTCGTCTTGGAAAAAATTTCAGGAGAGAGCTCTTCCGGAATGATCTGGGCGGAGACCGGAGGTAAGTCGTGCCCCTCTTTCGGTTCAACCAAGAATCTATGATGATTCAATTCACAAGACTCTAGACAACATGGGGATGCTGTGGGAGTTGAATGCTCGGTCTTATCTAATTCGGCTCACTGTTAACAATTGCTTGAAGTGGCGCAAGGATATTTATTTCCATTTTCTGTGATCAGGTTTTCCTGCGCTTTCCGATGTAACGCACGTTATGTAATAGCCACAGTCGTGATTTAACCAGTTTTAAAAACGTCCGAGGGTTTCCTATCCACACATTCTAACCATATGAACGTACTATATTCCTGGCATGAGTAGCAGGGCGCTGAAATGTTGCGCGATTTTTAACAAAATGTTCAAAAAAGTAGAGGGTCGACTGAAGAGGTTAATCCCACCACAGTGTCCGATTTCAAAAAGGCTTTTACGACGAAAGCAAACCTAACGATTATGTTAGGTCAGAGCCAAGTCACAGAAAAACAGCCATTTTTCGAGCCAAAGAGAGGAGTCACAAAAAGCAGAAATATAGATAAAATGAATCATTAACCTTTGATGATCTTCATCAGATGACACTCATAGGACTTCATGTTACACAATACATGTATGTTTTGTTCGATAAAGTTCATATTTATATTAAAAAAATCTCAGTATACATTGGCGCGTTATGTTCAGTAGTTCCAAAACATCCAGGGATTTTGCAGAGGGCCACATCAATTTACAGAAATACTCATAATAAACATTGATAAAAGATACAACTATTATGCATGGAATTATAGATAAACTTCTCCTTAATGCAACCACTGTGTCAGATTTCAAAAAAGCTTTACTGAAAACGCACACCATGCTATAATCTGAGTACGGTGCCAAAACAGCCAAAGAGATATCCGCCATGTTGTGGAGTCAACATTAGTCAAAAATAGCATTATAAATATTCACTTAACTTTGATGATCTTCATCAGAATGCACTCGAAGGAATCTCAGTTCCACAATAAATGTTTGATTTGTTCGATAAAGTTCATCATTTATGTTCAAATACCTCCTTTTGTTAGGGCGTTTGGTAAACCAGTCCAGCCGAAAGGTCGGACGAAAAGTCAAAAAAGTGATATTATAGGTCGTAGAAACATGTCAAACGAAGTATAGAATCAATCTTTAGGATGTTTTTATCATAAATCTTCAATAATGTTCCAACCTGAGAATTCCTTTGTCTCTAGAAAAGCAATGGAATGCAAGCTAACTTTCACATGACCGCGCGTCACGAGCTCGTGGCAATCTGCCAGACACCTGGCTCAATCCCCTCTCATTCGGCCCTCCTTCACAGTAAAAGCATCAAACAAGGTTCTAAAGACTGTTGACATCTAGTGGAAGCCTTATGTAGTGCAAAATGACCCCACAGACACTTTATATTGGAATGGCAATGAGTTGAAAAACTACAAACCTCAGATTTCCCACTTCCTGGTTGGATTTTTCTCAGGTTTTTGCCTGCCATATGAGTTCTGTTATACTCAAAGACATCATTCAAACAGTTTTAGAAACTTCAGAGTGTTTTCTATCCAAATCTACTAATGATATGCATATCTTAGCTTTTGGGCCTGAGTAGCAGGCAGTTTTACTCTGGGCACCTTATTCATCCAAGCTACTCAATACTGCCCCCAGCCATAAAAAGTTAAGATTCCATGATTACTCTGATGCCTGCAGTGGTTCCTATGCTAGTTTAGTTGGTAGGTCGACACAAAGGTCCTCAAATTGCTGCCAACATCAAAACATTCAAATGATACCAACTGGGGTAATTTGCTTTATTGGGGTGTTGGAGACAATAGTGTCTTTGGGGGCACTATTCATAATAATTATACCTGTGTTTATATATTCTATCACCAGGAGAAAATGGAAGAAATGGGGAGAGAGTGATCACAAGAGAGTTTCCTACTTGTACTAATGTTTAAGAAATTAGATTATGAATACTGTAAGTACAGGTTGTGGTGTTTCAATGTACCAATTTAAAAAGCTTTGTTTTCACCCTATACTTTGGTCGCCGAGAATTGCTACTTAATATGTATTTCACAATACTTTGGGATTCTGTATAGCAGGAGAATACATTTGGTGTATATACCTTACTTGAGTATTGAGGAAGCGTAATATGACATCTGTGAATGTCAGAAATAGGCATAAGAACATGCCATTGTTGAAAGAGTAATTGTTTTCTTCAGTGCCAGATAGCATTGCTAATCAAAACTTTAACGCAACATGATTATCTTACAGATGTACATTTGATAATGACAACTGTATCGACTGTACTATTACACAAGGGAGGTGGAATGTAAATAATAACACAGAAAGGCATACTACAAATTAGTGTGGCTGCTTGGGAAACAATCTCTAGATATAATTGAGGCTGTTAAAAGGTGTACGGGTGGATAAAAAGCATGTATGCCAACATTTTTTATTAGATTGTCCATTATAGAATCTTGGCACACTGAACAGAGGTGGTTTTCTATTAGCCTACTGCTAATATAATAATATTTCTCACTTTTTCTAGCATGTCATAATTTACTTTGTAACTGTAACATCTAAGATAATATGATGAGGTAAGCAAGTGTTGATCATGGTGATTTTAATATTAGTAAATGTTTTAAACCATTTATGGGATGGTCTTGTTGAAGATTTAGCAAAAGTTGCTTAACATTGTAGTGCATGAGCTATACTGTATTGTTAATTTTGTTAGATAAGCTAATATTTCAGTTTTTACCCCATAGTTCTCACTGTAAACAAAATGAAGTGTTGTAATTGTTCAAAATAAATGTATTTTTCTATGAAAGTAGGCCTATGTTGTTTTTTACATGTACACATTGTATTGATGTATTTCAAGGTAACTAGCCTTGATCACGGATTCTGATAATTGATGACCATACTGTAAAAACAGAAAGTCTTAAAACACCATGATTGTGTAATGAAACCATGAAAGGTAATGCACCTACTGTAAGCTGAGATCTGGTGTCTGGAGGATGTAAATGTTTTAATACACAGAATGTGTTTTAAAACAGAAATGTAGTACTCTGAGTAACCCAAAGTGGTTATTCAACCTGAATATTGTTGCTAATAGGGATTTCAGTGCATGTAGAAGTCTGCATCAAGACACACAACAACAAAAAACAGTTTTTCATACAATCAATGAATTAGAAATGCAAATGGTTGATAACCTACAAATTGATTGGTGATACTTTAAGGGCCTATGGTGATTTTTTTTTTGTGGAAGTCCACCTTTATTTTTTATGATGCTTTATTTTGATGTAAAAAATGTCCCCTCTCCGGCACTCGACGTTGCAGGTCCTGGCAACCCATCATCATGCACACTTGGCAACCCTCATTATGCACACCTGGACTCCATTACTACCCTGATTACCTTTAATTAACTAGGCAAGTCAGTGACGTAAGAACAAATTATTATTTGCAATGATGGCCTACACCGGCCAATTGTGCGCCGCCCTATGGGACTCCCAATCACGGCCAGTTGTGATACAGCCTGGATTCAAACCAGGGTGTCTGTAGTGACACCTCTAGCACTGAAATGCATTGCCTTAGACTGCTGTGCTACTCGAGAACCAATGGCAGAGGCAAGTGCAGAATCCTCAGTTCTTGCAATTCAACCACCAGTTACTGCAGGTGGTTTGAACACTGTGCTTGACAATGCCTGCCAAATGATAAAATACATAGAACAATGTTAAGCATTAAGACACTTCAGAAAAGGGGATCTAATTCTGTACTAGACAGGATTCAAAACATTATAATAGGGTTTTCAACCTTTTTTGTTAATAATCCCAGTCTCTGGCAAGGTTTTGCAAAATACTTGATTAAGTGGTGTTACAACACACGGTATAATGTTTCAAAACATCTCAAGATAATGTGTTTCAATAATCTACCACAGTTACAGTTTTGTCTCCTTCAGTTGTTGGCAGCTCAGTTGCCACTAGTTTTGGTCTTACAAAGCACCTCATTTTAACAGTGTAATGCTTCACGTTATTCACCATGGTTCAATGATAGTCTACCTTGTAATAATTGTTTGCAACAGAAGTGATAGACAAACAAACCTATTTCTATATGTTTGTCCTCTCTGTCAGAGGAGTTGTCTGTACTGTCATCGGGACAGCCTCTAAAACAAACACCCCCCAGCTTCCTGAATCTCTGTTTTACTATTATGCCCAAAGGTTTTGCACAGTGAGTCCTGGCTGGAACACATATGCCTTATATCTGCCAGCTAAAGCTAGACATGCACACTGACACACACACTTCCTGATTATCCAGCATAGGCCCCAACCTACTGAAAACAGTCAGTCATCTCTGGCTAGGAAACTCCTGTCGACAAGAGAGAAACTCCTGTTGACAAGGAGGGATATTCTTTAGTCTTTCAGTCCCATGTGGAACACAAGGAGATTGGAGGTGAATCTTTTACCCAGTAGTCCTTTGCCCAAGGAAAGAAGTTTCGATGGCAATGTCTGCAACAATACCGTAAGTTGAGTGGTAGCATCCAAGTGTTGACATCATGGCATATATCCAGTGTGCGAGAAAAATAGAGCATGCAGAAATTCTCTGTCCCTGTCTCATCCGAAAAAAAAACTCTTCAGAAACTCGACGATTTGACATAGATAAAGCCTGCATGGTACATCCTGAACTATGCCATTCTCATGGAGGTCTTGGGGTCTACCAGTCTCCAATTTGAGTGTGCCCTCAACTTCTGATTCAAAGCTTAAAGGGCAAAATCCAGCAGAGCCAAAAAAAAGGTATTGTCTGGTATTGGTATGTGCTATGTGGAAACTTCCATCCTCCTACAACCACCACATCTAACATAGATACTGTCATAATAATTACATAACACAGTCATAGACCTTACGTATGCATTATGGTCTGCATCCAAACATGAGAAAAAAGTGGAGAGTTTTTTGCATGAATCTCAAGTTAGCATCTGAATACCACGAGCTTTAAATATTGTATTAATGCCCAACAACAACATTGACTGATTGTATAAACCACACGTTAAGACATTTCTCTTATTGTTTTGTTTAAATATAATTTCCATGTAGTTAGTCACTAAGGGCCCGATTCCGACATAGGGAATTGCATCTTTCTTATACATGCCTTTCCTATGCACTTCTCAGTAGTTGGTGTTCAGACTTACCTTACGAAAATTCATAACAGGCTTTGCAAGCTTGGTTCCCTTGTCCGTACTGAATAAATGTAATTCAGCTGCTGAAAACCCTCCCACTTCCTAGCCAACAGATGATCTCGTGGAGTTTTCATTCAATAGGGTTTTCAGTACATGTAACTTAAGCCAACACTTTAAATACAGTGTACCTTTAATTACAATTTTGTTGACAGACTACAATACATCGTTAGAATGGGTTCAGAAAATAGGGATCAATGAATGAATGCCATCTATGCATCTTCGTCTCTGTTTCAGCTCCAACTGGTAGATTTAAAAAATACTCTTGATCTTTTAGATTATTTAGGCAAATATAAGTATGTATCAATCATTAAAAAAAAATGTTTTAGAGAGCCTTTACGAACAAAATATATTGATTAGCAGGTTTAACCTGCTACGTGTGGTCTGAGTTCCATAATGATTAATGTCCCAAATGATTGCACAACGTTAGCCTAATATGATCCACTAATGCTAGCGACCTTCAGGAACAACTTCACGTGACAGAGGAAAGAAAGGTCAACGGAATGGAATGATGCAAAATGTAAGTTACAACTTGAAGAAAACTAACACTAAAGTGATAGTTGTAAATGTATGTGGGTATTACTGATGGTGGCTCCCCATAGTGTCTAATATGATACAAATTATAAAATAAATAGAGAAAAGCACTGGCATAGGCATACATCAAATTGATTTATAAAGCCCTTCTTACATCAGCTGATATCTCAAAGTGTTGTACAGACACACAGTCTAAAACCCCAAATAGCAATCAATGCAGGTGTTGAAGCACGGTGGCTAGGAAAAACTCCCTAGAAAGGCCAGAACCTAGGAAGAAACCTAGAGAGGAACCAGGCTATGTGGGGTGGCCACTTCTGGCTGTGCCGGGTGGAGATTATAACAGAACATGGCCAAGATGTTCATATGTTCATAGATGACCAGCATGGTCAAAATAATAATCACAGTGGTTGTCGAGGGTGCAACAGGTCAGCACCTCAGGAGTAAATGTCAGTTGGCTTTTCATAGCCGATCATTCAGAGTTTCTCTACCGCTCCTGCTGTCTCTAGAGAGTTGAAAACAGCAGTTCTGGGACATCAACTCAGTAGGTTCAGTCCTACAGAAGCCTATACCTTTGGTGTCCAAATTTCATCCACGCAAATTATGAGGGTACACACTTAAAATTCTGAATAACGGGACAGCTATTTATTTATAGCCTATTTCACTGTGGATAACGGGCCGCAATACATGTCATATTGATATGATTTTCTGCTTGCTTCAATATGGCTGGTTTTACATTCGTATCCAGGGATCATAAGGAAAATAATCCAAATTAAACAATTGCTATGTGTATTTACAATTCCCATCTCCAAATGGATTACTCATTTACCTAGCATTTATCAATAGCTCTTATCCATTTTATAAATTGCAGTGCATGGAGAATGCTGTTATTTATATGGGAAAAAAACGAAAAGTGGTGGAATTATAAAGTCAAGGTCATAAAAAGGCTTATCTGTAGACCAAACTCCACCACACCTTCATTTCTTAGATCCTCCCAACGAAAAGCGGGTGAATATCATGCTATTCTCATGATTAACCCTTGTGTTGTCTTATGTTTAACAGCAGACACTAAATTATATTTTTTCAACTTGAAATGTTATCACTTTTCCTAGAGTGACACCAACATTAGAAAAAGTGAAACATCGACTTCGTTCATAGTTCCATGAAAGCTGTACACCACCAAGGTACAAAGATTGTCTTAGGTTCATTGTTGACACGACAATTATCAAATAATTTACACACCAGAAAAACCACCAAGACACATACACACACACACAATGAGAAATTGAGATTATATGTGCTACTGATTGAACTTAGACAAAACTAAAACGTTCTTGTGCTTCTCCCCTCCACGACCCCACACATGACTCACAGTTCACAGACAAAATAAACAATGTTTCAGACAAAATAAACATTGCTTGAAAGCATTGTTTACTAATGGGGAATGCAGTCAGTGGCTATAAATGCGCTACAGATGACAGTCCCCTCAAGTTCTCTCTTTGCTGAAGCCACGACTGCACGTTTCAGTGCCCAACATGTCGTAGATCTGACATTTTTCAGATGTCCAGGAGGAACAAGGGAACAATGATTTAGAGGAGGAGGAGGTAACTGAAGAAGAAGATGGGGAAGAATACAACCCAGAGCACGATGTATCATCGAAGAAATCCCTCAAGCTGAAAGAGAGACATTTTTGTCAAAGAACAGCAAATTAGCAGGATCCTTGTCACCATATGACAACCAGGGCAGCACAAATGTCATAAGGATTACCCCGGGGCCCACAAGACATGCAGTTGCCCATGCTCAGGACATCGCCTCAATATTCTACGCGTTCATCACACCAGCCATCAAAAATATCATCCTGGAGATGACACATTTGAAGGGTTTCCTAAATATGGAGACAACTGGAAAAGGATGGATGAGATTGACCTGTGTGCCTACATAGGGCTGCTAATCTTAGCGGGTGTGTATAGGTCCCGAGGTGAGGCTACATGTAGACTCTGGGATGCAGAGAGTAGACATGCAATTGTCCGTGCCACGATGCCACTGAAAGTCTTTAACACTTTCTCAAGAATGCTACGGTTTAATAACCGTGAGACAAGACCTGCAAGACGTGTGAGAGACAAACTGGATGCCATAAGGGAGGTCTGGGAGAAGTGGGTGGAGCATATGCCATACCTCTACAACCCTGGGCCTGAAGTAACAATGGATGAGCAACTGATTCCATTCAGAGGTACATTTTTATTTTCATATATGTTATGTACAGTTGAAGTCGGAGGTTAACATACACCTTAGCCAAATACATTTAAACTCAGTTTTTCACCATTTCTGACATTTAATCCAAATAAAAATTCCCTGTCTTAGGTCAGTTAGGATCACCACTATATTTGAAGAATGTGAAATGTCAGAATAATAGCAGAGAGAATGATTTATTTCAGCTTTGATTTCTTTCATCACATTCCCAGTTGGTCAGAAGTTTACATACACTCAATTAGTATTTGGTAGCATTGCCTTTAAATTGTTTAACTTGGGTCAAACTTTTCGGGTAGCCTTCCACAAGCTTCCCACAATAGTTAGGTGAATTTTGGCCCATTCCTCCTGACAGAGCTGGTGTAACTGAGTCAGGTTTGTAGGCTTCCTTGCTCGCACACGTATTTTTCAGTTCTGCCCATAAACTTTCTGCAGGATTGAGATCAGGGATTTGTGATGGCCACTCCAATACCTTGACTTTGTTGTCCTTAAGCCATTTTGCCACCACTTTGAAAGATTGCTTGGGGTCATTGTCCATTTGGAAGACCCATTTGCGACCAAGCCTTAACTTCCTGACTGATGTCTTGAGATGTTGCTTCAATATATCTACATAATTATCCTCCCTCGTGATGCCATCTATTTTGTGAAGTGCACCAGTCTCTCCTGCAGAAAAGCACCCCCACAACATGATGCTACCACTCCCGTGCTTCACGGTTGGGATGGTGTTCTTCAGCTTGCAAGCCTCCCCTTTCTCCTCCAAACGTAACGATGGTCATTATGGCCAAACAGTTCTATTTTTGTTTCATAAGACCAGAGGACATTTCTCCAAAAAGTACGATGTCCCCATGTGAAGTTGCAAACCGTAGTTTGGCTTTTTTATGGTGGTTTTGGAGCAGTGGCTGCTTCCTTGCTCAGCGGCCTTTCAGGTTATCTCAAAAAAGGACTCGTTTTACTGTGGATATAGATACTTTTGTACCTGCTTCCTCCAGCATCTTCACAAGGTCCTTTGCTGTTGTTCAGGGATTGATTTGCACTTTTCGCACCAAAGTACGTTCATCTCTAGGAGATAGAACGCATCTCCTTCCTGAGCGGTATGATGGCTGCGTGGTCCCATGGTGTTTATACTTGTGTATTACTGTTTGTACAGATGAACGTGGTACCCTCAGGCATTTGTAAATTGCTCCCAAGGATGAACCAGACTTGTGGAGGACTACAATTATTTTTCTGAGGTCTTGGCTGATTTCTTTTGATTTTCCCATGATATCAAGCAAAGAGGCAGTGAGTTTGAAGGTAGGCCTTGAAATACATCTACAGGTACACTTCCAATTGACTAAAATTATGTCAATTAGCCTATCCGAAGTTTCTAAAGCTATGACATAATTTTCTAGAATTTTCCAAGCTGTTTAAAGGCACAGTCAACTTAGTGTATGTGAACTTCTGACCCAATGGATTTGTGATACAGTGAAATAATCTGTCTGTAAACAATTGTTGGAAAAATTACTTGTGGCAAGACTTCAACTGTAAGTGATTTTCAATGTTAATCATATTATGTATTGCTGTAACATCATTGACTTCTGTGATCATTTTCTGTGACACTGATACTAGTTACTGATAGTAATCTCTTTGGTCAAAAGGTCGCTGTCCTTTCCAGCAGTATATGCCCAGAAAGCCAGCAAAGTATGGCACCAAGACATGGGTGGCTTGTAATGCACAATCCAGTAACGCTTGGAAGATGCAAGTATACACAGGGAAGCTAACAGGTGGAGGCCCGGAGAAGAACCAGGGGATGCGGGTTGTGCTTGATGTGACAGATGGACTGAGGGGGCACAATGTCACGTGTGAAAATGTCTTCACCTCTTACGAACTCAGGCAGCAGCTCCCGAAGAGGAAGATCACCATGGTTGGCACAGTTAGAAAGAACAAGCCTGAGCTCCCCCTGCACCCCTTGCAACAAGAGGGAGAGAGGCCTTCTCATCAAAGTTGCCTTCACCCCCACCCTAGTTTCTTACCTCCCAGAGAGGAACAAGAATGTGGTCCTCCCGAGCACACTGCACAAAACAGCTGAGATCTACAAGGGCACAAGGAGAGACCCAGATGCAGACACGGGAGGCCGATGGTTTGAGTCTCTGATATTTATTATAATCCAAGTGGTAGGCAAGAGAATGGTCATGGACAGGCAAAACCAGGTCGGAGTCCAGAAGGTACAGAGGGGCAGGCAGGCTCGAGGTCAGGGCAGGCAGAATGGTCAACAGCCAGTGAAAGTGCAGGGCGCCAAATTCAAAACAACAAAAAATTCATAATTAAAATTCCTCAAGCAAACAAGTACTTTACACATTTGTAAAGATACATTCTCGGTTATCCAGCCACAGTGGCTGATTTTTAAAAGGATTTATAGCGAAAGCACCACAAACGATTATGTTAGGTCACCACCAAGCCACAGAAAAACACAGCCATTTTTCCAGCCAAAGAGAGGAGTCACAAAAAGCAGAAATAGAGATAAGATTAATCACTAACCTTTGATGATCTTCATCAGATGACACTCATAGGACTTCATGTTACACAATACATGTATGTTTCGTTTGATAAAGTTCATATTTATATTAAAAAATCTGGGTTTACATTGGCGCGTTACGTTCAGTAGTTCTAAAACATGCGGTGATTGTGCAGAGAACAACATCAAATGACAGAAATACTCATAATAAACATTGATAAAGATACAACTTTTATACATGGAACTTTAGATACACTTCTCCTTAATGCAACCGCTGTGTCAGATTTCAAAAAAACTTTACGGAGAAAGCTCACCATGCAATAATCTGAGTACAGTCTTTAGACAACAAAGCAGCCAAAAAGATACCCGCCAACCGCCATATTGGGTAGACAACATTACTCAGAAATAGCATTTTAAATATTCACTTACCTTTGATGATCTTCACCAGAATGCACTCCCATGAATCCCAGTTCCACCATAAATGTTTGATTTGCTCGATAATGTCCATCAGTTATGTCCAAATATCTTCTTTTGTTAGGGCGTTTGGTAAACAAATCCAAAAGCGCGTTCAGGTCGCTCCGAACATCGGACGAAAAGTTCAAAAATTTCCGTTACAGCCCGTAGAAACATGCCAAACTAAGTATGGAATCAATCTTTAGGATGTTCTTAACATAAAACTTAATTAATGTTCCAACCGGACAATTCCTTTGTCTGTACAAATGAAGTGGAACGTAGCTACCTTTCACGTGAGCGTGCCAGACAGAGGCTGTGGCACTCTGCCAGACCACTAACTCAATGAGCTCTTATGAGCCCCTCCTTTAGAGTAGAATCCTAAAAATAGTTTGTAAATACTGTTGACATCTAGTGGAAGCCTTGGGAAGTGAAACATAACTAATATCCCACTGTATCTTCAATGGGGGCTGAGTTGAAAACTACAAACCTCAGATTTCCCACTTTCTGGTTAGATTTTTTTCTCATATATTTGCCTGCCATATGAGTTCTGTTATACTCACAGACATCATTCAAACAGTTTTAGAAACGTCAGAGTGATTTTCATCCAGATTTAATACATGCATTTATTTATTATTTATTTATTTATTATATGCATATTCTAGTTTTACGGCTGAGTTGCAGGCAGCTTAATTTGGGCACGTTTTTCATTCAAGCTACTCAATACTGCCCCCTACCCCAAAGAAGTCAAACAGATCAGTGATCAAGATCAGTGATTGTAAGGACAGGAATCCAGCCATCATCTTGGACTACAACCACAAGAAAGGAGGCGTGGACAATCTGAACAAGGTGTTCGGAACTTACATCTGCAGGAGGATGACTGCCTGCTGGCCCCTGGCCATCTTCCATAACATAATTGATGTGTCCTCATACAATGCCTTTGTGATATGGAACAAGATCAACCCAACCTGGATGCCTGATAAGCAGAGGTTGTTCCTGGAGCAGCTGGGAAAGGCACTTTAACCCCACACATTCAAAAAAGGGAGCGCCTCCCCTGCACAGCAGCCTCTGCAGCACTTGTGAAAGCAGTTTAAGGGTGCTGAATCTTGTCCTGATCCACCTGAGGCTGCAGCTGGGGCAGGCAAGAGGAGGAGATTCCAATTCTGCCTCCCAAAGAAGGACTGTAAAACAAACACTATGTGCTGCACATGTGAGAAATACATCCATGCACACATACTTGCACACTGTCCTACATGTGCTAATTAGAGTTGATTGATTTATGTTCTTCACATTTTTGTTTTGTATCTATTATCTTATTTTATTATTATTTATTGTTGTTGTTTATACACCTTGTTGGTGGGTGCAATGGTTAAAAAAAATGGGAGAAGACTTGTATTTTGTAGTTGAAATCCTCATTGTACAGTATATAATAATACATCACCACGTTGCCAAAAGGTAGTTTCCTTTCAATAAAATGCATTCAAAACTACTTTCTGCACATTTCTGCTACTTTCTTAGGCTATACAAGTGCTATCTCTTGCTAAATGTTTTATGTTTACACCTATGCAGTACCTTTAGCAATAATAATAATAATAATAAAGCTCTACTTTAGTAAAGACAACAATTACGACAGGTGTGTTGTAATATAAAAATGAGTAGTGCCCACTGATTAAATGCAGTCTTTCTGCATTGTGAAGAGGGAAAACCCAGATATTCACAAAGTTTGTGATGAATGACTGATTGTTTCTTCATGCAAAATAGATTTGGGGTTTAAAATGAAGCTGCTTTATTTTTGGGTTTTAGTGAAAAGGGGAGTATACAGAATGTTAAGACTACACAATGGTTATGTTCAAGGTCATAATAGAGAGAAAGAGAGAAAAGTGGAATAACGTTCCATTTACATGTGCTTAACTCGGGTCGGAATCGGGACCTAAGTACACTTAACTTACACATCCTCCACACACCTACCACCAGAGACGTACTAGGAATGGAACACTCAAGAGAAATAGATTGCTGTACATTACTGTTGCTTTACTGTTGCTTGTCTTGAAGTCATACACACGACTGTAACCAGCTGAGTCAAATTATCTTTAGTTCAGCAGTTCTGTAATTACCCTATTTTCACAAACGTGCAATGTTCTTGCAAAAATACATGTATTTCGGTTAAAAATTACCCTTTTCAAGACGCCAGTAAAATCTGTAGTCTCCTCCTATAGTCCAGGCAGCACAGTGTAAGATGGTCTGTCCATGCATGGGTAGAAAACACTGGAGACCTTCCATTTGTTCTGTGGTTTCAGAGAATGCTGGAAGCACCTGCCAAAAAGATGTATTGCTTACAAGTTGGCTGTAGACTCAGCATTAAAACATATGGGGAGTTTCATCTGAGAGTTTGACATCTGTGTGAGATGGTAGGTATCCTAGCCAGAGACAGGTGACACAAGAGACAGATAATAAATTATGTATCAGCATTAGCACACTAGCATATCTATTTTTCCATGCAAGCATATCCATCTTCCATGCTAACAAATCTTGCTTGACATTTGGAAGGATTACATCAACTACAGCTCTACAGAGTCATTTATCACAATTATAATATAGCATTCTCACTACACTGCTACATTCTTAGGACACTAATTAATTAATAAATTCAAAAATAACTTCAGCATGCAATTGAATTCATTTAGGTTTATTGGCATGATAGGACACTATCTCACATTACCAAAGCAAACATATAGGAACGTATCAACTTAACGAGGAGAGTAAGGACATTGCAATTTCAATGTATTGTTTTGATCTACCTGTGAACACGTTTCAAAATAATAAGTAATTCATTAAAACAATTGTGCAAAAGGTTGGCAATTATGGCCATGTTTCTACTTAACCAGAGTCAGATGAACTCATGGATACCATTTTTATGTCTCTGCGTGCAGTTTGAAGGAAGTTGAAGGTAGTTTCTGGGAAGAAAAGTCATTTCTGGTAGCATGCTAGCTGTTCCTGTAGACTTCCAGTCATTGTGCTAACGTTAGTTAGCAAAGGGTCCAGAAACGACCTTCAACTGACTTCAAACTGCAAGTAAAGACACAAATTGTATCCATGAGTTCATCTGACTCTGGGTAAGTATTGCCAAAATGTAGAACTATCCCTTTAATAGAGCAGTACACCACTATATAAAGGTAAAATATGTGCATTTATAGCTGTCTCATCAATAGGCCCATGACTTATTCTTGACTACTTATCAGTAACTGTCCTCTTTATGAAGGATACCTTACCTATGCCACGTGCATCTGGTCCTGTGTCCAAGTGCTCCAAAGTGCTCACCATGTCCCCCTCAGGGTTTGGGACAGCTATAGACACCACCGAAGGGATCACTTCCTGTTGTTTCTCTCGCTCATTTGTGTGGATGTTGATGCCAGGGATCTTCCTATAGGAAATATACATTGTACAATATAGTTAAGAGGATTAACAGCAAGTCAAATGAATAGTAAATACATTGTTTGCTCCCAGCTAGCACATTTGGTTCTTTGGAAGTTGTTGGAAGGTATGTTTTTGGTTTCACATTGGTTGTGGGAACGAAGCAAATGTGATAAACGTTAAATGTTGTGACAACATTAGTGACCAAGCTCTAAGAAACATATGGTTCTCAGAAGTGTATGTGCTAGCTTGGTTCTCTGCTTAATCACTTGTGAAATATATTTCATAAAATATATTTACCACCGATGAGGGAAGAATGGAGTAAAATTCCCTATTTAATTTTCTGATAATTCTGGGTTTCATGGGGTATTCACAGTACTTTTTCACTGTTGTGATAAATGTTGAACTATGAACAACCCTCATTATCTTTAAAAGTGACAGATTCACACACTTTAATACTTTGAGTATAGTAATAATTTAAACTTGTGAAAGAGTGTTTTCTTTTGCAATGCAATGGATGCAGGGGTGGCAAGTACCCTTGAGGTTAGAGCATTGGGCTAGTAACTGAAAGGTTGCTAGATCAAATCCCCAACCTGACAAGGTAAAAAAAAATTGTTCTGCCCCTGAACAAGGCAGTTAACCCACTGTTCTTAGGCCGTCACTGGAAATAAGAATTTGTTCTTAACTGACTTGCCTAGTTAAATAATAGAGGATACTATACATTTTATATGGCATTGTATGTTGTCTCGGGTCTCATCTTTTCAACCATTGCTGCCATTCTGTTGAATGCCTCTCCCTGAATGACTCTATTTAGCATTTCAGAAATGTTAACATTCACATTTTTAGACAGATGAATACTGCAGAATACTGACTGCAGAATACTTACACTCATTCAGCACTTAAAACATTGATTCGACTGTCATTCCTGGGAATATTCAAGAGTATAGGAAAGAGAAGAGTGTCTTTGATGATGTCCAATTGTTAGGATGTCTCTAAAGATAGTTCATGATATTTGGACTAGTTTAAGCTATTGGATTCAAGAAACAAGATGTACATATTAATTTGCTTAAGGATTGGCGTGTGAGAATGGCCCAAATTGACACTATCACTCTCATTAGAATCGGCTTAGTTCAAATGAAGTCGGGGATACTTTACCTTTTGAACTTGTAGATAACGAAAACTGCCAAACCCACAAATACGACTGACACTAGCATAATGACTGTAGCACCATTGTGACCACTCTCACTGGTGTCCATGATAGGAGCTTGGGAAAAAAAATAGAGGGGGGAAAAAGTATTTAGACATAAGACAAAGAGGGAAATAGAGGGCTGTCTTTTCTTCTGGAGTCAAACTCCCAAGTGCTGTGAGGATTTTCAACACCAAAGTGTAACTGAATTTGTCCTCAATGATCAAAACAACATGCGTTATGTCTTTCTTATACCGTTCTCATCAAGCTGTTGTGGTACTAGACTTCTCAACAGCAGTTAGCCTAGAGGGTAGAGTAGCACAATGCTATGCAACCTGGAAGGTTGCTGGTTCAAATCTCTGGAGCAATCTCCTGCTGTTTTGGCCATAAGCAAGTGACCTAATAAAACGTGTTGCTCCCGGTGCATTGCTCTGTGGCTGACCCTGTGCTAACAACCTCTCAAGTGTGCGTGGGTTTAGAGACTGTTATTGTTCCATTTCATAATAACATCATTCCAAAATGGCCAACATGCAAAACCCTATGAATTGATTGTAATTGCATAGTAGTAGGCAGGACCTTATATCTTTAACTATCCTATAGCCAGACATCAGACTATACTGTGAACACAGCAGACTGGCTGACCTGGAGACAGTTGTGTGGCATAGACGTTAATCTGAACCCCAGGCTGCAGAGTAAACTGGATGAGGTCTTGATTCAGGGCACTTAGCAGAACTAGAGAGAGCTGTGGAGAAATAAACACAGCTCTGGTTTCACACTCATCAATATTTCAACCTCAATCATGATCAGTAAATATAGCTTTTTTTTTAAAGAGGGGCAAGTGTTGATATGACATGTAAAGATCTACTGTAATAACATTTCTGTCGAAAGGCTAACATACCAATCATAGCAATATAAATCCTATCAGGAAAAATTGCCTTGGTTATGAAAGGCAAGAGTTACTGACATTTGAAAAATGTATGTCGCTTTTCCAATACTTTTTCCTTCACTGGTGATTTTTTGTTTTGGATGTTTTTTGCTTATTAATAATAATGAAGTAGTTCAAAAAATTATAAAAACAAAACATTTAAATTCTACAAATCTGCCTTTTCCCCACATTTTTCTCCCAATGCTCTATGATTTCCCCTGTTTTACCCTTACTAGTTTTTTTGTTGCAGTAAACTGCCTGCAAGTTTATGATAAATTTGATGCAAAATAAATAGTGTGCCACATAATGAAGCCAGACGTTTGCAGATTTTTGCCACTAGTGGTGAACCCGCAGCAAACAGTTCCCTCAAGTTTCTATTTGAATCTGTAGCAAGCCTTCATTGCCTTTATGCCTCAAACAAATGCAATATAGACAAAAACAAATAATGAAATACCCGTATAGATAGCTATTCATGTTTATTTTCCCCATTAAAAACAGTCTTACATATCTGTCTAGGTGAGACTGCAGCTGTTAAAATACAATAAATAATTTTCATTCTGAATTTAAATAAACTGACTGATTGCATCACACAGACGTATAACAGAACCACGGGAGGCTGCTGAGGGGAGGGAGATCCATAATAATGGCTGGAACAGAGCGACTGTAATGGCACCAAACACCTGCAAACCATGTGTTTGATGTATTTGATACCATTCCGCTAATTCTGCTCCAGCCATTACGATGAGCCTGTCCTCCCCAATTAAGGTGCCACCAACCTCCTGTGAACAAAGCACACACACACACACACACACACACACACACACACACACACACACACACACACACACACACACACACACACACACACACACACACACACACACACACAGGCTCAGTTTTTGATAATGCAACCCTAAGTAACAGTACAGATAAAAAATAAAAATGGCTTGCTTCTGTAGCTAAGCAGGTTTGGTCCTGGTCAGTCCCTGGGTGGGAGACCATATGCTGCTGGAAGCGGTGTTGGAGGGCCAGTAGGAGGCTCTCTTTCCTTTGATCTAAAAAATATTGCAATGCCCCAGGGCATTGTGTAGGGTGCTGTATTTCAAATGGGATGTTAAGCAGGTGTCCTGACTCTCTGAGGTCATTAAATATCCCATGGCACTTATTGTAGAGTAGGGGTGTTAACCCTGGTGTCCTGGCTAAATTCCCAAGCTGTCCCTCATACCATCATGGTCACCTAATCATCTCCAGCTTACAATTGGCTCATTCATCCCCCTCCTATAACTATTCCCCAGGTTGTTGCTGTAAATGATAATGTGTTCTCAGTCAACTTACCTGGTAAAAAAATAAAATCTTACTGTAGAAAGTATAGGTTGGAACTGTTGCTGATAAAATACAATATATAATGTGTATTCTGAACTGGAATAAACTGATTGATCACATCACACAGATGTAGACGAGCACACACACACACACACACACAGTCCTAATGAGAAGTGTGTGGCTGGTTGAAGTTTTCAACAACCAGGTCTATTCTGGGCTTAGGTTTTGACAGTGCAACCCTGAGGTCATGCATGGAGTCTGTTTCTGTACCTGTTTTTTAAGTATGCCAGAATTGATCATCTGACTCACATAGCTATGTGGTGCCAAACTAGATCAGAACATCTACTGCTTCCACAGCCAGGCAGGAGACCGCTTCCTGCTGTAGATGAGCAACCCATAACTGTGTGAGTGTGTTTGCCTCAAAAAGCATCTTGCTTCCATTGCTTGCTTGTAGCGTCACTAAGGCCTCCATCTCTGGCAGACTAGTCCTAGGTCTGATGAGGACACTGCTTGAAAAGGATACCTCACCCATTGAAGTTTTTTTAGATTTCTGTGGGTTAGGAAAGTACCGGTCAAAGTTCTGCTGCAGGCTGGCCATGTGCTCAGCCATGTCCTTCTTCACAGCTTCACATAGGGGGGAATCTATCAGCTGCATGTGAGCTGACAGAACAGGGAACATGCCATATGCTCCAGCCTTCAGCTGTGACTGCCACGATCCCAGGCGTGCAGTGAATCCTCTGATGCCATCTTCAAGCTCCAAAATGGTTGATTCCTTGCCCTGGAGGCTTGTGTTCAGCTCATTGAGTTTTCTGAAAATGTCAACCAGGTAAGCCAGCCTAGCCAACCACAGTTTGTCACGGAATAGGACTGCAAGGTCGCTGTCCTCTTTCTTCAGATAGGCCAGAGCCTCCTCTCTCAGTTCCCACAGCCTCTCCAGGACCCTCCCCTAACCTCACAAAGAAAGAGCAGGTGCTTACGGTCTGCTCCCATCTCCTTGCAAAGCTCTCTGAACAATCTTGTTTGAAGAGGTCTCTTCTTGGTCAGATTCACCATCTTTACGACTGAGTCAAAAACAGCCCATAGGTTAGGTTGTAATGCTTTGCTGGCCAACGACTGTCTGTGCAGAATACAATGTGTCACGTTGGGCACCACTCTGCGGACATGAGCTATGAATCCGGAGTTGCACCCAGTCATGCATCTTGCACAATCAGTGCAAATCCCAATACAATTTGGCCAGTCAATTTGTAAGTCTTTCAAATGAGTGTCTACCACCCTAAAAATGTCCTCTCTCCTTGTTGTTGTTTGTAGATGGTCACAGAAAATAAATTCCTCCTGGATATCGTCATCAAATACGTATCATGCATATACCATCTATTGCGGAATTCCAGCCACATCTGCTGACTCATCTAATTGAAGAGAGTCATCTTTACTATCACGGATGCTTCTATGTCATCTGACATATCTTATTCTTTTGCCTACTGTGTCATTCTTTTGCCTACTGAGTCCACTTTTTTTACTGCCTCCTCACCCAAAAGAGATACACAGACATCCCTCAGGCAGGGTTTGATGAGCTCCTCTCCTATAGTGTGTGGCTTCTTTGATTTGGCTATATTTAGGCTCACCTAGTATGAAGCTTTGAGGATAGCTCTGTTCCCTTTGAAGGTCTGTTAGAGAAGCAGAGAAAGCCTTTTGTCAAAAACCAATAACAATGAACTATCATGTAAAAATATTTTTATCTAAATATGACCTTCTCTTGATTTACAGTTGAAGTCGGAAGTTTACGTACACTTAGGTTGGAGTCATTAAAACAATTTTTTCAACCACTCCACAAAAATCTTGTTAACAAACTATAGTTTTGGCAAATCCGTCAGGACGCCTACTTTGTGCATGACACAAGACATTTTTCCAACAATTGTTTACAGACAGATTATTTCACTTATAACTCACTGTATCATAAATCCAGTGGATCAGAAGTTTACATTCACTAAGTTGACTGTGCCTTTAAACAGCTTGGAAAATTCCCGAAAATGATGTCATGGCTTTAGAAACTTCGGATAGGCTAACTGACATCAGTTAAATCAGATAAATCTCAGCAGCTTCCGTTTTTTCTTCATACTCAAAAGCACTCTTCAGTGCCACAGGGCAAGTCTCCCCAAGGGACCTGAAGTAGGAAGTAAGAGCTGGCCAGCTTTGCAGGAGACGATCGACAGCTGGATGAAGAGCGAGCCATCGTGTGCAAACATGTCGCAGAATTTCTCTCCATTCGATGTCAACAAAGGCAAAACAAATGCAAGCGGTTCCTCTCTTCGGGAAGCAGATACTGAGACGTGGCTGTAGATCTTTAAAACAGCTGTCTCAAATATCCACTGACAGCTGATCGCAGGCCTTCTTGCAGGCATTAGGAGCTATGTGTGCTGGGCAATTATCTTTCAGAAAGTGATTGTTGGCACTGCTCAATAACTGGTAAACGGAGAGGTGTTTTCCAAAGTTGACATTGGTATTATCTGCTGCATAGGGCTGTGATGTGTCTAATATCCAGTTCACGCTTTTCCAGACAGCTCATCAGAGCTTGATGGATGCCATTTGCAGTTTCATCATTGTCTTCGTAAAAGTCAAGTAACTTGCACTGCTCTCCATCAGACACAGAGAAATACAGTATCTCACGGACACTGGAAACATGTTTCTATTTCCCTTGTTTGAGGCATCACTAGCAACTGAGAAATACACGGGCTCACCTTAGGTCGGGGACAGATCATCTAAAATATCCGGCACAGTATTTGGTCCTAAAACATTCATTGTAATAATCTAACCTTTGTTCTTCCCAAGTGCATCTTCTTCACATCATTTGAGTCATGAAACAAAGCACCTTTGAGCTTAACAAGACAGTCGGTGCTGTTGTAGCCGGAGTCCGTGTTTAACCGTATGGTACACATACGAGGCTTCGCTTTCCGTGATATTGTTATTTTCCGCAGTAGATGTCATGAAGAATGCACCGATATTGCTAGCACCTTTAAGCTAGCTTGGTCTTCTTGTGCATTTCTGTGGATGCATGCTGAGTTAGGTCATTCTCCCCTCCATGGCCTATTGAGAATTCCCGACGGCATAAAGTACAGAAAGCTTTCGTCGAGTCACCACTGATGGGCTTAACCCACGTCTTTTTTCCCGCTTCTTATTGTTTGTTGTAGCTGCAAAGCCTTTTCTTTTTTTTGCAGGTTTATCCATATTTCCTTGATATGCCAAATCGACCAAACAACAACAGAAATTACTTTGCAGGAATTGGTGCGTTTACGTTATACTGTGATTGGATGAATATACGGGACAAGGGAGTGTCCCGTACGGGACAAACCAATTTAGCCCTATATAAGGGACATCCCGGGTAATACGGGACAGTTGGCAACCCTACTATCTAGCTAGCTTGCTTTGGCTAACGTTAGCTATTAGCTGAGTACGAGGGGATTGTTTGAAAGAGAAACTCACGACGACTACTACGAGAGATGGTGCTCCCTTATTTCTACTTATCATCACCTGTTATAAAATTACAACAATGCCTTGCTAGCTGACTTACTCTTCCACTGTCAAAGCACTGTTTCCTGAAGCATCCTGCCCTGTTCTGAAAGAACTCCCTTGGTTTACTGTCATGCTGTGAATGTTTGTTCAGGACATGTCATTTTAATTTGTTAGTTTTGAGAGACTCATTACTAAGCACTTCCCCACACAAAACACATTGCGGTCGATCCTCGTTATTTCTCAAAGTTTGTACAAATCAAAGAGAGAGAAACTCCTCGTTGTATATGCATTTCATGATGATTGAGCTCAGTCAGAACTTGTGGCTAGCTTGAGTCCATTTGATGACAGCGGTAAGTGATGGCAAGTGGGAATGACAAGTCAGTGGCTGACAGCACATCATCTGCTGCTGAACGACAGCGCTTCAGCGTGTGGGTCGCGGCGTGATCTAGAAAACTGCAGAAAAAGGATCTGGAACACGACGAAGCACACAGGCATATTCCTCCCAATCATGCGACTGCCAAACTGAGCTGAGATACCGCTGCTAAACAGTGAACGCAGTTGCACTTGGCCAAATCAATTCCAGTAATTAACTAAATAACTATACATTTACTCAGACATGTCACGACCCACTTTGGGTCTCACTATCTTCTATCTTGTTAATTAAGTGTGTTCGACTAATTGACCACACCTGATCTTAAGGAGTGCTTGTTTTGTTTGAGGTGGAGTCTGTTTGAATAGACAAAAATGAACAGCTTTGTATAAGTACAAAAGAATCAACATGCCATGCTAATGTAGCTCCATTCTGGTTCCACAGTGGACTATTTCCATGGAAATAGAACAGAATATCATAGGTACGAATCTCACTGACCCGTGCCCTGTCGTTCTGCCCCTGAAGAAGACAGTTAACCCACTGTTCCCCGGCACAGAAGACGTGGATGTCGATTAAGGCAGCCCTCCGCTCCTCTCTGATTCCGAGGGGTTGGGTTAAATGTGGAAGACACATTTCAGTTGAATGCTTTCAGTTGTACAAGGTTTCCCCCTTTCCCTTCCCCTTCCCTTCCACAATACAAAATAAATGTGTTTGCATGATTAATGCCTAAGAAAATTAATTTCCATGCATCCTATCCCCTTAACACCTAAGCTAGCAGTGTTATTAAAAGCCTTATTAAAACATGTTCTCAGAATGTTATTTAATTACCTTCAAATGACCTAAAATGTCTATTCTCAATAAAACCTCCCAGGAAAGCTTTCAGGGAACCATAGTTAAATGTAATTCATAACTAAATTGAGATAATAGCTTCCTTCCACGATGGGGGAGTAAGGCCTTCCTCCTTCAAGGTCTAATTGAAGGATGATACAGTATAAGCAAAGGGGTCAATTCCTCTTCAAAGGTTTTGTACCACTCTGATGGGAAGCCGTCGCTCCCTGGAGGATTGTTGTTCTCAACTGCACTCCCTACCTCTTCCTAGAATAGACTGAGTGAAGTACAGAGTAACGGGTATAATCCCTTTCCAATGTGTGGAGGTCCTTCCAGATATCTATCAGTCCCAGTTCTATCAATGAGGTATTAATCAACTTTGTGAGGTGCATTGTATTTCTCTTAGTACTGGTCGTGTCCAGATGATTTAACACCAGTTTCAAATTGCCCGTACAAATAAAAATAAATGTGTAAAAAATTACTTTTCCCTCTCTGGAGGGACATAAATATGAACGTTAGTTACCTCTTTATGTTATATTTTCCCCATTACCACCGTTAATCTCTCCTTTTTGTCATTAATTTACTTAATACTTTCAAAATGAACAGAGTTAATAATAATGATTGCCAGACCCCTACTGTGTTTCTATTTAAAAGTATTTTAGAATGTGTTTTTCAGTTTTTCATGTTCCAATTGTGATAAATGGCTTGTGCGTTCTCCTTTTTTATTTTGGCAAAAACCTTACTTCTCTTAATAGGATTGTCCAAACCATTCACGGGCCGAACTCCCAGTGGATGAATTAGTCATATGTTGCATTATTTTTATACATCAAGATGGTATTGGAACCCCGAAAAACAAAAAATATTCAAACTCTGAACATCTGGATACAAAACCTCAATAAGATAACAAAAAGTAGACCTTCAAAAAAATGGGTTGCCCAATGCAGTCCTCCACACACACCCCCTGTGTGGTCCGAGGAGAAAAATCCATGCTATGTGGAGGCCCCTCTCTAGCAGTGCAGAGATAGTATAAAATTCTCCCTCTACACATTCTAGCTATGACCAGTTTATGATACACACCAGCCGGTCTTGGTTCCTATTCAAAAGAGTCAGTGTTCCGTTTGAAAGATTCACTTCGTTTGTGAGTTTCCGAATAAGATGTTGTTGCAGCTAAAGTAAACAGTCGGAAATAACGTTACGTCAGTATGTTAACCGATTGGCCTTAATCCTCAAGTGACCCTATCCAAGGCTGGGTTATAGCCTATAAACAATGACAGTTTTAGCCCCAAAACAAATTAGCAGAGCTGAGGTTGCAGGCTATTTGGCTAGCTATAAATTGCTTGGTCAACCCAGCCCAGCAATATGCTACCTAACCAGACAGCCATAGTTGCTATCCATCTACCCTAACTAGCTAAACCGACATCTATCGGTGTTATCCACCTACATCATATTTCAGCCCTAGCAAATTCCCCATACCCGTTATTACAAATCACATATATATCCATAGAATTAGGTCTCCGTTTGAATTCCTGCAATCATTGTACTCATTGTACCGTCTCTTATCCTTCGGCTCTGGCTGAATTCCGCTCCCCCCCCCACATGCCTCTACGTCAACACTTGTTGTAGTTGTCTCTCACTGGTGATGCTGTTGAGCCCGTCCTCTCCTCTACCTCGATACTGAATCCCATCTTCCTCATGTCCTATACTGCCTCAGCCACACTGCTGTAGACCGTTGTCCATGGGGGATTTTCATCTCTGAATCCCCTCATGAGGGTAATCGTGGTCGAATGACAGTATGTGTGTTCCATGTTTAATCTTCTTCTGCCAGACTTTCCTCAAAATCATTTCCTTGGTATTGTATTGGTTTTTGAGCAAGTGCCCTGTATGCTTTCTGGATCTGAAGATCTGTGTCTGTCGGCAGAGAACGTTCATTTTTGAGTAGACCTTCTATGAATTGGGGCATATCTCTTCCCTCTGCATCCACAGCAATATCGTAAATATGGATATTGTTGTGCCTGGACCTTCCCTCTCAAGGTCCCTCAGTTTCTCCTGTATTCACTGTTGTTGTTTCAATGGAAGAAGTAGAGCTTTGCCAATTTCCATGTTTTGTCCTTCCAGCCATTCGATCCGTGTCTCTGCCCCTTTAAAAACTTTACTTTACTTTGAAGTTCCCATTACATTTCCTGGAGCCTCGCTGTAACTTCATGTTTGAATTCCTCTCTCCTTCTTTATTTCCTTCTTAACTTCGTCCTTGAATGTAGTCAGGTTCCCTCTCACTTCGGTTCTAAGTTTGCAGATTTCTCTGCTAATACTTATCAGCATTTCCTTCGCTGGGTTCCTCTCCATCTCACTTTCGACATTGCCGTCTTGCCTGGCTTGTTGAGGGCTGTGTATATCTTCATCCATTTCTGCTTTATCTGACTCTATAACTTGTGTTTTACACTTATTCTGACATCTCGTTCAACTTCCCCCACTCATTTATACTGAAGCTTAATATATAAACATTTTAAAAATATGAATTTGGGGGTGAATTATTTACAACCGACCGGGAGCTTGTCTTCTACATTGCCAATCCATCGCTCACCAACTACATAGTCGGCATAACTAAATGGTATGTCGCTTTTCTTCCACCCAAGGATTATACACCTGAATCAGTAAGAAGAAACAACTTGAAGACAACTGGCCCTTAATAACCCCTAGAGTGGATTTTCTGCTGCCCCGCAAAAATCTAATTAGCATAATACAAAAATCCCCATAAAAACCTGTCAGTGTAAGATATCTGTCCACCGCATCCGCTGATGTCGCACTTCCGCATCTGCGTCTTGGGACTCTTGGGATCTGGGATCTGAAGTCGGCACAGACAATCTGCCAACGTCCGTCTGTAGCGTCCGAACAGTTTAGGGCAGCCTTTCCTATGGGTCGCAACCCACCGACCTGTTAATGGTGGGTTGCAACGTGTCAGAGTAAATGTTTTATTATTTAATGAATTACTGGAATTGATTTGGCCAAGTGCGTCTGTGCTATCTGTTCAGTGCACTCTCTGCTTAGCAGCGGTCTCTGCTCAGTTTGGCACCTGCGCAAGTGGGAGAGGGAGATGCCAGATCATTTTCTGCAGTTTTCTTGAAGATCACTCCGCGACACACAAGGCAGCGCTGTCGTTCAGCAGCAGATGATGCCCTGACAGCCAATGACTTGTCATTCCCACTCGCCATCACTCACCGCTGTCATCAAATGGACTCATGCTAGCCACAAGTTCTGACTGAGCTCAACTGTCGTGAAACGCAAATACAGGGATGAGTTTCTCTCTCTTACTTTGAGAAATAAGGAGAAACACAACGTGTTTTGCGCGGAGAAGTGCTTAACGTTAGTAAACAAACAAATGAATAAAATGACACATCCTGACCAAAACTCCACAGCATTATGGTAAACCCAGGGAGTTCTTTCAGAACAGGGAAGACTGCTTCAGGAAACAGTGCTTTGACATTTGAAAAGTAAGTCAGCTAGCAAGGCATTGTTGTAATTTTAGAATAGGCGATGATAAGCAGAGATAAGGCAGTAGTAACTCTCATAGTAGTAGATTTGAGTTTCTCTTTCAAACAATCCTCCTACATCTGTAATGATTGTTGATTGTCGGAAATGATTGTTGGAAACAAGTCTAGGTTGGAACTGTTTCTGTTAAAATACAAGTAATAATTAGTATTCTGAACTGGAATAAATTGACTGAAGCAAGATGCTTTTTGAGGCAAACACTCACACAGTTCTGGGTTCTACAGCAGGAATCAGTCTACTGCCTGACTGAGAAAGCAGTAGATGTTAAATGGGGGAAAATAAACATGAATATATATTTACTGTTTATGAATATTTAATTTCATTGTTATTTTTTTTTGTCTATATTGCATTTGTTTTAGGCATAAGGGCAATGAAATGTACCGATATTTAGGTATAGTTGCGTATTTTCCTAAGCTTGGGTCCCAGGAAAACACAACATTTCGAATTTGGGTCCCAGGCTGAAAAAGAAACCCTGTTTTAGGGCTATACACTAATATGACCCTCTGTGGAAAGGTGAGACTCTCACAGACACATACATGTCTGTAGTTTTGCTCTAGGAAGCCCACAGGTCTCACAAAACTTGTCTGAAGCTCCCCTGGTACCAGTTGGAAAAATGTATTGAAGTAAACTGTGTATAGAGACTGTTTAGTGCCAAAAATCAGGGGGATAATACGTGTCAATTTTTTTACAAATAATTTCTGATCTTTCTCATACAGTTGAAGTCGGAAGTTTACATGCACTTAGGTTGGAGTAATTAAAACAAACGTATCAACCAGTCCACAAATGTCTTGCTAACAAACTATAGTTTTGGCAAGTCGGTTAGGACATCTACTTTTTGCATGACACAAGTATTTTTTCCAACAATTGTTTACACACAGATTATTTCACTTATTATTCACTATACCACAATTCCAGTGGGTCAGAAGTTTACATACACTAAGTTAACTGTGCCTTTAAACAGCTTGGAAAATTCCAGAAAATGATGTCATGGCTTTAGAAGCTTCTGATAGGCTAATTGACATCATGGGGAGGAATTTCCAAATGCCTGAAGGTACCACTTTCATCTGTACAAACAATAGTACGCAAGTATTAACACCATGGGACCACGCAGCCATCATACCGCTCAGGAAGGAGACGCGTTCTGTCTCCTAGAGATGAACATACTTTGGTGCGAAAAGTGCAAATCAATCCCAGAACAACATCAAAGAACCTTGTGAAGCTGCTGGAGGAAACAGGTACAAAAATATCTATAGCCACAGTAAAATGAGTCCTATATCGACATAACCTGAAAGGCCACTCAGCAAGGAAGCAGCCACTGTTCCAAAACTGCCATGAAAAAGCCAGACTATGGTTTGCAACTGCACATGGGGGACAAAGATCATACTTTTTAGAGAAATGTCCTCCGGTCTGATGAAATAAAAAATGGAACTGGTTGGCCATAATGACCATCATTATGTTTGGACGAGAAAGGGGGAGGCTTGCAAGCCTAAGAACACCATCCCAACCGTGAAGCACGGGGGTGGCAGCATCATGTTGTGGGGGTGCTTTGCTGCAGGAGGGACTGGTGCATTTCACAAAATAGATGGCATCATGAGGGAGGAAAATGATGTGGATATATTGAAGCAACATCTCAAGACATCAGTAAGGAAGATAAAGCTTGGTCACAAATGGGTCTTCCAAATGGACAATGACCCCAAGCATACTTCCAAAGTTGTGGCAAAATGGCATAAGAACAACAAAGTCAAGGTATTGGAGTGGCCATCACAAAGCCCTGACCTCAATCCTATAGAGAATTTTTGGGCAGAACTGAAAAAGCATGTGCGAGCAAGTAGGCCTACAAACCTGACTTAGTTACATCAGCTCTGTCAGGAGGAATGGGCCAAAATTCACCCAACGTATTGTGGGAAGCTTGTGGAAGGCTACCCAAAACATTTGACCCAAGTTAAACAATTTAAAGGCAATGCAAACAAATACTAATTGAGTGTATGTAAACTTCTGACCCACTGGGAATGTGACAAAATAAATACAATATTAAATAAATCATTATCTCTACTATTATTCTGACATGTCACATTCTTCAAATATAGTGGTGATCCTTACTGACCTAAGACAGGGATTTTTTACGAGGATTAATTGTCAGGAATTGTGAAATCTGAGTTTAAATGTAGTTGGCTAAGGTGTACGTAAACTTCCGACTTCAACTGTATCTCTTAGATATAGAACAGACACTTCAGAACAAACATCCTTAAGAGTTTTTGTTGTTCCATGTAGTGAATCTGTTTTTCAATGCATTTTTATGGGCTAATAGCCGTAAGGCCAAATACAATTTTTCATCTAATAATATTGCTTTTTTTCACTCAAAAAGGCAACAGTTCTGAACTGGGTTTAATATTTTTCTGTTGTTTTAATAATTTTAATTTGGTTATTTTTCTTTTAAACATCCATTGGTTGAAAGCTCATTGCTCAGTTATCAAGGTCAACATCCCTGTCGTGTTCACATTTCTAAATGTTGTAGGTAGAGTGCCTTTTTGTCTCACCCATCTACACATAATATCCCATAATGACAAAGTGAAATCATGTTTTTCAGAATTGTTGCTTATTTATTGAAAATGAAATACAGAAATATCTCATTCACCTAGGCATTCACACCCCTGAGTCAATACATCTTAGAATCATCTTTGGCAGCGATTACAGTATTGCACACCTGGATTGTACAATATTTGCCCATTGTTATTGTTTAAAAATTTATCCAAGTCAAATTGGTTGTTGATCATTGCTAGACAACCTTTTTCAAATGTTGTCATAGATTTTCAAGTAGATTTAAGTCAAAACTGTATTTCGTCCACTCAGGAACATTCACTGTCTTCTTGGGACGCAACTCCAGGGTAGATTTGGCCTTCTGTTTTAGGTTATTGTCGTGCTGAAAGGTGAATTCATATCCCAATGTCTGGTGTATAAGCAGACTTATCCAGGTTATCCTCTAGGATTTTGCCTGTGCTTAGCTCCATTACGTTTCTTTTTTTATCCTGACAAACTCATCACTCCTGAAACATTACAAGCATACCCATAACATGATGCAGCCACCACTATGTTTGAAAATAAACTCATACTGCAAAAAATGTGGCAAAGCAAATATGCTTGGGGAAAATCCAATACAACACATTACTGAGTACCACTTTCCATAATGCCTTGTTGCAAACAGGATGCATGTTTTGGAAATGTTTATTCTGTACAGGCTTCCTTCTTTTCACTCTGTATTGTGGAGTAACTCCAATGTTGTTGACCCATCATCAATTTCCCCCTATCACAGCCATTATACTCTGTAACTGTTTTAAAGTCACCATTGGTGAAATTCCTGAGCGTTTTATTTCCTCTCCAGCAACTGAGTTAGGAAGGACGCCTGTATCTTTCTAGTGACTGGGTGTATTGAGACACCATCCAAAGTGTACTTAATAACCATATTCAACGGGATATTCAATGTCTGCTTCCCCTATCTACCAATAGGTGCCCTTCTTTGCAAGTCATTGGAAAACCTCCCTGGTCTCTGTGGTTGAATCTGTGTTTGAAATTCACTCCTCGACTGAGGGACCTTGCAGATAATTCTATGTGTGGAGTACAGAGATGAGGTAGAGAATAAAAAAATGTGAACACTATTATTGCACACAGAATGAGACCATGCAACATTTTATATTTGACTTGTTAAGCAAATCTGTACTCCTGAACTTACTTAGCCTTGCAATGACAAAGGGGTTGAATGCTTATTAACCCAAGACATTTCGGCTTTTAATTATTTTAGTAAAAATTTCTAAAAACATAATTCCACTTTGACGTTATGGGGTATTGTGTGTAGACCAGTGACAATTTTTTTTATTTGCATATGAAAATATGAGCAATGTTAGGGAAATTGGCCAAAGATTTGCCACAACTGTTTGCCAGAAGCCTGTTTTTTTCATTAAGGGTTCACAGCTAGAAAAAGCAGTGGTTTAACAATTTACCAGAAACCATTTAACAAGAGACCAGAAAGCCTTCCCAAAACCCATTCGACTCCTTAGCCATGGCTCACTAATTCCATCTCGCTCTTTCTAAAATCTTTCCACTGGTTAAAATTAGACTGCTCTACACTGTATGAATAATTACTTTTTATTCTAGTGGCATATCAGGGTCAGTAAATCTATAACACATTTTAATAAGCTGTGCCAGACATCACCACCCCCCCCCACCACAGACACACACAAACCCAACGTGCACACACACGCCATACCACACACACGACACAATAAGATGTGCAATAGTGAACTAAGATATATCAACCTATTGTCTGTGATGTCTTGCCAGGTATTCAGACAGGCTATAGATAAACACATCCGCATAATTCCCAACTCAGGCTGCCCCGCCACTAGTCTCCTCTGATGTGTCCAATTACATGATGCATCATTGTAATTAAATACCTATTAACTCAGTTCAAGACTAACTACGAGCGACTGGAATTACGTTTACATGTTACATGTTGCAACATATGCAAATATATGCAAATAAGTGTATCGTATATCGCATATATATGCAATAAGTGTAACAGATCATGCAGAATAAAAATGTCTGATGGTGGACTGAAATGGATATCAATTTTACTATACGATTGAGCTGCTGAAAGGCAGATGAAAACGTGGTGTGTTTTATCAACTCTATAGAATGTCAAGAATTATAGAGCTGTAAAAACCATTAGAGCCCAGGTCCAGCATCTTAGATATTATATTCGAAGCCAACCCTTTATGATGGAGTGAATGATAAGTATAGTATGTCTTAGAGCTATTAACTTATAATGGTTAGACATGAGTAATGTGAAATAAATTGTGATCTACAGTTTAGGTTGCAATGATGTACTGAGATGAATGCAGCTTTTCAAGAGCGAAGTTCTGTTATTTTGATGGGAAGACATTGCCCTCTAGTGGTGGCAGTGTGTGAATAAATGCCATTTTGTTGCGCTTGAATATCTAATAAAGGATCAGTAGATTCCATATGCATGTCTGATTAAAGCAGCGAAAAGAGAAAAACTAATTATGAGCAAATGATGAACCCACCATGATATGAAGAATATAATCAAGGGGAAATGTGTTTTCACATTGTGCTGCTATTTAGTGATGCTGTTATTACTTGCTTAATTTAACATTGAGGTACTGTAGGCCTAACTACAGCATGATTCATGTAATGGATCTATATAAATGGAAGTAAATGGGTAGGACTATAATAATAATACAAAATTGTTTAAGACTTTATAGTCTGGTGATACATTACCTGCTCTAAATGTGTCACTTTTCCATCCATTCTCCCCTCGGTTGACCTTTTTTCAGGGACGATGCAAAACTCTGCTGCCGTTGGCAACCCTGGGAGCACTGACACTAGAAGCTGCTCTCCACTGATCCCTGTGACCTTCAATTAAAAAGTATTGAAAAATAAAAAATACATCTGACATCTCAGTTTCCCCTATATTTTCATTATGTTATGTCATATAGCACTACACTGGACTTAACTATGGAAAAGGCTAAATGCACCAGCTTTTTTTGTTTTTTTAAAGATGTCATTTGACTAAGTACCAGTCACTGGCAAGAGATAATGCACAAATCAGCCCAAACATGCAAGTTCATTTTGACAGTCTTTAGTAAAAAGCAGGCCTTTTTAAGTGCATTTGTGCTGTAACAACCCTGTCAGTTTCCTGGTATAAAACATGGTCATAGCTGACAAGACAGAAAGCCAGTGTGTGGTGTATATATAGCTCAGCAGCCAGGCCTTTTATGTAACCCAATGTGCTTCTTAACATCCTGAAAGAGACAATGGAGGAGACTGGAAACACTTTACCTTATATGGTACACTCTACCTGCTATTTACATTAAGCCAAATACTTATAGGGACATAACCTGATTTGTGGCACTTAGAAATCGTATACTGCTAGTAATGTTTACCAGCTAACTTCAGTGAATTCAGTGAGGGAAGCATCATGACATACAATTTGCTACCAAGTTGTTTGCAATGCTGTTAGAATGACATTAAATAATCATCAGAGTGCACCAATTAGTTACTGTAATCGCAGTAATTTACTGGTAAGAAGTTCTGTAGTAGTACTGTACAGGCAACACAGTCTCACATTCAATTCGTGCATATATGTACAAAATGCATTTCAGCTAATTTTGTGCATTTTTGTGCGTTGTTCTGGCTTAATTTGTGAGAAAAGACACGAATTTATGTGCTTCTTAATTCCTGCGAAAAGACACAAATTGACACGAATTTATGTGCTTCTTAATTCATGCGAAAAGACACAAATTTAACCAGTAGGCTACACACAAGCCTTTTCAACAACCATATAGACGCGATAGTTTATATTTAATTTTTGTTCTTAAACTCGATGTAGGATCAGGCAAAACCCCTTGAGTTGCGCACCTTATGCAGGTTTGGTCTTCGGTTGGTTGCCATGTGTAGATATCGAGTGGTGTGGTCATGATGTCTAGGTCCGCTTGTCAACTGATGTGGAAAGCATAGTGCAACCTAGGAGTTTGGTTTCTAGTTTTGAGTCGGTTGATCCACTTCCATCTCTGACATGTGGAAACCGGAGGGGGGAAGGGCAGGGGTGCACTCCACACATATGCGCGTAGGCCGGAGGGGTCCGGGCGCGGCCGGCCAAAGTTGTGGGCCCCATGGTTGCCCACTTGTAGATTGACCCATTGGTTGGGTTAAAGAGTCGTCTGTCCATAGGGTGGGGGTTAGGGTTAGGTCCAGTTGGAGTTAGGGTTAGGTATAGTTAGTAGAATGGTTAAGGTTAGGGTTAAGGTTAGGGTAAGGTATAGTTGCGTATATGGTTGTTGCAAAGGCTTGTGTGCCTACTGGTTAAATTCGTGTCTTTTCGCACAAATTAAGTAGCACATAAATTTGTGCATTTTCGAACGAATTGAACCACACAAAAATGCACAAAAACGCACGAAATCTGCTGAAATACATTTTGTACATATATGTGCGAATTGGATCTGAGGCTGTGCTGGTACAGGAGAACTCACTTGGACCATGGAGTCCTTGATCACTCTACTGATGTCCTGCCTCCATTCAGGCACACCAGGATTGAAGGCCTCCAGATTAGAGGAGAAGGCTAAAACGTGTGACTTGAAATGTTCTACAGGAAAATACAAGACACATATTTAATGGCGATAGATGCTAGATAATAAGAGAGAAACTGTTAATAGATCAGAAGAGGTTATAAATGATTAAACGTTAAACATCTAAATGATCAAATCACCTTCTATTGGTCGCATCACAGTCAGTATTTTATATCACAGAACATTTACCACCTGAATGTTAGAAACATATAACACCTCTGTAATTTAGAGATGAGTCATTTCAAATACTTTACCATAGACAGCAACAGTTATTTTGTCTTGAAGGACGGTGTTACCAACTGACACTTGCACGGTGACAGTATGGGTTCCCTCCTTTGAGAAGGTGAAGGACATTCCTCCCACTAAAGTCATAACAGGCTAACACACGTACAAAAGACAGAGTGATAGAGTTTGACAGAGAGAGAGAGAGAGAGAGAGAGAATGTCACAAACTAAAGGTGGGTTTGTCCGTACAATTCCCAATATTGCAATTAATATAGTAAATGAGTTAAGTAAAGTTCTGTAAATCTGTAAAGTTTTAAGATATAGTGGAATACTTCACTGACCTCAGTGTGGTTGTTGATCCACCAGTAGTAGGTGACTGATCCAACGTAACGTGGCTTCAGGACTGTTGATAGATTCACTGCTTCATTCCTAACAACCACCGAGGGAGCTGAAAGCTGCACTTGCTCAAGTAGACCTACAATAAAATAAAATGGATGTGTTTCCTTTCACGGAAGTGTATTCCTTTCCTACTGCAGATACATCATTAACAGAGTTTTTTTTTACAGGTAGAAATGTTCCAAAGAGTACCTGTAATTCTAAAGTAAATGAATTATATCAGTCATTCATGTACTGCTTCACTTACAGGTAACATGTAGGTATAGTAAGACTCTCTCAGAGCCAAGGCTGTTGAGTGCCGTGGCAGCCACTCGGTAAATGCCCACTTTACTGTATATATGTTTGATTCCATCCTCTATGGAGCTGATGTTAGCGTAGGATATGGCCGTCCCGTCTCCAAAGTCCAATGTTATACTTGTTGTGGAGCCATCACTCTACCAATGGAAACATGTTTATGATTAGATTTTGGAAAAAATGGCCACAGTCTGCATGTTTAACACAATTTAAAATACATATATTCATGTATTTATTTATATATCCTACACATATTCTGCATGTAGAAATACATTGTTATATGTGACAACTGTTATATGACAATGGCTACAAGTGTTTGACAACAACAATCTAGGCTCTACGAATCAACAATATGTACAACATGATGCACTGCAGCTCATCTCAATCCATTGGTTAACGATTGAGAGTAAACCAATGTATATGTAAATGTATGCTATAGGGCGACAAATACATAACATGCCCATTCATACCACGAAATGTGTGCCTTTTGGATCCCTTTGATATTTCAAGTACAAATATTGAATTTTAACAGCCTGTTATATTAAATGAAGTGCCTTTTAAAATAGACCTCATGGAAAATTTAATCAATCTGATTTATTCAGCATTTTGACATGTCACGCCCTGACCTTAGAGATCTGTTTTATTCTCTATTTTGGTTAGGTCAGGGTGTGACCAGGGTGGGAAATCTATGTGTCATATTTCTTTGTTGGCCAGGTATGGTTCCCAATCAGAGGCTCTGATTGGGGATCATACTTACGCAGCCTGTTTTCCACCTTAGTTTGTGGGATCTTGATTTTTGTTAGTTGCTGTATAGCCTGCATAACTTTATGTTCGTGGTGTATTTTTGTATTTTTTTAGTGTTCATTTTAAATAAAAGTAAGATGTTTGCCTACCACGCTGCACTTTGGTCTAATTCATCTTTCGACGAGCGTAACAGTGACTTCTTTTAAGATTTAACCCACTTACCCCAACATTTCTCAAAGTTGTCTCCATAATTGTAAACCCCTAGTTCATTTAATGTGATTGGTGATTACTTTTAACGTAAAAAAAAACTACCTGTTCATAATTTTAAGGTCGACCCTGTTACGTGAACTGAACTCTCGTTTTAATATGGAATTATTTAAATAATTCATTTTTTAAATATAAAACAAAAAACAAAGACGGAACATTTTAAAGTCCAAGCAGGTGAGCTGGTCCTACTCTTTTTTGCCATTTTCTCATGTTTTGTGGTGGAAAACTGAGTGGGTCGAGCATAACACATCAACCCTGTTACCCATTTGTATTTATTAAGGATGTCCAGCAACACTAAGGCGGTTATATAAAATAAAAAATATTACATGGCATTACATTTCTTATCACTTTTCACAACACATTAAGCGTGCTTCCTCAGGCGACAACTCTACTATCACATACTGTATCTACAATACAAAATCCATGTGTACATGCGTGTCTTGTCATGTGTATGTTTGTCTGTGCACATAGATTGACAGACTAGAAATGTTTAGCAATTTTTTGGGGGTGAAGCTTGCATTCAATTTCCCTCCCTGTTGCACACAACAAGCTTCTGTACCCCTGTTAAAAGAGGATTTATGGCTGATAAGACCAAATCGTCAACCCTGTTACTTTACTTGGCACTTAATAGGCACTTGCTATTGTCTTTTTTTATTAACCTCTTGAAATGGCAAAACATGTTTGTTATCTAAGTTGAATATGTGCTCTTTATGATTATTATTTAAAAAATGTATCACCAAGTTACGCTACTCAAAAGGCACCCAATTGGTGAACGACCCAGCACATGCTTTCAATAAGATGTCTAAAGAAATATTCCAGACATTACCTCTTCCAGAAACACCAGGAAGGTGATGTTGTCCCCCATGGTGGCTGTAAGTGTCCCCTCACTGGTGACCAGCTGCAGACCTCTCGGGGCCTGGCGGGGACACCTCTGGCTCCTAGGGCTATACTTCCCCAGGGTTTCCGCAGTGCAGTTATTGGATAGAGCCTTACGGTATCTGCAACATACACACATACAGACATAAATATCTAGACAGCCCATACTCTATCTTAAATACATATGAAGAAATAAAACAAGAAAATATACTGTCAAATTTGCTGAAGGGATCTCTAATACTGTACGTTATTCTGAGTGCATTTCTGACTAGTTAAGCAGTACATAATGTTTAAATGAAGATTTGCCATACCCAGTAGTGTTGAGGAAGCTGTCCCCAGTGGTGCAGTCTGTGGACACGGAGGATGGAACAAACCAAAAGACTGGGGTGCATCCTCCACCACTCTGCCTCTCAAAGCCATAATCACTATTTGGGGTGGGAGAGAGAAATCAATAGGCTACAAGTCTTGAGATCAGTAATAAGCATTAAGTATAGAAAGTGGATGTCTGTTTTTAAGGTTTATTGGTAACATTTTAAGACTGTAATATAATACTTGATTTTTAATACCAATCATTACATAGTTTGATAGTATTATGTTTGGTGTGTTCGACATCAAAATAACCATAAGAAGACAAAAAACATCTAAATATGTTCAATATTGTTTACTGGCATTGGAGCTCTGTAAGAAAATGTTATGTAAACAGATATCATATAAACTTGATTAATTGATTGATTGACAGATGTCAGTGAACCTTTCAAAGTATTTAAAAAAAAACGTTTTATTATTTTTGTATTATTATTTATTACAAGAAACACAAGGAAGGGGTAACATTAAAGTATTAGAACATGAAGGACAAACAATACAGCATCAAGACACTATCAAACATGTATCAGTCTTTCCGCAACAGAGCCATACTTATGTGTGAGGGAACGTGTGCATGATAGTGATATAAAATATATGTCGTAGTTTCCTTTTTCATGATCACAATCTTGTGAAACCCGAACCCTCCACAGTTCCCCAATAGCTGTCCCTCAACCATTCGAGACCCCTCCCACAGTCTCCCCCCCACCCCCCCCCCCCCGGAATAAAAAATAAAATAACCCCCCAATGCACCAACATCCAAGATAATGAACTAAAGAGAAAAAAGGAAAAGACAGAAGAAAACAGCAAACAACAATGCTAAATTAAAAAAATAATAACAATACATTTAAAACAAAGGACATCAAGGACGACTGAAATCATAACAGCAGTGCCTACTTTATATGTTTGTGCGCATGTCTGGCACGATTACATGTATGTGTGTGTTCTTGTATGTGTTTATTTGAATGAGAGTGTGTGTATATGTATGTATACAAACACCTGCATGGCATCAGCCTCAGGAAAACCTGCATTAGTTGTAAAAACACTGGCACTTAGTGTCATTCAAATGTACTTTTATTGTTTCATGTTGACTTTTTTTTACCATCCATTCTCTCTCTCACACAGCAACTCCACTCCCACTTGTCTCCAATTCCACATACCAACCCTCGGCCTCCCCAGCCCATCCCATCTATCTCTGCTGGCCACCCACTTCGTGTTTCTATGCAACACACATCTTTCAACTATGCTATGATATTTAAAGTACAATTTCAATCTATCTAATCGAATAGAATCTACAGATTGCGAGTTGAAGATAAATACTTTTACTAAGACTGTTAGATCTCCTAACAGTACTATTTCTAGGGTCAATTTTAGATCAATGCTATGCATTTTCAGCCATTCCTGAACCTGAGACCAGAAACAGGCTACCTGGGGGCAATACCAAAACAAATGGTCTATTGATTCTGTATCCTCACAACAAAATCTGCAGAGCTTCGATGATTTTATGCTCCAAATATTCAACATGTTGTTGGTGGCAAGAATTCTATATAATAATTTTAGCTGAAAAGCACGAAGTTTTATATACCAACTCATACACCCTGTACCATGGAATCAGTACATCAACATTATCTTCCCAACTATTTTGCAATCAGTATGGCACAGTTGTCAACATCCTGGTCCTCAAATGAAACTGGTATATTTTCCTATTTATGCTATTTTTATTCCTCCGCCAGTTTTGATCCTTTATATTGGGCAGACAGACCAGTTCCATACCTCCTCCCGCTGCCACCCACCTCCTCCATTTTTGGGTTAATGCTGTCAATTGGTTGTGCTCTTGGATTGAGCAGACCTTCCCAGACAATTCTGATAACACCACGAAGGACATAACTCTACCATTACAATTTACAATGTAATTTAAGAACAAAATACCCTTTTCAAACATCTTTCCCATAAATACAGGTATTTTATCAACCAGCACATTTGAGTTCAGCCATAATTTTTGTTGTAATATTTGTTCTATCTTTTCAGGGGGATGAAATTGAAATTGTAGCCAGCTCTGCAAGGCTTGTTTGAAAAATATAGATACTTTGAAAAAAGTATCATTTTCAATAAATCGAAAATGAGACATGGCAATCTGCACAAAGGCAAAAAGGCCATTTTTATGTTTGCTGGATGTATGTTAGCTGGAATCAAAAGTTTGGTTCCAGTAAACAAATTACAGCATCGGTGACACACACACACTCACAAAAACCAAATACATATTCAAATACTCACATTCAAGCAAACGTAGGTTTGCAAAACGTATTCCGCCTATGTTCCGTCGATGGCAATCTATGGTAAATTTGGTAATTCATACTTGAATATTTAAAAATATATATATTAGTCATATATAGTATAAATGTTTTATGTGTTTTAGTGGATAGACCATATGGTTCAAGAGAAAATAGGCTTAATTATGAAGGCATCTAATCAACAATGGCATTTACAATGACAATGACATTATTTTCCATTGACTTTTTTCACAACTGCCACCAGTTTGGCCCCAACACTTTTACAACAAATACATTGTAAAATAAACAAGTGTGTAAAATATAAATATATATATTTCATGATGAAACCCTAATATTAAACACCAATTGAATTCACTAAGTTGATGGTTTAATATTAAGGATAGTGTTTTACAGGTTTAAAAAATCTTATTTAATTAGTTTATATATTTTACATGTGATTAAGCCACAAAGAGATAATCTGAAGTACCCAAAAAGGCCATTAGATGTCATGTGATAAAATTGAACAACAAAATAATAAAGTCACCAAAATTCTGGTAGTTTACTAGTAAATATACCAGTAATATAAAATGTATCCAATCAAATCAAATGTTATTTGTCACATGCTTCATAAACAACAGGTGTAGACTACCAGTGGAATGTTTACTTACAATGCAGAGATAATAGAAAAATAGTAACACAAGTAATAAATACACAATGCATAACGACAACTTCGCTATTTAAACAGAGTACCAGTCGATATGCAGGGGCACGAGGTAATTGAGGTAAATATGTACATACAGTGGGGCAAAAAAGTATTTAGTCAGCCACCAATTGTGAAAGTTCTCCCACTTAAAAAGATGAGAGAGGCCTGTAATTCTCAACATTGGTACACTTCAACTATCACAGACAAAATGAGAAAAAAAATCCAGAAAATCACATTGTAGGATTTTTTATGAATTTATGTGCAAATTATGGTGGAAAATAAGTATTTGGTCACCTACAAACAAGCAAGATTTCTGGCTCTCACAGACCTGTAACTTCTTCTTTAAGAGGCTCCTCTGTCCTCCACTCGTTACCTGTATTAATGGCACATGTTTGAACTTGTTATCAGTATAAAGTACACTTGTCCACAACCTCAAACAGTCACACTCCAAACTCCACTATGGCCAAGACCAAAGAGTTGTCAAAGGACACCAGAAACAAAATTGTAGACCTGTACCAGGCTGGGAAGACTGAATATGCAATAGGTAAGCAGCTTGGTTTGAAGAAATCAACTGTGGGAGCAATTATTAGGAAATGGAAGACATACAAGACCACTGATAATCTCCCTCGATCTGGGGCTCCAAGCAAGATCTCACCCCGTGGGGTCAAAATGATCACAAGAACGGTGAGCAAAAATCCCAGAACCACACGGGGGGACCTAGTGAATGACCTGCAGAGAGCTGGGACCAAAGTAACAAAGCCTACCATCAGTAACACACTACACTGCCAGGGACTCAAATCCTGCAGTGCCAGATGTGTCCCCCTGCTTAAGCCAGTACATGTCCAGGCCCGTCTAAAGTTTGCTAGAGAGCATTTGGATGATCCAGAAGAAGATTGGGAGAATGTCATATGGTCAGGATGAAACATCATGCTTTGGGGATGTTTTTCTGCAAAGGGACCAGGATGACTGATCCGTGTAAAGGAAAGAATGAATGGGGCCATGTATCGTGAGAGTTTGAGTGAAAACCTCCTTCCATCAGCAAGAGCATTGAAGATGAAATGTGGCTGGGTCTTTCAGCATGACAATGATCACAAAGGAGTGGCTTCGTAAGAAGCATTTCAAGGTCCTGGAGTGGCCTAGCCAGTCTCCAGATCTCAACCCCATAGAAAATCTTTGGAGGGAGTTGAAAGTCCGTCTTGCCCAGCAACAGCCCCAAAACATCACTGCTCTAGAAGAGATCTGCATGGAGGAATGGGCCAAAATACCAGCAACAGTGTGTGAAAACCTTGTGAAGACTTACAGAAAACGTTTGACCTCTGTCATTGCCAACAAAGGGTATATAACAAAGTATTGAGATAAACTTTTGTTATTGACCAAAGACTTATTTCCCACCATAATTTGCAAATCCTACAATTACAGGCCTCTCTCATCTTTTTAGGTGGGAGAACGTGCACAATTGGTGGCTGACTAAATACTTTTTTGCCGCACTGTATGTACATACAGACCACTTCGCTTTGTTCACATTTTGTTACATTACATCTTCATCAATCTACACACAACATCCAATAATGACAAAGCAACATTTAAAAAAAATGTTTGAACATGTACAAAAAAAGTTATACTCAATACCTTATTTACATAAGTATTCAGACCCTTTGCTATGAGACTCGAAATTTAACTCAGGTGCATCCTGGTTGCATTGATCATCCTTGAGATGTTTTTACAACTTGATTGGAGTCCACCTGTGTTAAATTCAATTGATTGAACATGACTTGGAAAGACACACCTGTCTATGTAAGATCCCAAAGTTGACAGTGCATGTCAGAGCAAAAACCAAGCCATGAGGTCAAAGGAATTGTCTGTTGAGCTCTGAGACAGGATTGTGTTGAGGCACAGATCTGGGGAAGGGTACCAAAACATTTCTGCAGTGTTGAAGGTCCCCAAAAACACAGTGGCCTCCAAATCACACAGCCAAGACATTGCAGGAGTGTCTTCGGGACAAGTCTCTGAATGTCTTTGAGTTGCCCAGCCAGAGCCTGGACTTGAACCTGATCGAACATCTCTGGAGAGACCTGAAAATAGCTGTGCAGCTACGCTACCCATCCAACCTGACAGAGCATGAGAGGCTCTGCAGAGAAGAATGGGAGAAACTCCCCAAATACAGGTCTACCAAGCTTGTAGTGTCATATCCAAGAAGACTCAAGGCTGTAATCGCTGCCAAAGGTGCTTCAACAAAGTACTGAGTAAAGGGGCTGAATACTTTACTTACAGTGTATGTAAATGTGATATTTCAGTTTTAAAAATGTTATACATTTGCAAAATTGTCTAAAAATCAGTTTTTGCTTTGTCATCATGGGGTTTTATGTGTAGAGTGATGGAGGAAAGAAAACAATTGAATCCATTTTAGAATAAGGCTGTAACGTAACAAAATGTGGATGAAGTCAAGCTTCGAAACTGTGGGTTTGCACAACTGAAGAAATTCTGCACAAACTGTCCGAAACCCCCTCAGGAAGCTCATCTGCGCATGCTCATCTCCTCAACAGGGTCTTGGCCTGACTGCAGTTCATCATCATAACCGAGTAAAATGGGCAAATGCTCAACTTCGATGGTCACTGGCACGCTGGAGAAGTGTGCTCTTAACAGATGTATCCCGGTTTCAACTGTACCGGTTAGATGGCAGACAGCGGTGTATGGCTTTTTGTGGGTGTGCGGTTTGCTGATTTCAACATTGTGGACAGAGTACCCCATGGTGGCGATTGGGTTATGGTATGGGCAGGCGTTAAGCTACAGACAAAGAGTACAATTGCATTTTATCGATGGCAATTTGAATGCACAGAGATACCGTGATGAGATCCTGAGGCCCACTGTCATTCCATTATTCTGCCGCAATCAACTCATGTTAATGCACGGTCCTATGTCGCAAGGATCTGTACACAGTTCCTGGAAGCTGATAATGTCCCAGTTCTTCCATGGTCTGCATACATGTTTGGGATGCTCTGGATCGAGTGTTCCAGTTCCCGCCAATATCCAGCAACTTCACACAGCCATTGAAGAGGAGTGGGACAACATTCCACAGGCCACAATCAACAGCCGGATCAACTCTATGCGAAGGAGATGTGTCGCGCTGCATGAGGCAAGTGGTGGTCACACCAGATACTGACTGGTTTTCTGATCCACGCCCCTACTTGTTTTAAAGGTATCTGTAACCGATGCTTGCCTGTATTCCCAGTCATGTGAATTCCATAGACTTGGGCCAAATGAATTCATAGAAATGAACTGATATCCTGAACTGTAACTCAGTCAAATCTTTGACACTTCTGCATGTTGCGTTTATATTTTTCTTCAGTGCATATGTTTGAACTAGTTTTCATTTGGAAGGCAGATAAAGTGTTGTTATCAAAAGCAATCACATTTGCATGTGAAAACACAATCCCACTCATTACAACACGTGCTAATTACATTACTTTTGATTTGAGCCGACTCCGTCATTGGCTTTGAACGGGGCATCTGGCTCACGCTTGGAAGGCAGCCCAGTTCCAAACCAAATGCAAGCAAAACATGCCTAACAGGGTGCCAGGGACAGATGAATCAAACCCCCTCAATGAAGGGAGGCGAAGTGGGAGGGGCGATTTGCATGTGGAATTGGCAAAAGGGGGCATGATTTGTTTACATAATTGTAATCCATTCCCAACCTTCCTTTACTCATTGTGATGTACTGAGGTTCCAATCTCTTTTTTAGACCAGACTGAGTTTATGACCAAAATGATCCTATTTAAAACTTTGTAGTACATTTTGACACTCAAATACGTGTTTTTGACTTATATCATAGGCCATTTTCAAAAGGATTAGCTGCTTTTTAAGGGCAGTCACTGTTTAAGGCACATGAACGTTCACGTTCAAGAAAGCCTTTCTAATAAAAAATAATTCCCTACTGTGAAGTAGGAATTAGTGTCAAACGCCTAATCCTGTAACCACTCACATTTATGTAAACCAACTCGTCCAATGTGAGATAGGCACCATTCTGAACCCACTGTCGAGTTTGGAGACACAGAAGCCTCCGATGCCTTCGCACTGTCTATCTACACACTGGTAAACATGCTTAGAACTCTTGAGGGGCAGAACGGCTACAGGTACAGGTGTACTGTGGTTCCTCCTTTAAAAGTTGAGCGTACACCGTGGAAGTTAGAGATACCTAGCGTCACGGCATCATTACTCCAGATCACCACAAGGGGGAGTTAGAGCTCTCATTATGCATTTGGGTCCAAAGGTTTTTATATAACCAATCATATAGAGTGGTTCCAATGACGCGTGCCACCCGTCCCTGGAGCTTTCTTCAACAAAGATGGCTGACAAAACATTACGGCGAAGCAGATGTAAGTAGTTATAACGTCATAACGAGTCAAGCTAAAAATGTACAATTGAGAGGAATATGTTAATGTGGATTGTGCCAATTTTTTTGTCATAACGTTCATTTACGAAAATCGCAATTTAGCAAGTTAACTGACTAGCTAACATTAGCCAGCTAGCTAGCTGGTGTTATGATTTGAGTACAGTATGACATTGTAATTCGTGTTGTTTAATGTTTTAGGGACTCCTGACAAAACCAGGCTGCCGTCTTGGGAAACCGTGGATGTAAAGAATCTAGCTAGATTAAGCATTTACTGCAAATTGAATGTACAATTGTGTATGCTTGCCTTGCCGTGCAATGCAGCTGAAGTAACATAGCTAGCTAACTATTTACTTGCTTATTGTGTAGTGGAGGATACAAATAACTGTATGCCTATGGATGTGTAGCTAGCTACATTATGTAGCCGATCTGTGTATGGACCCTAAAATGTTAGGTTCTGAATGAATATTCATACCAATCTATGAAACTCAGCTATCATAGCTGTTGTATCAACTTCAAGTCTGAATGGCATTAATGAAGCCTATGTATTGAGTAGACTATAATAACTTTATTGTGCCAAGGATGCAAGTCCTATAAACATGTACTGTAGTTATTACCATGTATGAGATCCCCCCCACATTGTAGCCTGTACATTGAATATATTCACTGATCATGTACTCTTCCTTGGCAAATAAAAGTGTGGTTCAGATATGACTCTATGAGGCATTCTTTTTCAGTCATAATACCAGGTGTATCAATCTCCATTCTTTGAATCATGCGGTGTCTGGATGTACAGTATGTATTACAATTATACACTTCAACAGTGTTTACTACTCCTGCTCCTGGGAAATCAATGATTACACATTGTAACTATGCAACAGACTAGAAACATGATTTAAGTAAAGGCTGATTTGTAATTCATATATACAGAAAATAAACAATGCATATCTAACTCCCTTCATCTGCATTAATCTGAAGACGCAGGATAGCATTTCAATGAGATACTTAATTTCAACCAGTGGAGAATGTGAAACACTTTATTGAAAAAAGTTCATTATACAGGTGTTATAATTATGATCATTGTAATGTTATATTATAAATACAAGTTCAATCTGTACTTCAATGCACATATGGTGTGCATTATAAAATGAGGAGAAAGACGAGGTGTGGAGAGGTGTAGAAGACAGAAAGGGAAAGAGGTAAGAACAGAGGCAGACAGCATATGATTAACAAATTACATTGCTACCCTAATATTCTCCCAGTTCATCACAATTACAGTGTCTCTAGCGGTGTCTCCTAACCAGCCTTGGGCCCCCAGTTGACCTGAAGGTTATCTTAAGAGCAGGTGAGGTGGCGATGACAGGACTGGCTTCCTCTCTCACATCAAAACATACCTGCAGACGAGAGACAGATTGATAGAGAGAGAACTTGATTAAGCCTTGTTTTTTTTTATTCTACCATAGTCCGTCATCATAATCATCAGGAGGTGAAATGCAAAACTGACCTTGGATCAATAACTCTGGGACTACTACATCTCTATCTCTGTATTTCAATGTAATAATAATACTTCCTGTTGACCTGACCTCTCACCTATGATCATTCTGTGCCCTCTGTGTCAGCCAGTTCAGATGCGGGAGGGGTTAACCAACACAGCTAATATAACCTAGAGGATTTAGGGAGAAGGGGGAGAGGGAGGAAGTGAAGGAGAGAGACTGTTATCGTGTGTGTGTGGTCTCATCTGGTGTCCACACTATAAGTGGCCAAAGAGTACTTTATGCTGAAAAATAGAAGATAATGTCATTATTAGACATACATACCACTTGAAGCTTGATGATGACTTGATCATTTGAATCAGCTGTGTAGTGATAAGGCAAAAACAAAAATGTGCATTCTGATATGCAGCTGGTGAGGTGTCAAGTTCAGCTCTGCACTTAAAGGGTGATTATTCCAGATCTCTGTAAAATGCTGCAGATCTGCCCACAGATGAGGCAGTGTATCCTTCTTCCTCCAAACTGTGCATGTGAAACAGGTTCCATGTACAACAAGACAGGCAGCGAGGAAGAGAGAAAAAGAACACAGAACAGTTTAATTACCTCTGGTTATGGACACTTTTGCCAGCAATAAAGGTTCCACAGCCTGTTCCTCGGACAGTGAACATCTGGCAATATCTACATTTTTGACCTCTTGATCAGCTCACACTCTAAAAGTAAAGAAAATAGCTTCTTCTATGTAGATATGAAAACAATAACTGAGATACAGTATGACTGTTCAATCTAAAGCAGCAGATGTCATATTCAGGATATGTCAACACAGCACAGAAAGCTTAACACCAGACTGGTATTGTGGTTGTTCATTCGGTGATGGGAAATATGCAATATGTATAAAAAATAATATACTTACCTGTTATATCTTGAAAAAAAGCATTGGAATTAAAAGTCAAATGTTTACCCTATTAACCTGCTTCATTATTTATGAATTACCAGTTGATGAAGAACAACTCCAATTTCATACATCATTGAACATTTGTCAAGGAATAAGTAAGAATAAAAAAGTTAAAATAACTTCTTAGATTTGATGGAGACATTATACATCTTAGTACCTTAGTACCCAATTTTTGATTTGTATCAATGTGGACGAGAGACAGGTGTGCAGAAACAGAGTATTTTTGCCGAGCAATGCAACAAAGCTGGATCATTCTGGCAATGATACCTGCACCACCTACATGCTGCAGAGACTTCTTAACTCTTCGCCATTGTGCTATGTAAAAGTTGGACAGAAGAACGCCCAGTGCTGCTTACCTGAGATACCATCATTACACAGTCCTTCTTCGTAGGTGTCTGCTATATAAGGCTGAACAGTATTGGTTGTAGCCAAACTGACTCTCAAAAAATGGCCAAAATGTAGGGTGGTTGATAACGAAATTAAATTTTGTTTTACAATACATGTTTTGTTCTCTAAATATTTTTGGGGAATAAATGCATCAAGTTCTGAGCTCTATTACAAAATATTTGATTGCAAAACATTTTTTTTTCCTTTCAAGCCTTGTTTTTGCTTTCATAACAATTATTTTTGATTGAAAATAAAAAAAAAGTTGCTTTCAGAAAAAAAACATTTTGATTTGACAATAACCAAGCGGGAGATTGAGCACTGATAATGCTTTTGGGTCCCAATGCACTACTGTCTCTAACTGACAATGAATGGGCAATATAAACCAAATAATAAACTGATAATTGTGCACGAGTTCAAATGAAACAAGCAGGGAGTGTTTTTGGCTGAGTATGGTTCCCAATCAGAGGCAGCTGTCGTTTTCTTTTATTTGTTATTTTTGTTTGAGTGTATCTTGAAAATAAATATCATGAACACTTTCCACGCTGCACTTTGGTCCACTCTTCCTTCCACCAACAACGAGCGTTACAACGCTACTGACAGTGCACCAAAAGCATGTTGTCTCTGATTGGGGATCATATTATAAGTTGTGATTTTCCGTTTGGGTTGTGTGGGGTGTTCATTTCTGTTTAGTGTCTGTGCCTGACGGAACTGTTCGCTTTCGGATTTTTTTATTTGTTATTATTGTTTGACTGTATCTTGAAAATAAATATCATGAACACTTTCCATACTGTGCTTTGGTCCACTCTTCCTTCCACCGACAACGAGCGTTACAAAGCTACTGACAGTGCACCAAAAGCATGTTGTCTCTGATTGGGGATCATATATAAGTTGGGGTAAAAGGCCCTTTGTGAAGAGTTCCTAAGATCTGTGGTTCGTCATGTAAGTTGAGAGGGGTGTATCTTTGCTACAAAGGATTTGGTTTTTCATTTTTCTTTGAATAGAAGCACCATAATATTAATCAAATGAATTAAACCAAATTTCTTAAAATCAATCCCATATACTATGTTATTACAAAAAAGGTTTTAAATGCTCTGGTAATGCCAATATGAAATACTATCAAATGCTTTTCAAAGATGCCCTCTGGTGATCAAACTAGCAGTAACTTGCAGTAACAGAAAAAATGGCTGAGAATGAAATGACGTGCCACAGAATGCTGCGGCAGCACGAAAGGTGAGCTGCAGTATGACACAACTTTTAATTAAAGGAGGAACCACTGTAGATTCCAATGCCGACTGGCTCTTGAGCAAGATGGCACAGGACTACTGCGATACATTTGTGGAGTACTGTTTTGACCTTACCTGACTTGACAGCCTAGCTTGTCACATACACATAGTTAGCAGATGTTAATGCGAGGGTAGCGAAATGCTTGTGGTGTAGCGAAATGCTTATCAAGCATATATGTGGCCTTCTAGCAATGTCACATATGTGCCTCCACTAGACTAAAGGAGAAGTCCACTTCAATCCTCAACACCAGTGAATATGTAAGCTCCTAGGAGCCTGCTCAATCTAAGGCCCCTTCCAAACCCTAGCCATACTTTCATCACTGTGATGACAAATAACACTATCTTAACTTGTCCAGAGTTAAAGAAGTTGAACACAAGACAGATCATTGAGCGGATAAAGGATGAACAACGGTGTTGGAATCAAAATGTTGACAAAATCAGGGTGCATGTTAGAACCAGGTATAATGGTTAAAGATGTACCTGGACAGACCCAACCGATCACAGAAATGTATGCTGAAGGTTGTGAAACTTCTACTTCACAATGGAGATAGAGATGTCTAACTGCCTTCTTGATCTTATCCCCAAAACTACTTTTAACTGTGTCTAGGGTAGTTAGTGTCAATAATTATATGAATACAATTATAAACAGCATGTCATCGTGTTATTGTGCTCCAATGATGCCTTCTTAAATTGCCACTGAAAGGATTAATATAGACTGTATGGAATTTAATTGAATGTTATATATTATCGACAGTTGCAGCCAGTAGTCTCCTCACCACTCAAAGTCAGCCTCGGTGCATGGACAGGAGTCTGACATCTGGGAGATGTACTGATCTCTGGTTTTGATACATCTGGTGTCGGGCTTCAGATTATGAAAGATTCTCTTCACTCCCATAATGCAGACTTTACCCTGTGAGAAATAATGTATTATTTGAAATAATTAACTAGAACATTTCAGAATTTACTTTATTTTTGGATGTGTCACACCCTGATCTGTTTCACCTGTCTTTGTGCATGTCTCCATCCCCTACAGGTGTTCCCATTATCCCCTGTGTATTTATACCTTTGTTCTCTGTTTGTCTGATGCCAGTTTGTCTTGTCTGTCAGGTCTTACCAGCGTGCTTTCCCGTCTTCCTTTTTCTCAAGTTTAGTTTCCTAGGTTTTCCGGTTATGACTATTCTGCCTGCCCTGACCCCGAGCCTGCCGTCCTGCACCTGCCTGACTCTGACCTAATTACGAACCGTTGCCTGCCCTGACCCCGAGCCTGCCTGCCGTCCTGTACCTGCCTGACTCTGGCCTGATTATGAACCCCTGTCTGTCCTTGACCTGCTCTTTGCCTGCCCCGTGTTTACAATAAATATCTGAGAACTGTACTATCCGTCTCCTGTGTCTGCATCTGGGTCCTATCCCGAGGCGTGATACGATGTAACACTTTCAAAGAAAAGCCTCTGAGTGATGAAGTTCTTTTAATATATAGTTTTTTAAAGTACATGAAAATGTGTATAATTGCTCATTTGTTCTGAAAGTGAATACATAGAAAGTATCCATAATTTTGAGACAAATTTGAGACAGAAAATGGGTGTTGTAGGACATCTCTCATCATACTGTATTCCATTGAAATAAAGTGCCCAAATCCTTTACAAATGTATCAAAGTGGCTGCTCTTACATCATTGTGTAACTGCCAGGTCTGATAGTCGTCTGTGTTACACCTTCTGTTAAAGATGGCCTTGAAGTCTATTTTGACAAGCTGCCACTCAGAACGATGGCTGAAATGGCCAAATATTCTGCAAACACAAAAAGTAAAGGATGGTGAAAAATGTCTGAAAAAAAGGGTCGCTAGCTAAAATGTATTAAGTAAAATACCTTTTAATCATACAAGTGGGAGATGAAAGGCTGCCTGAGCTAACCACAAGGGATTTGTACAATGACTCAGAAGAGTAAAAAGGGAAAATAAATAAAAAAGTGTCTAACTTCTGACAGCGAGTACATGTTTTTCACTGCGTTCGAAACAAACTCTTTCTTTTCAAAACGTCCATTAAACTTTCAACGCATTGCAAAATGCATACTATTAACCATAGAGTATTTGTTTAGATTCTTACGTCATGATGAGGGTGTCTTCCCCTGGCTCTCCTAAGACCCCGTCTACATAGAGAGGAGAGGGGGTGAAGCTGTATTTGTTCCAGCGTTTTCCCTCATCAAAACTCAGCCTGGATGGAGAAACAACATGTTGGCTCTCATGCATGGCTCATGTGGAACCCTCACCATGCATAGAATAGATTGTACTGTAACGCTAACATTAGGTGGACGTTCAGTGCTTACATAATACAGTCCATAAAACATTTATAGACAAATGTAATTCAATGTTGATACTGTAACAGTATGCACGGAAGTTGAATGTTAAAGGAAAAAATACCAGATATGTCTGATGGGGAGAGGTGTGTGTCGAATGGCCACTAGGGCACCACCCTGGTTAAGAAAGAAGACACTATACTCCTCCTCAAATACCTACAAACAGGACAGGATTTCATCACATTTTCAAAGGTCAGAGATGTGCATACCGTTTACGTATACTTTTGATGAGTGATGGATTTGTAATCACTGTAGGCTACTGCTATTCTTCTATATCATGTAACACAGCCACATATTACATTTCATTTTTAAGTGAGAAAACATCAAATATTATCAGCTCCTAAGAAGTTCTATGGAAAAAATAATAACATCTTCTTTAAACCAGTATACATGGCATGTGATCAAGGGTAATGCAAACAATATCATGCATTATGCATCCAGAGTTTCCAAATTATAAGCAGATTGATCTTTTCTTCTACGTGTTGTTTTGAATTTGTGTCACATTTCAGTGGCACCTGTCTCTTTCAGTCACAGTACCTCTCTCCAAGTGTTGCCAGCATCTGAGGTGATGAAAATGCTGACATTATAGGCGGTAAGCTCGGGCCCAATGGTACCTAGATGTAAAAAGCAGAGCATAGTTATAGTGTAAACACTTTCATTATATGCCTTCTTAACCCACATTAAAATATATTTCATGCACAATGAAATAAAAATACAGATGAAAATATTCTGCCACAGGCTACAGCTCTCCTATAAAGGGAGTATTTACTCAGCCAAAAACAGAGATTCAGAAATTCAAACTCTTCCTTCTGTATCTGCTTTTGCCATCTGGCAGATTCATAGATCAAATTTACAGATCAAACGGGGGGCTGACTAAAATGTTTTAAGCCAGAATCCCACCATTTACTTGGGGAACAGAGTTAAAGATGAAAGGGGTCTTTAAAGTTGGAAAACGAGCAGTGTAAGAGTTGAGCAACCACTGCAAATTGTGAACCTTAAAACCTTTTATGGCTGCAATCCCGCTACCGGGATCGATATGACAACTACCAGTGAAAATAGAGGGCGCCAAATTCAAACCACAGAAATATCATAATTACAATTCCTCAAACATACATGTGTCTTATATAATTTTAAAGTTAATCATGTTGCTAATCCCACCAAAGTCTCCGATTTCAAATAGGCTTTTCAGTGAAAGCACAACAAACGATTATGTTAGTTCTCCACCAAACCACAATAAGCACAGCCATTTTCCAGCGAAATATAGCTGTCACAAAAAGCAGAAATAGAGATACAATTAATCACTCACCTTTAATTATCTTCATCAGATGATACTCATAGGACTTCATGTTACACAATGCATGCATGCTTTGTTTGATAAAGTTCATATTTATATAAAAAAATCTGAGTTTACATTGGCACATTACATTCACCAGTTCCTTCACTAGTGATTTTGCATAGCCTCATCGTTTCAACAGAAATGCTCATCATAAATGTAGATGATAATACAAGTTATACACATGGAATTATAGATATACCTCTCCTTAATGCAACCGCTGTGTCAGATTTTAAAAAAACATTACAGAAAAAGCAACCCATGCAATAATCTGAGACGGAGCTGAGAACAATAGCCAAATTAGCCGCCATGTTGGAGTCAACAGAAACCAGAAAATACATGATAAATGTTTCCTTACCTTTGATGAACTTCATCAAAATGCAGTCCTAGGAATCCCAGGTCCACAATAAATGTTTGATTTGTTCGAAAATGTCCGTTATTTATGTCCAATTTGCTACTTTGGTTAGCGCATTTGGTAAACAATTCCAAAGTCACAAAGCGCGTCCAATATAACGTGACAAAATGTCCAGAAGTTCCGTAACAGTCAGTAGAAACATGTCAAACGATGTACTGAATCAATCTTTAGAATGTTGTTTACATATATCCTGAATAACATTCCAACCGGAGAATTAGAATGACTTCAGATGAGCGGTGGAACGCAGGTGCTTCCCCTGTGAACGTGCATGGTGAATGCATGGTCAACTCGTGGCAGTGGTGACTATTTCCTGTCTCATTCGACTCCCCTTCACATTAGAGTCATCAGACAAAGTTCTATTGACTGTTGACATCTAGTGGAAGGCGTAGGAAGTGAAAACTCATCCATATCTTGCTGTAATTTCAATGAGAGCTTGGTTGAAAATCTGCCACCCCCAGACAAAATCCAAACAGGAAGTGGAATTTCTCAGGTTTTTGCCTGCTATATGAGTTCTGTTATACTCACAGACATAATTCAAACAGTTTTAGAAACTCCAGAGTGTTTTCTATCCAATAATAATAATAATAGGCAAATATTAGCAACCATGACTGAGGAGCAGGCCGTTTACTATGGGCATCTTTCATCCAAGCTACTCAATACTTCCCCTGCAGCCATAATTAAGGAGAGTGGAGGTCCCTGTGGTAATTGCTAATGAGGGTGAAAATAAACAAAAGACACAGCTAAACATTTCAAATAGTGCCTACCTGATGCTACTATAATTCCTGGAGCTGATTCCTTACTGACTATGTTTCCAGACGTGTACGGGTTGTCAGACACATGGAGATGCAGGTGTAATGAACAGTAGGGCTGAAAATCAACAAAAGAAAAAAAAAACATAATGTGGTTTATAGACAAAAACAGTTATAGGTTTTCAGATATTGGCCACTTTCAATAGCAGACTCACCTGTACACAGTAGAGTCTGGTTCCCTTCAGATCAGTGGTTGGAGCCTGTAGAAGATGCCAGTCTCGTCCCTTATTGTAAGTGATAAACGTTTTCACTTGGCCCTCAACAACTTTATTTGACAAGAACACCCCTTTTATCCCTGCTACCTAGGAACATTGAGAAAGAGACATGAAAAAAAATTAGGGGCAAAAGCTACAACTGTAAATTATTCAAACATAAGTAAAGCTGAAGCCCTAGTTTTGAGGTGAAAGTGAACTATTCTGTACATAATAGCATTTATGACAGGGAACATTATTTTGGAGAACGTTGCAGACTAGTGGTGGTCTGGTAGAAGCATTTGGCCCGTTTTTGACATGATGCCCCTATACTGTCTGCATTTGAGTGATGGAAACGGGGAGAACAAGCCATGGCTTGGGGGCTGGTGTCCCTGATGATCTTTTTGGACTTCCTGTGACACCTGGTGCTGTAAGTGTCCTGGGGGGTAAGCAATGTGCACCTAATCGTGGGTTCGGCTGAGAGTACCACCCTCTGTAGCGTCTTGCGGTCTGCGACAGTGGAGTTGCCGTATCAGGCTGGGATGCAGCCCAAACGTACACTACCGGTCAAAGGTTTTAGAATACCAACTCATTCAAGGGTTTTTCTTTATTTTTACTATTTTCGACAATGTAGAATAATAGTGAAGACATCAAAACTATGAAATAACACATATGGAATCATGTAGTAACTAAAAAAGTGTAACAAATCAAAATACATTTTATATTTGAGACCCTTCAAATAGCCACCCTTTGCCTTGATGACAGCTTTGTACACTCTTGGCATTCTCTCAACCAGCTTCACCTGGAATGTTCCCACATATGCTGAGCACTTGTTGGCTACTTTCCTTCACCCTACAGTCCGACTCATCCCAAGGCATCTCTATTTGATTTAGGTCAGGGGATTGTGGAGGCCAGATGATCTGATGCAGCACTCTATCTCTCTCCTTCTTGGTTAAATAGCCCTTACACAGTTTTGATTTGTTTAACTCTTTCTTTGGTTACTACATGATTCCATATGTGCTATTTCATAGTTTTGATGTCTTCACTACTATTTTACAACGTAGAAAATAGTAAAAAAACTATTAAAAACCCTTGAATGAGTAGGTGTTCTAAAACTTTTGACCAGTAGTGTATAATCTCAATGATGCTCCTGTGGAACACTGTGAGGGCCCTCAGGGACAGGCCGGATTTCTTCAGCATCCTAAAGTTAAAGAGTTGCTGTTGTGCCTTCTTCACCACGGTGTCTGTGTGGTTTGACCATTTCAGCTCCTCGGAAACGTGAATGAAGAGGAACTTGAAGCTTTTGACCATTGATGCCTGTTTCCTCAAGTCCACAATCAGCTTCTTTGTTTTGCTGGCATTGAGGCAGAGGTTGTTTACCTCTCACCACGTCATCAGAATTCATATCTTCTCCCTGTAGGGCATATCCTTGTTGTTGGTAATCAGCCCGGTGATTGCGGTGGTAAATAGACAGCAATGAAATATATAGATGAAAACTCTCTTGGTAAATAGTATTATTTATTAACCTAAAGTTTATCATGAGGCATTTTCACACAGGCGAGCAGAACCGCGAGACTTAATATTAGAGATCTCACACCAGATGATGTTAACAAAGAAACACCCAGCTCCCCAATTGAACTTACCCGGGGCTGCCGTTCGATCCTGCCAATGTATGGAAAAACCAGCTAGATGTATATTATCCATGCTCTTGTTCAGCCACGACTCAGAGGAACATAGGATATTACAGTTCTTCAGGTCCCGTTAACAGGCTAGTCTTGAACAGAGCTCGTCCAATTTTTTCTCCAGTGATTGTACGTTCGCCAATAGAACAGAGGGTAGAGGCAAATTATTTATTCTCCGTCATAGTTTCATCAGGGTGCCCGCACGTCAGCCACTCTTACATCGTCTCTTCCTTTTCTGAGTCTCTGGGATTAGGACCTGGTCTGGGGTGAGCAGTAGGTCCCGTGCCGGCGACTCGTTGAAGTAGAAATCTTCCTCCAAATTGAGGTTAGTGATTGCTGTTCTGATGTCCAGAACCTCTTTTTGGTCATAGTGGAAACATCATGTAAAATGTGTTTCAGTGCAAAAAATAGCAGAAATGTTCAGGGGCCCGTAAAACAGCAGATATTCATCGCAACGCTATTCTGTATCTATATAGTACTTTAAATAGTAAAGAAATACCATTTGTCTGTGAAAAAAATGTGAATGGAGAAAAAATGTGTTGATATCCGAACTTGTGCTGAGTAGGCTACCGATACTTTTTCAATCCAAAATATTCAATAAACACAATCGCTGACATAGACTTTTGTATTAGTCCTAATACAGTTACATAGGGCAGGACTACACAATGCAAACATCAGCACTACGAGTTTTATCCAATTGTTTCTTTCTCTGTCTCTGTGTATAGGAAACCCCCCTAGTCCTTTTTTAAATATAATTAATTTGAACAAGTACAAGGTTTCTGCAGTTTGACAGGCTTTAATCCTCCCCAAGGCCAGGAGTTTTTCCAATTTTTTTTTAAACCATGTGACTTGATTAGAAAAACTCTGGTCCCATCATAGCTCATATTAACACTTTTAACAACAGATTAATCACGTCATAAAGTATAAAGTCTGGAATTTCAATTGGTTTGGTTATCAGATAAGGACAAACTATGGGCCCTATAATATTTTTTCCTCACACCATTCTGGGACCTGTGGAGCCACCTCTGGTGCATGTTCTACAGTCATTAAGATTGATATAATAGAAGTGAATAATGAATTAATGTGTGTAGACCTGCCAACTTTGCTCATTTATGAATGCTACATACAGTAACTTATAAAGTTATATCATCATTGTTACACATGGACGTGCTAGTTAATGGCTAACAAACCTCTATACTTCATAAATACAGATCATACGGATCTGATACTGTATGAGTGAATAGATGCTAATCCAGGTTTCTGACTAATGTACTGTATGTGTTTGCTTAAGTTCATAACGTAGGAACGTAGGAAATGAGGGGGAACAGCCAGGATCAAGGCTTCAACAATACCTCCAGCTCTTACAGGGTAAGTACACTCCAATACCATCTGTGCCATAAAGGTTGAGACCTCTTGGCAGAAGTGGTAGTGTGCATACAAACAGGGATGGCAGTCTAACTAAGCCATTGCTACATACCTCATAGAGGTCTATCATGATGTTGCCCTCTGGTCCCCCACTGCTCACTACGTTCTCCAGGGCCAGAGTGAAGAAGAGTCCTCGGGCCTCTGACATGTACAAGTTGTAGGAGTCATTCTGGTGCCAGTCCTGCACTGCTGCTACCACCTGGTTATCATCTGTGCTGATTATCTGCAAGTCCTGGTTAAGGAATTATGAGTTAGGACACTATGTCACACAATATAATCCAATACAAAACTTTATTTAGTTTCAGGGCTGCAGTGGTACCACTGGGCACAAACTGGTTGAATCAACGTTTCCATGTCCTAAAAAATAAATCAATGTGACGGTGTTGAATCAATGTGGAAAACTGACTGGATTTTCAAAAAGTAATTTAAGTAAATACATTTGGGGAATGTTCGTCTTTATTTATTTTTTTACCTAACTTTTAACCTCAATCTAATGACATGCTTCACATTTCTTTTGATGACACATTGAAGTCATGTTAACTGACAAGTCAATAAAATGTTAGTCACAACTAGACGTTGAACCGATGTCTGTACCCAGTGGGGTAATTCTGTACGAAGCTGTACAACTATTCTACTGTTAGTATGGTGTTTGTACATCTGTTCTGTGTTGGGATCCCTCTGTGAAAGCTTTAAAACATTATTGAAATATTTATTTAAATATACTGTCTATATATACTTTCTATTCAATATTTGTATGTTCATTTGATTAAAGTTGGCCTTGGAAAAGCAGAAAAAGCAAGAACATATATTTTTTAGAAGTGTTATAATATCAAAACAGTTTTTTACTGGATTCATAACAGGATACAAGTAATACTCAACGTAATATTTCCAACCCACCTTTGGTAATATGTACTTAGGTAGCTTCATTGGGAAGAAAGCATTTCTTTTGTAAGACACATAATGGACAGGCCGGCCACCCATTGGTACCTAGAGAAACCAAGCAATTTCTATTTCATTTAGAGCAAAATTATTACAACGAATCACTGTAAATTGGGCTAACGGAGTAATTATGCAATAGTCTTAGTTGTATGTTTTTATACCATTCTCTCTTGGTTTATGGTCATTAATACCTACAAGTTTACTGTACATTAAGATTAACCGTTTTAGAGAATTTTTATTATAACAGAAACATTCAAAATTCCCACCTGAATGAAAACATACTGGTCCTGAACGACCAGGGAATCAGGGCTGATAAATCCAGGGAAAGGCCTGCCTTTGTTGGCCTCTGAGCAGTTCTGCAGCTTACACGTTATATACTGGGACCCTATAACAGACGGTAAATAATTGACACAATGTAACAGGAGAAAATAAGTGCTTCGGGACTATTTCATTGAGTCTAGCATTAATTGCATTGATAGTAGAAAGCAGAAAAGCCCATTTCTATTTCCACTATTAACAGAGATGGAATGAGTGTCCCTGCGTGTTAGCTACAGCCAAATGAGCCATTCTCCTCAGGGACAAGATAGTAACACTGGAGCCCTTAAGGAACAGACGCTCTCAACACTCCGTCCAACTTAAGAGTCCAGTCCGACCCCTTACATCAGGAGTTCACAAACCTTTTCACTCGGGCCTCCCCCCATTCCAGCATTTAATTTGTATTTTTATTTATTTCACCTTTATTTAACCAGGTAGGCTAGTTGAGAACAAGTTCTAATTTGCAACTGCGACCTGGCCAAGATAAAGCGTAGCAATTCGACACATATAACAACACAGAGTTACACATGGAATAAACAAAACATACAGTCAATAATACAGTAGAACAAAAGAAAACAAAATACAGTGAGTGCAAATGAGGTAAGTTACGGAAATAAATAGGCCATGGTGGCGAAGTAATTGCAATATAGCAATTAAACACTGGAATGGTAGATCGGCAGAAGATGAATGTGCAGGTAGAGATACTGGGGTGCAGAGGAGCAAAATAAATAAATAAATAAATACCAGTATGGGGATGAGGTAGGTAGATAGATGGGCTGTTTATAGATGGGCTATGTACAGGTGCAGTGATCTGTAAGCTGCTCTGACAGCTGGTGCTTAAAGCTAGTGAGGGAGATGTGAGTCTCCAGCTTCAGAGATTTTTGCAATTCGTTCCAGTCATGGGCAGCAGAGAACTGGAAGGAAAGACGACCAAAGGAGGAATTGGCTTTGGGGGTGACCAGTGAGATATACCTGCTGGAGCGTGTGCTACGAGTGGGTGCTGCTATGGTGACCAGTGAGCTGAGATAAGGCGGGGCTTTACCTAGCAGAGACTTGTAGATAACCTGTAGCCAGTGGGTTTGGCGACGAGTATGAAGCGAGGGCCAACCAACGAGAGCGTACAGGTCGCAATGGTGGGTAGTGTATGGGGCTTTGGTGACAAAACGGATGGCACTGCGATAGACTTCATCCAGTTTGTTGAGTAGAGTGTTGGAGGCTATTTTATAGATGACATTACCGAAGTCGAGGATCGGTAGGATGGTCAGTTTTAGGAGGGTATGTTTGGCAGCATGAGTGGGGGACATCCCGCAACCCCCTTCCCATGCGTGCGCACGGGCCATGTCTATCTCTATGGGCACAACCCCTGTTCATGACACAAACTGTTCACACCCCTCTTGTTGGTGGGGAGAATTTAGCAGTTTAAAGCTTATTTCCTGCAATTCTACACATTTTGTTATGGGGTGCAAAGAACATTGTCATTGAAAAGCAAATATTCTTGCAATTATATACATTTTGCTATGTTTAATGTTTATTCAGGTGATATTTGAGTAAGAAAAATGTTACAACAATATCTATGGGCAAAAAAAACGAAATAAAAAAGCATTAGCTGACATGGGATAACTCTCTATGGTATGCAATGACTAACATAACGAGAGGAACTGATGATGCACTACCCAATTTTGAAATGGCACCTTCTGCGTTCTAATGTACCGTACTAGAATAACACCTGCTCTTACTATGACATAAACTGACCAGGTGAATCCAAGCGAAAGCTATTATCCCTTATTGATGTCACTTGTTCAATCCACTTCAATCAGTGTAGATGAAGGGGAGGAGACGGGTTAAGTCTTGAGACATTTGAGTCATGGATTGTTTATGTGTGCCATTCAGAGGGTGAATAGGCAAGACAAAAGTGCCTTTGAACGGGTATGGCAGTATGTGCCAGGCGCACCGGTTTGAGTGTGTCAAGAACTGCAACACTGCTGAGTTTTCCATGCTCAACAGTTTCCCGTGTTAATCAAGAATGGTACACCACCCAAAGGACATCCAGCCAACTTGTCACAACTGTGGGAAGCATTGGAGTATTCATAGGCCAGCACCCTGTAAAGCAGGGATCATCAACTAGATTAAGCCTCAGGCAGTTTTTTTTCTTGAGCGGATAGTCGGGGGCTGGAATAAAATAACAAATAATTTGTAGACTGCAAGTCTGCCCCGTTGGCTGGCAGTTGGGGAACCCTGCTGTAAAGGCTGTTTAGCAGATAGAAAATGTCACTTGTGTGTGAAAATGAGCCCAAGAATCCCTATAATAAAGTCCTCAAATAAGATGTCCTAGATGTGACGATGACTCACGTCTATCAGAAACACTGGTCTCCAAGTGAATCATTCCTGGCTCTTGGTCCAAACCCAGTTTTGACCTGTGGGGACAGGAGAGGCAACTGAGGAACATAGCAAAACATCTATCCAATTATGATATGTGCATCATATGGTAAGTATTTGTGGATTTGTAGTAGTATCAGTTAATTCATGATTTGAACATTTTCGTCAATGATGTGTGAATTTATCTCATGATCCAGATATGATGTCTTAATTGAAGAGTATGCTGTAGGTGTGCCTTGTGATTAAATAAATCATCTGGTTAACAAGATGAAGAAAGGCACGCTGAGGTCAAACTGTATGGGAAATATGAATAATCATTCTGTTTGTTGTCATCTATTCCAAAAGGATCCTTCGCAAAGTCATAAAACAAGTGAGTGACCAGAGATACTCATTTACAAATGTCAACCCTTTTGTTCAATTGCGCTATTAAAACATCAGCTTTCTAGAGAGGACAAAGTCATGTTGGAAAAAATTTGAAGGAAAACAATGTTTGTGATTTCCATTTTGATTCAATTAAATTATAATAGGGAACCTAGCTGCATGAAACGCTGATCCCTTTCTCTTTGAAAATATAACAATGACAACAAACATTTCCCACAAACATGACCCCATCAATCACTGGGCCTGTGTGGTAATTCAGGGGGAAGGTACTTCGGAGCCATTTCATGCTATTTCAAAAGAGCCACGGCTGGGAAGCAGCGGTTAAGTGTGGAGGGACAAGTGTGACCACTTGTTGCATTAATAGCAGCTAAGTGTGGAAGAAGATGGGTTTCTCCTCACATTCCATAGTGTGTCAGTGTCTGAGACATAATAAAAAAAAGGGCCCATCTTGCTTCCCTCAGCACTCCGTAATTGTCTTTCTGCTCCATCTTTTTCTAATGGTCTTTCTGTCAAATACTTCATAATCTTCTATTGGAGAACAGCAGCCACATGTTCTTAGATAGGCTGCTTCTATGTTCTTCTATCACTCCGGAATGTATGGACTACATGCCTGCACAGCTATGCTGCTCGTTATCAGGTTGATGGTGTAACTCTGCCAAATTGAGGCTATTGTAACATAAACTGCAGTATGTGAAGCAGCAATATGTATTCACCCCCATTGCTATGAAGACAATAAATAAGATCTGGTGCAACCAATTACCTTAAGATGTCACATAATTAGTTAAATAAAGTCCACCTGTGTGCAATCCAAGTGTCACATGATTTCAGCATATATAGAGTTGAAGTCGGAAGTTTGCATACAATTAGGTTGGAGTCATTAAAATTTGTTTTTCAACCAATCCACAATCTTCTTTTTAACAAACTACAGTTCTGGCAAGTCGGTTAGGACTTTGTGCATGGCACAAGTCATTTGTCCAACAATTGTTTACAGACAGATTATTTCACTTATAATTCACTGTATCACAATTCCAGTGGGTCAGAAGTTCACATGACTGTGCCTTTAAAAAGCTTGGAAAATTCCAGAAAATGAAGTCATGGCTTTAGAAGCTTCTGATAGTTTAATTGACATAATTTGAGATAATTGGAGGTGTTCCTGTGGATGTATTTCCAGGCCTACCTTCAAACTCAGTGCTTCTTTGCTTGACATCATGGGAAAATCAAAGGAAATCAGCCAAGACCCCAGAAAAAAAATTGTAGACCTCCGCAAGTCTGGTTCATCCAGTAATTTTCAAACACCCGAAGGTATCGAAGGTATCACGAAGGTATCACGTTCATCTGTACAAACAACAGTACGCAAGTATGAACACCCTTGGATCACGCAGCCGTCATACCGCTCAGGAAGGAGACACGTTCTGTTTCCTAGAGAAGAATGTACTTTGGTGCGAAAAGTGAAAATCAATCCCAGAACAACAGCAAATGACCTTGTGAAGATGCTGGAGGAAACAGGTACAAAAGTATCTATATCCACAGTAAAACGAGTCCTTTAACGACATAACCTGAAAGGCCGCTCAGCAAGGAAGAAGCCACTGCTCCAAAACCGCCACAAAAAAAGGCAGACTATGGTTTGCAACTGCACATGGGGACAAAGATAATACCTTTTGGAGAAATGTCCACCGGTCTGATGAAACAAAAATAGAACTGTTTGGCCATAATGACTATCCTCATTTTGAGGAAAAAGGGGGAGGCTTGCAAGCTGAAGAACACCATCCCAACCGTGAAGCACGGGGGTGGCAGCATCATGTTATGGGGGTGCTTTGCTGCAAGAGGGACTGGTGCACTTCACAAAATAGATGGCATCACGAGGAGGGGAAATTATGTGGATTTATTGAAGCAAAATCTCAAGACATCAGTCAGGAAGTTAAAGCTTGGTCGCAAATGGGTCTTCCAAATGGACAATGACCCCAAGCATACTTCCAAAGTTGTGGCAAAATAGCGTAAGGACATCAAAGTCAAGTTATTGGAGTGGCCATCCCAAGGCCTGACCTCAATCCTATAGAACATTTGTGGGCAGAACTGAAAAAGTGTGCGCGTGCAAGGAGGCCTACAAACCTGACTCAGTTACACCAGCTCTGTAAGGAGGAATGGGTCGAATTTCACCCAATTTATTGTGGGAAGCTTGTAGAAGGCTACCCAAAATGTTTGACCCAAGTTAAACAATTTAAAGGCAATGCTACCAAATACTAATTGAGTGTATGTAAACTTCTGACCCACTGGGAAATAAATAAAAAATAAATAATTATCTCAACTATTATTCTGACCTTTCAAATTCGTAAATAAAGTGTTGATCCTAACTGACCTAAAACAGGGTATTATTACTTGGATTAAATGTCAGGTATTGTGAAAAACTGAGTTAAAATGTATTTTGTACACCTGTTCTGAAAGGCGCCAGAGTCCGCAACACCACTAAGCAAGGGGCACCACCAAGCAAGCGGCACCCTGAAGACCAAGGACCTCTCCAAACAGATCAGGGACAAAGTTGTGGAGAAGTACAGATCAGGGTTGGATTATAAAAAAATATTTGAAACTTTGAACATCCCACGGAGCACCATTAAGTCCATTATTAAAAAATGGAAAGAATATGGCACCACAACAAACCTGCCAAGAGAGGGCCGCCCAACAGAACTCACAGTCCAGGCAAGGAGGGCATTAACCAGAGAGGCAACAAAGAGACCAAAGATAACCCTGAAGGAGCTGCAAAGCTCCACAGCGGAGATTGGAGTATCTGTCCATAAGACGATTTTAAGCCGTACACTCCACAGAGCTGGGCTTTATGGACGAGTGGCCAGATATTTTTGGCCAACAAGGAAAACGCTATGGTGGTGGCAGCATCATGCTGTGGGGATGTTTTCCATCGGCAGGGACTGGGAAACTGGTCAGAATTGAAGGAATGATGGATTGCACTAAATACAGGAAAATTCTTGAGGGAAACCTGTTTCAGTCTTCCAGAGGTTTGAGACTGGCACGGAGGTTCACCTTCCAGCACGACAATGACCCTAAGCATACTGCTAAAGCAACACTCGAATGGTTTAAGGGGAAACATTTAAATGTACTTCTCAATCCAATTGAGAATCTGTGGTATGACTTAAATATCGCTGTACACCAGCGGAACCCATCCAACGTGAAGGAGCTGGAGCAGTTTTGCCTTGAAGACTGGGCAAAAATCCCTGTGGCTAGATGTGCCAAGCTTATAGAGCCATGCCCCAAGAGACTTGCAGCTGTAATTGCTGCAAAAGGTGACTCTACAAAGTATTGACTTTGGGGGGGGAGGGGTGAATGAATAGTTATGCACGCTCATGTTAAACAGTTTTTGTCTTATTTCTTGTTTGTTTCATAATTAAACATATTTTGCATCTTCAAAGTGGTAGGCATGTTGTGTATATCAAATGATACAACCACCCCCCCCCAAAATCATTTTTAATGCCAGGTTGTAAGGCAACAAAATAGGAAAAATGCCAAGGGGGGTGAATATTTTCACAAGCCACTGTATATGCCATCTATTGAGTTCAACTCCGGTACTAGCAGGTACTTCTTGAGATTAAATTAATTGTGTCAATTCTGATGGGCTATCAGTTCAAAATGCTGTCAGTAGAGGAAAGAGTGGTACTTTGTTTTCTATGAATATTGTATTACAGAGACTTGAAGTATGTGTCCAATGATGATAGAAAGAGATTTTTACTCTCACCAGTAAAATCTGTTGGGGACTACCCTGTCATGCACGAGCTGCCATCTTCTTCCAAATTCAACAGAGACGTACAGCTGCAATAAAAGAACATCCTATAGCTTAAAAAATCAGAAGAGAAAGAATAACATTTTATTCCAGAGTTAAAACTAAGAGTTAAAATGAAGGAAACACTAGACCTGGAGAATTCTCTCCCTCCATTTTAGGGACTGTCATCTATGTCTCATGGAGGGTCATTCAACACTTCAATTATATTGCTTTGTTTTTTCACTTTTTGCACTGCACTTCAGAGCACTTTGATTGTTTTTGTTATGAGTGCTGTACAGCTGAATCTTTAAAGCAGGCTTGAAAATAGTAGTTCATGATTTAATGCCTTGTGACTATTGAGAGAGAGAGAGAGAGAGATAGCGAGAGACAGATTTTTTAAATGCCATGCTCGTTTTGGCTCCCAGTGGTACCTGTCTATGGCCATAGGATGTGTCCCTAATTGACATTATAAAACGACACACTTAACCATCAGTATAGGGGCAGCATTTTCACTTTGGATTAATTGCGTGCCCATAGTGAACTGCCTCCTACTCTGTCCCAGATGCTAATATATGCATATTATTATTATTATTGGATAGAAAACACTCTGAAGTTTCTAAAACTGTTTGAATTATGTCTGTGAGTATAACAGAACTCATAAGGCAGGCAAATTTCCAAACAGGAAGTGGAAATTTTGGGGCAGGTTGATTTTCAACTCATCGCCTTTTCACGTGCAAATAAGATATGGATCTGTTCGCACTTCCTACGCCTTCCACTAGATGTCAACAGTCAGTAGAATGTGGAATGAAGCCTCTAGTGTGATGTGGGACTGGATGGCAGCTATTTGAGTGACTGGTCTGGCAGATTGCCAGTTCCTGGTTTACGCGCAGTACTTATGATATCGCCTTGCGTTCCATTACTCTGTAGACAAAAACGAATGCTCCGGTTGGAACGTTATTGGATATATATGATAATAACATCCTGAAGATTGATTCTCTACTTAGTATAAACCAGTTTATTCGACCTGGAATATAACTTTTTGAAGTTTTCATCCGAGTTCGCCTGGACCGGTGCCAGCTTTTGGACATGTGAGCTAAACGTGCTAGCAAAAGTAGCTAATTGGACACTAGTAATGGACATTATCGAACAAAACAACGATTTATTGCGGAACTAGGAATCCTTGCACTGCATTCTGATGAAAGATCATCAAAGGTAAGGGAATATTTATGATGTAATTTCGTATTTCTGTTGACTCCAACATGGCGGAGAAATGTTGTGTACCTCTGAGTGCCGTCTCAGATTATTGCATGGTATGCTTTTTTCGTAGAGTTCAAAAAAAAATCTGACACAACGGTTGCATTAAGAACCAGTGTATCTTTAATTATATATAAAACATGTATCTTTCGTCAAAGTTTATGATGAGTATTTCTGTTATATGACGTAGCTCTCTGTAATTACTCCGGATATTTTGGAGGCATTTCTGAACATGGCGCCAATGTAAACCGAGATTTGTGGATATAAATATGCATATTATCAAACAAAACATAAATGCATTGTGTAACATGATGTCCTATGAGTGTCATCTGATGAAGATTATCAAAGGTTAGTGATTAATTTTATCTCTAATTCTGCTTTTGTGACTCTATCTTTGGCTGGGAAAAATGGCTGTGTGTTTTGGGGGATTTTAGTGGTGATCTAACATAAATATATGTTGTGTTTTCGCTGTAAAACATTTTTAAAAATGGGACACAATGTTTATCTTTCATTTGCTGTATTGTACTTGTTAATGTGTGAAAGTTAAATATTTCTAAAAAATATTTTTTAATTTCCCGCGCTGCCTTTTCAGCGGAATGTTGGGGGGGGATTCCGTTAGCGGAACGTTTGTCCTAGACAGGATAAATTCCCTTTGTATTATGCTATTGACCTCCCTCTTTCAGCAGATTAGGGCTGTTTTACTTCATCTTAGAGCACATCACACATAGGGAACTGTTGTACAATACCTTTGTTCTGTACAATACTATTGCATAGTAAAAGACAGCAAATAAATTAATTAATATAAAAGCAGAAACAGAAGAAGGAAACCATACAGAGAGGAAAACAATCACACATTTATATTAACATAAAGATATGGAGTAAACTCAGGGATAACTTCTCCCCAGCTTCTTCACGTCGACCATATTGATGGCTCTCAATAAAGCATCTCATCTCTCCCCCTCACCATTTATCTTACTTCTCAGCCTTTGACTGCACTCTCTCTCATAATCAAGTCTTTCAGTAGCAGGATGGGAGGGGAGAGTTTGATCTCTGTTATGTTGAGTTAAATAAAACAGTTGGGTTCTCCTTGAGAATAATAAGCGTGGTCTCAGTCTCCTGTTTGGGACATTAACTAAGTCCACTACTCTGAAGAGAGCACATTGATGTGTCGGCTACTAAGAGGTGGGAGGTGCTTTCCCCACTGGAAGACAATGATGCTAATAAAAGAACAGGCAGAAGTGTGGAGCACACAGCTATGGTTGAAGTAAACATCTTGTTAAAGCCAATAAGGTCAATAGACTCACTGGAATTAACAAGACCCTTACCTCAATCAAGTTGTGTGTGTTTTCTCCCCCCTCCTCACTCCTCAGTTATAATTGACCGGATTCTCTTTACCTTCTGGTCATGGCCGTAAGCCAGGATCCAGTCCTCCTGCTCGGGGTGGAAGAGGAGGCTGAGGATGTCGAAGGCTAAGTGGTACCTCTGATAGGATGCGCCCTCATCAAGACTAATGAGCAGGCTGCTCTCCACCTCTGGGTCGGTCAGTAACATGATCTGAGATGAGAGAGGACGGGTCAGGAGACGAAAGGAGAGATTTATAAATCACAACATTTAGCAATAATTATCATTATCCATTCAAGTCTGTAATGATTAAACTTGCTAATTATACTATAGTTATGAGTTTTCCCTTTAAAAAGAAACACATAAAAAAAATCACGTGAATAGAATACATGCAAAAGAACACGTAAGGTTTTCGGACATGTGTGAACAAATCACTTGAAAAAATGTAATGCTACGTGAAATTTTGACTGATAAGACACGTACGGTTTTTGGCCGTGTGTGACATTTCACATACATTTTACACGTGAAGAAATCACGTGAAAAATGTAATGTGGGAAAAACAGACACGTGGTTTTCAGACACTTGAAGTTTCACATGACTCAGATACATGTGGTTAACCAATATTTCACGTGATATTTATTATACATTCGGATTTTTCAATTTCACATGTGAAAGTTAGATTTTCACGTGTGTAGTTTTCCTACATGTGAAACTGCAAATTTGGTATTCACATGTGATCGATTTTCACATGTACTTGTAATTCTACTTGTGAAACCACAAATTTACAATGTGCAACTGTAATTCACGTGAGGTGAAAACATGTTTTTTTTTCTCACGTGAAAAAGTTGTTTAACATGTGAACTCTAAATTTAATACAGGTAGTGTCACATGTGAAATGTATATATAGAGGTAGATGTAACATAGTAAATGTAAATCCGGGACACTCAAAATAGCATGATATGTCACGTTTCGTGTGCTATGTATTCATTTGTGGATGTCCATCATCCATTTTGTATCATATGTTACGAATTACAATTCATATATTTGTAAGTCGCTCTGGATAAGAGCGTCTGCTAAATGACTTAAATGTAAATGTAAATATGATATGTCACAAAATTGCAAAACATATGATATGTTATGAATTCCAATGCTGTTAGCTAGGTGGCTAACGTTAGCTAGGCTAGGGTTTAGGGTTAGGGATTAAGGTTAGGGTTAGGTTAAAGGGTTAAGGTTAGGGGAAAGGTTAGCTAACATGCTAAGTATTTGCAAAGTAGCTAAAAAGTAGTAAATAGTTTCAAAGTTGCTAATTAGCTAAAATGCTAAAGCTGTCCGTGATGAGATTGGAACAGATTGTGTTGTTAGACATTCGCGTTATACGCCTAGCCATCCACCCTGACCAACCACCATACTTTAGTTTTTTGCCTGAGGTAACCTTCTATCTTATGTAACCTTCCCATACAGTATGTAACATATGAATCTGATTTGAGTGTCCCGGATTTACATTTAGTATGCTATTTGAAAATATGCTTTCATATAAGAAACAGCAAATTTGACATGTGTTTTTTTGTAAGGGTTAAGGACAGCAAACAGATATGGTAATGGTATGGTACATGGTAAGAGCAGATACATGTACGAGGACATACCTTTTGTTTGTTATTTGGACTCACGTACAAGTAGCTTAGTAATGTTTTTGGTCCCACCTTTTCATTAAGTTTCTCATATGTGGTTCCATAGTCTATTGACCTAGAATTCAATTATGGGATTAACAAAAATGTGTTATTCTGCTGTTAATGGTGAGAATGAGAGCACGGAGCAATATCAATGATAATACCTATGGCTATGCGGGCAAGCAGAAAATTAAAACAGGAAATAATACAACACAATTTGCCAGTTGAATAGAGAACTGTTTCATTATCAGAATAAACATGGATATATGCAAGAGAATTATATGATTTGTCGTCAAAGTAAAACATTCAGTATTCAAGTCTCCTAAAATGTTGACACCATAATGACCATTATAAATACCAACCCTGTATCTCAGTACTATCATAAACAACTAGTTTGCTAACAACTGTGGTGGAGTTGGATACAGTTACATAATCGTATTAGAAAAATGAGATGTATGGAGTAATAAACCATTTACAGAAGTATCTACAGTGAGGGAAAAAAGTATTTGATCCCCTGCTGATTTTGTACGTTTGCCCACTGATAAAGAAATGATCAGTCTATATTTTTAATGGTAGATTTATTTGAACAGTGATAGACAGAATAACAACAACAAAAAAATCCAGAAAACGCATGTCAAAAATGTTATAAATTGATTTGCATTTTAATGAGGGAAATAAGTATTTGACCTCCTCTCAATCAGAAAGATTTCTGGCTCCCATGTGTCTTATACAGGTAACGGGCTGAGATTAGGAGCGCACTCTTAACCTAATCTCAGTTTGTTAACTGTATAAAAGACACCTGTCCACCGAAGCAATCAATCAATCAGATTCCAAACTCTCCACCATGGCCAAGACCAAAGAGCTCTCCAAGGATGTCAGGGACAAGATTGTAGACCTACACAAGGCTGGAATGGGCTACAAGACCATCGCCAAGCAGCTTGGTGAGAAGGTGACAACAGTTGGTGCGATTATTCGCAAATGGAAGAAACACAAAAGAACTGTCAATCTCCCTCGGCCTGGGGCTCCATGCAAGATCTCGTGGAGTTGAAATGATCATGAGAACGGTGAGGAATCAGCCCAGAACTACACGGGAGGTTCTTGTCAATGATTTCAAGGCAGCTGGGACCATAGTCACCAAGAAAACAATTGCTAACACACTATGCCGTGAAGGACTGAAATCCTGCAGTGCCCGCAAGGTCCCCCCGCTCAAGAAAGCACATATACATGCCCATCAGAATTTTTCCAATGAACATCTGAATGATTCAGAGGACAACTGGGTGAAAGTGTTGTGGTCAGATGAGACCAAAATGGAGCTCTTTGGCATCAACTCAACTCGCCGTGTTTGGAGGAGGAGGAATGCTGCCTATGACCCCAAGAACACCATCCCCAACATCACACATGGAGGTGGAAACATTATGCTTTGGGGGTGTTTTTCTGCTAAGAGGAAAGGACAACTTCACCGCATTAAAGGGACGATGGAAGGGGACATGTACCGTCAAATCTTGGGTGATAACCTCCTTCCCTCAGACAGGGCATTGAAAATGGGTCATGGATGGGTATTCCAGCATGACAATGACCCAAAACACATGGCCAGGGCAACAAAGGAGTGGCTCAAGAAGAAGCACATTAAGATCCTGGAGTGGCCTAGCCATACCTTATCATCTCCATACCTTAATCCCAGAGAAAATCTGTGGAGGGAGCTGAAGGTTCGAGTTGCCAAACGTCAGCCTCGAAACCTTAATGACTTGGAGAAGATCTGCAAAGAGGAGTGGGACAAAATCCGTCCTGAGATGTGTGCAAACCTGGTGGCCAACTACAAGAAAAGTCTGACCTCTGTGATTGCCAACAAGAGTTTTGCCACCAAGTACTAAGTTATATTATGCAGAGGGGTCAAATACTTATTTCCCTCATTAAAATGCAAATCAATTTATAACATTTTTGCATTTTTCTGGATTTTGTCTCTCATTGTTCAAATAAACCTACCATTAAAATTATAGACTGATCATTTCTTTATCAGTGGGAAAATGTACAAAATCAGCAGGGGATCAAATACTTTTTTCCCTCACTGTATATTTCACATTTCTAATGTGCATTTTCTGGTTGTCAGAAATACTTCTAGTGTAATATGCTACATTCAGTAACATACAATACTGTACTAGTTTGCAATATTTGAACAAAACATTCCAGCTGTACAGTCTCTGTTTCTTAGCTCTCTGCTTCCTAGTCTCTTATAAAAATCGAGTTTATTGGTTGCGTACATCCATTTGCAGATGTTATCGCAGTGAAATGCTTTTGTTTTCTATCAGGGCAGTAATATCTAGCAATACAAAACAATAAACAAATAATCCAAAAAGTAAAACAATATACAGTTATTTTGTATAAATAGTGTACATATAAAGTGGGTAAAACTGTATGTACACATTTCTGTTAAATTACTCTATAGAGCAGCAGTCTCTAAGGAACAGGGTAGAGTAGCGGATGGTAGCCAGCTAGTGACAGTGTCTAAGGTTCAGGGCAGAGTACCGGGCGGGGACCGGCTAGTGATGACTGTTTAGCAGCCTGACGGTCTGGAGATAGAAGCTGTTTCACAATCTCTCTGTCCCAAGCTTTGGGGCACCTGTACTGTCTTCATCTTTTAGATGTTAGCGGGGTGAATAGGCCGTGGCTCAGGTGGCTGAGGTCCTTTACGATCTTCTTGGCCTTCCTGTGACACAAGGTGCTGTAAATGTACTGAAGGACAGGCAGTGTGCGTTTGGCTGACTGCATCACCCTATGGAGAGCCCTTTGGTTGCAAACGTTGCATTTGCCAGCCCGACAGAATGCTCTCTATGGTGCATCCGTAAAAGTTAGTGAGGGTCTTAAGGGCCAAGTCAAATTTCTTCAGTCCAATGAGGTTGAAGAGGTGCTGTTGCGCTTTCACCTCGCTGTCAGCATGGAGAGACTATTTCAGGTCTTTAGTGATGTGCACGATGAGGAACTTGAAGCTTTTGACCCACTCCATTGCGGCCCCATATCTGTGGATGGGGGCGTGCTTTCTATGCTGTCTCCTGTGTTCAGTGATCAGGTTATTTTCCAGGTACTACTCTGCCAGGGCTCTCGCCTCCTCCCTGTAGGCTCTCTCGCTGTTGTTGATAATCAGGCCTACCACTGTTGTGCCGCCAGCAAACTTGATGATTGAGTTGGAGACAAACGCGGCCATGCAGTCATGGGTGAACAAGGAGCACAGGAGGGGGCTGAGAACACACACCTGTGGGTCCCAGTGTTGATGATCAGATTTGTGGAGGTGTTGTTGCCTACCTTCCCCACCTGGGATCGACCTCAGGAAGTGTAGGGCCAGCTTCACAGGGTGGAGTTTAGTGATGAGCTTGGAGGGCACTATAGCAATGAAGGCTGAGCTGTAGTCAATGAACAGCATTCATAGGTATTTCTCTTGTCCAGGTGGGATAAGGCATTGTGTAGTGCAATGGCGATTGTGTTGTCAGTGGATCTGTTGGGCCGGTAGGCAAATTGTAGTGGGTCTAGGGTGTTGGCTAAGGTGGTGATATGATCCTTAACTAGCCTCTCAAAGCACTTCATGATGACAGAAATTGGCTATTGGGCAAAACTCATTTACTTCAGTTACCTTTGCTTTCTTGGGTACAGAAACAATGGTGGCCATCTTGAAGGAAGTGGGGACAATATACTGGGATAGGGAGAGATTGAATATGTCTGTAAACACTCCAGCCAGCTGGTCTGCACATGCTCTGTGGATGCAGCTTGGGATACCTCCTGGACTGGCAGCCTTGCGAGGGTTAACACGTCAGACAAGGAGAATGAGAGCTAACAGTCCTCGTGAGCTGCGGTGGCCCACAGTGGCAGCTCGGTGCTGTTTTCTCTGAAGCGGGCAGTGAGGTGTCAATGTCTGCGACTTTACTGGCTTTCCCTTTATAATCATTGATTGCCTGGAGTCCCTGCCACATACGTCTTGTGTCTAAGCCATTGAATTGCGACTCCACTTTGTCCTTGTACTGTCGTTTTGCCTCTTTGATTGCCTCATGGAGGTCATAGCTGGTCTGCTTATGTACGTCCATGTTCCCAGTCACCTTGATGTGGTTAGATGCAGTGGTTTGCACTTTCAGTTTTGCGCAAATGCTGCCATCTATCCTTGGTTTTTGGTTTGGATAAGTTATCACAGTGGGAACAACATCCTCTATGTATTTCCTGATGAACCCAGTCTCTGAGTCAGTGTATATGTAGATACTATTCTCAGAAGCCTCAGAATATGTGGTTTCCAGTTTGCACAAAGTCCAGTGTAGTTCCCTGAAAGCCATTGCCATGTCGGCTTGGGGGAGAACATACATGGCAGTGATGATGAAGAAAGTTATCTCGGGAGTTTATGCAGTAATGTGATGGTGAGATATTCCAGATCGGGATACCAAAAGGACTTTAGTTCCTATATGTTTACACAAGTTGTAAATCATAAAACATACTCCTCCACCATTATTTTTCCCTGAAAGTTCTTACTTCCTGTCTGCATGATGGACGGAGAACCCAACTGACTGAATGGATGGGGACTATATAATCGGAGAGAGCTATGATTCCGTAAAACAGAGTATGTTACAGATCCTCGCCCTGAGATCGTCTACTTTAATGTCCAGGGACTGAACGTTAGCGGGTAATATACTTGGAACCGGTGGATGGTAATGCATGAGTCTGAGTCTGACGAGGGCCCCACTTCTTCTTCCTCTTACTCGTCAGCGTTTTGGTGCAGACCCCGGGATGAATGGAGCTGCCTTGGGCAGTTCAAACAAACAGCATCCATTTCAGGGAAGTCAAATTTCTGGTCGAAATACTGGTGGGTGACCGCCGATTTAATATCCAAAAGTTATTTTCAGCTGTAGGTAATAATACAAGAGACGTTCTGAGCAAATAATGTAAGAAATAACAAAAAATAAAGTTGGCTAGGAGCTAGAAACAGAGAGACCGTTTCTGTCTTTATTTTGGCAGTTACCTATATATAGGATAAAGTAATCCTTCTCACCCCCCCCCTTAAAAGATTTAGATGCACTATTGTAAAGTGGCTGCTCCACTGGATGTCATAAGGTGAATGCACCAATTTGTAAGTCGCTCTGGATAAGAGCGTCTGCTAAATGACTTAAATGTAAATGTAAATATAACCAACATTCAATATGAGAAGTGGCATTAGTATTCCTAACAATGTGTCACGCCCTGGCCTTAGTATTCTGTGTTTTCGTTAGTATTTTGGTGAGGCCAGGGTGTGACATGGGGATTTATGTGGTTTGTTTTGTCTGGGGTTGTTTGTAGTAATGGGATTGTGGTTAGAGTAGTACTCTAGGTAAGTCTATGGTTGCCTAGAGTGGTTCTCAATCAGAGGCAGGTGTTTATCAATGTCTCTGATTGGGAACCATATTTAGGCAGCCATATTCTTTAGGTCTCTTGTGAGTGATTGTTCCTGTCTCTGGGTTTGCACCAGATGGTTTGAGGTTTCACGTTTCTTGTTTTGTAGATTGTTGTACTTTCATCTTTATTAAAGATGTACAAAACTAACCACGCTGCATTTTGGTCTGCCTCTCTTTCACCAGAAGAAAACCATTACACAATGTGATAGGCAATCACTCAGGCCCATGGTCACATGCTCAAGAAAGACTTGTGGCCCTAAACATGAACACCAAAGCCAGAGAGAAATCAACTGAGTTGAATTTAACCCCTCCTTACCTCCATAGAGAGCTCTCTGTGACACTGCCAAGGCTGAAGTCAAAGTACTTAGTCAGCATTAGAATCACCTTCAAAAGAGAACACAGTTCCCATCTCAGCACGCATCTTTAGAAAATACGAGTAATATACAACCCTTTGATAATGTAACACTTCCATGCATCATATCATCTGACATTTTGGTGGGACTTGAAGTAATGAGCTGCATATTATGCAGTATTTCACAATTGTGGTAAATAAGCCTAAAGTTCAAAAATGTTTTTTTATTTTTTTATTTTTGACTACCTCATTTTCAAACTTGCACCTGTTGCTATTTTATCATTGGAAGTGGTTTGAGCAGGATGGCCTTAGGAGTGCATCATCAACTTTACAACAGCAGCCTTAATATGGATACTCAGCTTAATATGGATGCTTGTCAAACCTCCACACACATAAACTAATCCCAAACCAATTTATGAGGCCTTGTCAAGGCTTCATTCTGCATGAGAATGTTGCATCTTCTGTGTGAAGGTAAAGGTTGTGTCACGGATTCCCCCAGTACTTCTGCTCATTCTATTCACCAGCTCCAGAGGTCTACGTCACTGGACTTCTAGGTGTCACTGGACTTCTAGGTGTCACTGGACTTCTAGGTGTCACTGGACTTCTAGGTGTCACTGGACTTCTAGGTGTCACTGGACTTCTAGGTGTCACTGAACTGGATCATCACCACCAACCCCGGACTGTCTTGTCTCATTACGCACACCTGGTTCCCATTCCCCCTGATTAGGATGTGTATATATGTGCCCTCTGTTCCCCCTTGTCCTTGTCAATCATTGTTCCCATGTCGGTTGGTCTTGTGAGTACCTGTGCTTTGTTGTTTCGGCTTTCATGCTACGTGCACTTGTTATTTGGGGTCACATCCCATGTAATTATTTTTTTATTTTTTTTATTAAACCTTTATTTAACCAGGTAGGCAAGTTGAGAACAAGTTCTCATTTACAATTGCGACCTGGCCAAGATAAAGCAAAGCAGTTCGACACAAACAACGACACAGTTACACATGGAGTAAAACAAACATACAGTCAATAATACAGTACAAACAAGTCAATATACGATGTGAGCAAATAAGGTGAGATAAGGGAGGTAAAGGCAAAAAAGGCCATGGTGGCAAAGTAAATACAAAATAGCAAGTAAAACACTGGAATTGTAGATTTGCAGTGGAAGAATGTGCAAAGTAGAAATAAAAATAATGGGGTGCAAAGGAGCAAAATAAATAAATAAATAAATTAATTAAATACAGTAGGGAAAGATGTAGTTGTTTGGGCTAAATTATAGGTGGGCTATGTACAGGTGCAGTAATCTTTGAGCTGCTCTGACAGTTGGTGCTTAAAGCTAGTGAGGGAGATAAGTGTTTCCAATTTCAGAGATTTTTGTAGTTCGTTCCAGTCATTGGCAGCAGAGAACTGGAAGGAGAGGCGGCCAAAGGAAGAATTGGTTTTGGGGGTGACTAGAGAGATATACCTGCTGGAGCGTGTGCTACAGGTGGGAGATGCTATGGTGACCAGCGAGCTGAGATAAGGGGGGACTTTACCTAGAAGGGTCTTGTAGATGACATGGAGCCAGTGGGTTTGGCGACGAGTATGAAGCGAGGGCCAGCCAACGAGAGCGTACAGGTCGCAATGGTGGGTAGCATATGGGGCTTTGGTGACAAAACGGATTGCACTGTGATAGACTGCATCCAATTTGTTGAGTATGGTATTGGAGGCTATTTTGTAAATTACATCGCCGAAGTCGAGGATTGGTAGGATGGTCAGTTTTACTAGGGTATGTTTGGCAGCATGAGTGAAGGATGCTTTGTTGCGAAAAAGGAAGCCAATTCTAGATTTAACTTTGGATTGGAGATGTTTCATATGGGTCTGGAAGGAGAGTTTACATTCTAACCAGACACCTAAGTATTTGTAGTTGTCCACGTATTCTAAGTCAGAGCCGTCCAGAGTAGTGATGTTGGACAGGCGGGCAGGTACAGGTAGCGATCGGTTGAAGAGCATGCATTTAGTTTTACTTGTATTTAAGAGCAATTGGAGGCCACGGAAGGAGAGTTGTATGGCATTGAAGCTTGCCTGGAGGGTTGTTAGCACAGTGTCCAAAGAAGGGCCAGAAGTATACAGAATATTAAAGGTTAACCCGCACTCTTTTGTTTGGGTTACATCCCTGTGTACCTTATATACGTGTTTTGTTTTGGGCTTCGTCCCTGTTCCTTTTTCATGACATGTTGTATTTTTGGGTGGAGTAATAAAAAACCCTATTACTTATTCCTGCGCCTGTCTCCGATCATTATACAATGTGACAGGTTGTGTTTTTTTTTTGTTAGGGCTCAGCGCGTTTCTTCCATTACAAGCATCCCAGGTACAGCAAGGCTCTCCTCGTAAATATCATGGACATCTTTTTTGAGGAGATTGTAAAGAACACCATTGTTATATGGCGGTTATACAAGCTCATACTTAATAGGTATGTAGACAAATAAATTGCGAGGTGTCATGTAAATTATTCTACATGTTAATGAATGGCTCTATGGACAGCTCTATTTTCTGTTTTAATTTGAAAGGAGAAACTTCTTTCCTACTCAGCGTTTGTTTGGAACCTAAATTGAAGTCTTTGTATCACTACATTATTATTACATACAGTCAATGTTTACAGATAGATTTTTCCCATTCCCTCAGCTCTAAATACTTGAAGACAATGTGGAAGAATTACCATTTAAGTACACAACTCTCTCAATGGTTTACTGCATAATAAACCAGTGTGAAGGTCTTCTACACCTTGGAGACAAAACTCTCCTGGGACCATTGGTCTTTCCAGTTGTATATATATATATTGTGGTTGGCCAAAGTGTGGTGAGGAATAATATAATAATAATAATAATAATAATAGGAGTATTTTAACACAGCAGTAATCTAGAAACCCACACATTGGGAAATACAGTGCCTTGCAAATGTATTCATCCCCCTTGGCGTATTTCCTGTTCTGTTGCATTACAACCTGTAACTTAAATAGATTTTTATTTGGACTCCATGTAATGGACATACAAAAAAAAGTTGAAATTGGTGAGGTGAAATTAAATAAGGAACTTGTTTCTAAAAAAATATCAAAGGGAAAAGTGGTGAGTGTCTGTATTCACTCCATTTGCAATGAAGCCCCTAAATAAGATCTGGTGCAACCAATAACCTTCAGTCAAATAGTTAGTTAAATAAAGTCCACCTACACTTGAAGTTGGAAGTTTACATACACCTTAGACAAATACATTTAAACTCAGTTTTTCACAATTCCTGACATTTAATCCTAGCAAAAATTCCCTGTCTTAGGCCAGTTAGAATCACCACTTTATTTTAAGAATGTGTAATGTCAGAATAATAGAGAATTATTTCAGATGTAATTTCTTTCATCACATTCCCAGTGTCAGAAGTTCACATACACTCAATTAGTATTTGCTAGCATTGCCTTTAAATTGTTTAACTTGGGTCAAACGTTTCAGGTAGCCTTCCACAAGCTTCCCACAATAAATTGGGTGAATTCTGGCCAGTTCCTCTTGACAGAGCTCGTGTAACTAAGTCATGTTTGTAGGCCTCTATGCTCGCACACACTTTTTCAGTTCTGCCCCAAATTGTCTATAGGATTGAGGTCAGGGCTTGTCATGGCCTCTCCAATACCTTGATTTTGTTGTCCTTAAGCCATTTTGCCACAACTTTGAAAGTATGCTTGGGGTCATTGTCCATTTGGAAGACCCAGTTGTGACAGCTTTAACTTTTGTCTTGAGATGTTGCTTCAACATATCCACATAATTTCCCTTCCTCATGATGCCATCTGTTGGTGAAATGCACCAGTCCCTCCTGCAGCAAAGCACCACCACAACATGATGCTGCCACCCCAAGCTTCACAGTTGGTATGGTGTTCTTTGGCTTGCAAGCCTCCCCCTTTTTCCCCCAAATGAGGATAGTCATTATGGCCAAACAGTTCTATTTTTGTTTCATTAGACCAGAGGACATTTCTCCAAAAAGTACAATCTTTGTCCCCATGTGCAGTTGCAAACCATAGTCTGGCTTTCTTATGGCGGTTTTGGAGCAGTGGCTTCTTTCTTGCTGAGCGGCCTTTCGGGCTATGTCGATATAGGACTCGTTTAACTGTGGATATAGATACTTTTGTACCCGTTTCCTCCAACATCTTCACAAGGTCATTTGCTGTTCTGGGATTGATTTTCACTTTTTGCACTGAAGTACATTCATCTCTAGGAGACCGAACGAGTCTCCGTCCTGAGTGGTATGATGGTTGCATGGTCCCATGGTGTTTATGGTTGCGTACTGTTGTTTGTACAGATGAACGTGGTACCTTCAGGCGTTTGGAAATTGCTCCCAAGGATGAACCAGACTTGTGGAGGTCTACAATTATTTTTCTGATGTCTTGGCTGATTTATTTAGATTTTCCCACGATGTCAAGCAAAGAGGCACTGAGTTTGAAGGTAGGCCTTGAAATATATCCACAAGTACACTTCCAATTGACTAAAATTATGTCAATTAGCCTATCAGAAGCTTCTAAAGCCAAGACATCATTTTTGGGAATTTTTTTATTTTTTTAGGCACAGTCAACTTAGTGTATGTAAACTTCTGACCCACTGGAATTGTGATACAGTGAAATAATCTGTCAGTAAACAATTGTTGGAAATATTACTTGTGTCATGCACAAAGTAGATGTCCTAAACAACTTGCCAAAACTATAATTTGTTAACAAGACATTTGTAGTGGTTGAAAAAAGAGTTTTAATGACTCCAAACTAAGTGTATTTTCTATCTTCCGACTTCAACTGTATGTGCAATCTAACATTTACATTTACATTTAAGTCATTTAGCAGACGCTCTTATCCAGAGCGACTTACAAATTGGTGCTTTCACCTTATGACATCCAGTGGAACAGCCACTTTACAATAGTGCATCTAGGTCTTTTAAGGGGGGGGGGGGGGGAGAAGGATTACTTTATCCTATCCTAGGTATTCCTTAAAGAGGTGGGGTTTCAGGTGTCTCCGGAAGGTGGTGATTGACTCCGCTGTCCTGGCGTCGTGAGGGAGTTTGTTCCACCATTGGGGGGCCAGAGCAGCGAACAGTTTTGACTGGGCTGAGCGGGAACTGTACTTCCTCAGTGGTAGGGAGGCGAGCAGGCCAGAGGTGGATGAACGCAGTGCCCTTGTTTGGGTGTAGGGCCTGATCAGAGCCTGGAGGTAGTGAGGTGCCGTTCCCCTCACAGCTCCGTAGGCAAGCACCATGGTCTTGTAGCGGATGCGAGCTTCAACTGGAAGCCAGTGGAGAGAGCGGAGGAGCGGGGTGACGTGAGAGAACTTGGGAAGGTTGAACACCAGACGGGCTGCGGCGTTCTGGATGAGTTGTAGGGGTTTAATGGCACAGGCAGGGAGCCCAGCCAACAGCGAGTTGCAGTAATCCAGACGGGAGATGACAAGTGCCTGGATTAGGACCTGCGCCGCTTCCTGTGTGAGGCAGGGTCGTACTCTGCGGATGTTGTAGAGCATGAACCTACAGGAACGGGCCACCGCCTTGATGTTATTTGAGAACGACAGGGTGTTGTCCAGGATCACGCCAAGGTTCTTAGCGCTCTGGGACGAGGACACAATGGAGTTGTCAACCGTGATGGCGAGATCATGGAACGGGCAGTCCTTCCCCGGGAGGAAGAGCAGCTCCGTCTTGCCGAGGTTCAGCTTGAGGTGATGATCCGTCATCCACACTGATATGTCTGCCAGACATGCAGAGATGCGATTCTAAGGGTAACATCATCTGCCTCGTGATCTCAGTGTATATTTACACCTGTTCTGAAAGGCCCCAGAGTCCGCAACACCACTAAGCAATGGGCACTACCAAGCAAGCGGCACCATGAGGCAAAGGAGTTCTCCAAACAGGTCAGGGACAAAGTTGTGGAGAAGTACAGATCAGGTTTGGTTTATAAAAAAATATCAGAAACTTTAAACATCCCACAGAGCGCCATTAAATCCATTATTAAAAAATGGGAAGAATATGGCACCACAACAAACCTGCCAATAGAGGGCCACCCACCAAAACTTACAGACCAGGCAAGGAGGGCATTAATCAGAGAGGCAACAAAGAGACCAAAGATAACCCTGAAGGAGCTGCAAAGCTCCAGAGTGGAGATGGGAGTATATGTCCATTGGACTATTTTAAACCGTACACTCCACAGAGTTGGGCTTTACGGAGGAGTGGCCAGAAAAAAGCCATTGCTTAACTTCTCTAGGATAGGGGGCAGTATTTGGAATTTTGGATAAAAAGCATGCCCAAATTCAACTGCCTGCTACTCATCCCCAGAAGATAAGATTAGCAGATTATTAGTAGATTTGGATAGAAAACACTCTGAGGTTTCTAAAACGGTTTGAATCATGTCTGTGACTAAAACAGTACTTATGTAGCAGGCGAAACCCCAAGGACAAACCATTCAGATTTTTTTTTTGAGGTCACTCTCTTTTCAATGGATTTTCATTGGGAATCCAGATTTCTATGGGACTTGCTTGCGGTTCCTACCGCTTCCACTGGATGTCACCAGTCTTTAGAAATTGGTTGAGGTTATTCCTTTGTGTAATGAGGAAGTACGGCCATCTTGATCGAGGGTCACTTCATGTGTACTGTTTGATAGAGGCGCATGACCAGAAAACTAGCGTCAGTTTGTTGTCTTCCTGTATTGAACACAGACCATCCGTCTTCAATTTGATTGATTATTTAACTTTAAAAAATAACTAAAGTTGTATTACAAAAGTAGTTTGAAATGTTTTGGCTAAGTTTACAGGTAACTTCTGAGATATTTTGTAGTCAAGTTGGAACCGGTGTTTTCTGGATCAAACGCGCCAAATAAATGGACATTTTGGATATATATGGACAGAATTAATCGAACAAAAAGGACCATTTGTGATGTTTATGGGACATATTGGAGTGCCAACAGAAGAAGCTCATCAAAGGTAAGGCATTTATATTTTTTTATTTCTGTGTTTTGTGTCACGCCTGCAGGGTTGAAATGTTTTCTCTTTTGTTTACTATGGTGCTATCCTCAGATAATAGCATTGTTTGCTTTCGCCAAAAAGCCTTTTTGTAATCTGACATGTTGGCTGGATTCACAACACGTGTAGCTTTAATTTGGTATCTTACATGTGTGATTTCATGAAAGTTTGATTTCTATAGTAATTTATTTGAATTTGGCGCTCTGCATTTTCTCTGGCTTTTGGATGCTAGCGTCCCACATATCCCAGAGAGGTTAAAGAAAAAAATAAGCATGTTTGGTGTTCGCCAAAAGGCATGTGGGAGACTCTCCAAACATATGGAAGAAGGTACTCTGGTCAGATGAGACTAAAATTTTTATTTTTGGCCATCAAGGAAAACACTATGTCTGGTGCAAACCCAACACCTCTCATCACCCCAAGAACACCATCCCCACAGTGAAGCATGATGGTGGCGCTAAATACAGGGAAAAACCTGTTTCAGTCTTCCAGAGATTAGAGACTGGGATGGAGGTTCACCTTCCAGCAGGACAATGACCCTAAGCATACTGCTAAAGCAACACTCAAGTGATTTAAGGGGAAACATTTCAATCTATTAGAATGGCCTAATCAAAGCCCAGACCTCAATCCAATTGAGAATATGTGCTATGACTTAAAGGTTGCTGTACACCAGCGGAACGCATCCACCTTGAAGGAGCTGGAGCAGTTTTGCCTTGAAGAATGGGCAAATATCCCAGTGGCTAGATGTGCCAAGCTTTTGAGACCCCAAGATACTTGCAGCTGTCATTTCTGCAAAAGGTGGCTCTAAAAATGATTGACTTTGGGGGGGATAGTTCTGCACGCTCAAGTTTTCAGTTTTTTTGTCTTTGTCTAATTTGTTTCAAAATAAAAATGATTTTGCTTCTGCAAAGTGGTAGGTATGTTGTGTAAATCAAATGATACAAACCCCCCAAAAATCTATTTTAAGTCCAGGTTGAAAGGCAACAAACTAGGAAAAATGCCCAGGGGGTGAATACTTTCGCAAGCCATTGTAGAGATGAATGGTCTACCAATTACATGACCTTTATAGCTTCCAAAAGTCCCAATCTGCTGGACATTGTCATACACAATAAAATGAACTCGAGCAGTTTGGAAAGTAGAGCCAATTACTTCCTGTCTTCTGGATGGCCATTACCTTATCTATTTACTTGGAGAAGGTCCAGTGGAAGACTCAAATCATTTGCATCCTCAAGTGCCAGCTGGAAAATTGTTAGGCGAGTGTTGAAAGTGCAAGGTGAAGCTCTCTTAATGTTGTAAATATTTAATGTGCCAGGCATCAATATACAGTGATTCTTAAATGTGTAGATTTGTCTGTGTTAAACAGGGGGTTGGGGCTGGGTACTTACTTGCTATCTAACTGTAGCTATAAAGATCCTGTGTGAATCTCAACCCTGTGTGAATACATTGGTATGAATCTTATCATTCTTGAGGCATGAAAGAGGTGTTATAGTGATTTTTAAAGGGCTTACTTTGAGAAGATTACTACAGTAGAATGAAGGCGCTGTATTAAGAGGGATGGAGGAATGTGGGATAGAGGGTGGAGGGAGGCACCCTATTAGTGAAGGATGAGGAGCCTCTGAAAGAGACATTTAAAGGCTAGACAGACTACAAATTAAGATTCATTCCCAGACTCAGCGACTCCCTGATCCGGCCTTATCAGCTTCAGGAATTAAGTTACCTCATCAATAAAACTGTCAACATATTTACCCGCTGCAATTAAATAGACAGATGATTCCATAAAATCAATTGTTACCAAGTTACTGCTCTGAATATCAATAATATATGGTGGTTTTCTATCTTTACCCTATACATGGAAAAGCACTAACACATTACCATTTTTGTTTTTTAAGAGTTTCTCAATCTATTTCCACTACTACAACACTAATGACGCTGATGAAAAATAACAAGCCAGCTCCCTAACGGTAACCCTTATTGTACAGATGTGAATTGTTATACTTTTTAAGTTCTTATTAGCAATGGAATAGAGACACCCCATTCTTAGAAACTGTAAGTACATTATGGCAAATTAATGAGATTCAAATTAGAATTTGCAGTCTAACACCATGAGTCTAAGAATTGTGACATATTCACTGCGAGCGGAGCCAGTGTTTACTTTCAAAGAGATGTTTCTGTTGATTCATAATGATATTATCATCAAAAGTTATGCATTTTGAAAGTAGAGGCTTTCATATTATCTTATCATCCATCTATATGTTACATTTGGACTAATTTACCCATCTTTTACTGGATGGATGTCCTTTTAAAAGAATACACACTGAATAAAATGCATAAACTATCATCCTTTACACAACCTTTACCTTTCTGTTTCAGGCTTTATCTGTTGGTACAAACACAAGCTCAGAGCTCTCAACCATACAACCTCAACCTGTATTATTGGCTTTCTTTTGTCTACCACATCAATTTGTATCTCTTTATTCACACAGACAGTGTTTTTTGAAGTCAGAGCTATTTGGTCTCATATGAATAACATGTCAACTGGATCATGAATTATTAAGTGACTTCACGGTAGATTATTGCAAAGATAAATGAGTAATGTCCTCACACAACTCTCCTAACCGTCAAGATTCCGAAGCATCCCACACCATGAGAGCTTAAGGTAGGATTGCTTGACAACAACAGAATACTCCAGATCACTGAAATGTATGCCTCCTCCAGCCATGTCAGTATCTTCTGACTTTCACTACTAACAACTGAGAGTTTTATCTTGAACAAAAGGATGTCTGAATATCTGTAAATATAGTGGGTGCAATTTAAGTGATATGTGGTAGTGGTAGTAGTTCCGCAACAATCAAATGTATATAGGGAACATATCAGAGTGATAGCAGTTCTTAAAATCTTTTAATGGGTGAATATTTAACAATGCCTATTTGTAATCACAGACAGTTTGGAAGCCTTTGTTTAGGCCTGTGATATAAAACAAGTGATATAAAACACCTATTATTCATCAATAAACAAATTCCTACAGCCAGCCTGCTTGCTGTAATCACTTGTAATTACAGTACAATACTGTAGAATTGTTTTTCTTACAGTTCAATAGTACATTTTACTGTATTGTACTGTGTTTCATTGCTCTGGCATCAAGATACCGTGAATATCTCAGTATTGTATTGACACTATACAGAGATAGTCAGAGATACAGTGCATTTGGAAATTATTCAGAGTCTTAGAAATTTTCCACATTTTGTTACATTACAGCCTTATTCTAAAATTGATTCAAATGTTTTTTTTCTCTTCAATCTACACACAATACCCCATAATGACAAAGCAAAAACAGTTTTTTAGATTTTTTGGGCAAATATATAAAAAATAAACTTCAATGACCATTTACATAAGTATTCAGACCATTTACTCAGTACTTCGTTGGAACATGACGCTACAAGCTTGGCACATGTATTTGGGGAGTTTCTCAAGCTCTGTCAGGTTGAATGGGTAGCGTTGCTGCACAGCTATTTGCAGGACCCTCCAGAGTTATTCGATCAGGGTAAAATCCAGGTACTGGCTGGGTCACTCAAGGACATTCAGAGACGTGTCCCAAAGCCAGTCCTGCATTGTCTTGTCTGTGTGTCCTGTTGGAAGGTGAACCTTATCCCCAGTCTGACAACCTACTCCAGAGCGCTCAGGACTTCATCAAAGATCGCTCTGTACTTTGCTCCGTTCATCTTTCCCTCGATCCGTCCATCCTGTCTCCCAGTCCCTGCCTCTGAAAAACATCCCCACATCATGATGCTGCCACCACCATGCTTCACCGTAGGGATGGAGCCAGGTTTCCTCCAGACGTGACGCTTGGTATTCAGGCCAATGAGTTCAATCTTGGTTTCATCAGACCAGAGAAACTTGTTTCTCATGGGCAGAGTATGTAGGTGCCTTTTGGCAAACTCCAAGCAGGCTGTCATGTGTCTTTTACTGAGGAGTGGCTTACATCTGACATCTAACTAACATCAAGGCGGTGGCCCGTTCTTGTAGGTTCATGCTCTACAACATCCACAGAGTACGACCCTGCCTCACACAGGAAGCAGCGCAGGTCCTAATCCAGGCACTTGTCATCTCCCGTCTGGATTACTGCAACTCGCTGTTGGCTGGGCTGCCTGCCTGTGCCATTAAACCCCTACAACTCATCCAGAACGCCGCAGCCCGTCTGGTGTTCAACCTTCCCAAGTTCTCTCACGTCACCCCGCTCCTCCGCTCTCTCCACTGGCTTCCAGTTGAAGCTCGCATCCGCTACAAGACCATGGTGCTTGCCTACGGAGCTGTGAGGGGAACGGCACCTCAGTACCTCCAGGCTCTGATCAGGCCCTACACCCAAACAAGGGCACTGCGTTCATCCACCTCTGGCCTGCTCGCCTCCCTAGCACTAAGGAAGTACAGTTCCCGCGCAGCCCAGTCAAAACTGTTCGCTGCTCTGGCCCCCCAATGGTGGAACAAACTCCCTCACGACGCCAGGACAGCGGAGTCAATCACCACCTTCCGGAGACACCTGAAACCCCACCTCTTTCAGGAATACCTAGGATAGGATAAAGTAATCCTTCTCACCCCCCTTAAAAGATTTAGATGCACTATTGTAAAGTGGCTGTTCCACTGGATGTCTTAAGGTGAACGCACCAATTTGTAAGTCGCTCTGGATAAGAGCGTCTGCTAAATGACTTAAATGTAAATGTAAATGTAAATCTGGCCACTCTACCATAAAGGCCGGTTGATGGAGTGCTGCAGAGATGGTTGTCCTTCTAGAAGGTTCTCCCATCTCCACAGAGGAACTCTGGAGCTCTGTCAGAGTGACCATCAGGTTTTTGGTCATCTCCCTGACCAAGGCCCTTCTCCCTCGATTGCTCAGTTTGGCCGGGCGGCCAGCTCTAGGAAGATTCTTGGTGGTTTCAAACTTCTTCCATTTAAGAATGATGGCCACTGTGTTCTTGGGGACCTTCAATGCTGCAGACATTTTTTGGTACCCTTCCCCAGATCTGTGCCTCGACACAATCCTGTCTCTGAACTCTACGGATAATTCCTTTGACTTCATGGCTTGGTTTTTGCTCTGACATGCAATGTCAACTGTGGGACCTTATATAAACAGTTGTGTGACTTTCCAAATCATGTCGAATCAAATGAATTTACCACAAGTGGTCTCCAAGTTATAGAAACATCTCAAGGATGATCAATGGAAACAGGAAACACCTGAACTCAATTTTGAGTCGCATAGCAAACGGTGTGAATACTTATGTAAATAAGGTATTTATTTTCATTTATTTTTAAATTGACAAAACTGTCTAAAAACCTGTTTTCGCTTTGTCATTATGGGGTATTGTGTGTAGATTGATGAAGAAAACATTTAATTTAAATATTTTACAATAAGGCTGTAATGTAACAAAATTTGGAACAAGTCAAGAGGTCTGAATATTTTCCGAAGGCACTGTATATCATAAGATATCTTGTTGTAATTGCTATTATTTTGAAGACCAATGTATCCTTACCTACAACATTTTCAGTAACACTTAAATAAACATTTTACTTGCTTTGACTGTGATGTTTTTTTTATCAACCTTGTTTGAACCTTGTTTGACTGTAAACTGCTAAGGATAAGAGTGCCCGCTAAATGGCCAAAATGTAAATATAAAAATCGCAAAGAACACTGGGGGTAATATTTCGCTGCGTGGGTAATTCCAGTAATATAATGTAAATTGGATTACCGTAAAATAAATCACTACTGTAATTCTACAGGAAATGTTTTACAGTGCATTATGACTCTCTAGATCTCTGTCATTAACATATTTATTCAGCACAAACTCCTCAAACTAGCCTTAAGTTCAAAAATAAAACATCCATCCTAAAGCATTTATTACATGTAACAAAATGTTGCACAACCAAAATCCACAAAAGCCTATATCTTGGCATGTCATCACATTTTCAACCCCTAATTGAATATCCATTTTGATCTATGTTTCCCTGAACCTCTGAACCATATGCTTTTAACTGGTTAACCAGAGAATGTACAGTAGCTATCCAACATGCAGAAAGGACTCTGGCTAGGGATATCCTGATGCTATCATACTATTAGGAAAATATGAAATGTAAGATGCATTACAGACACCCCTGTGGCAGACATTTCTCTGTTTTCAATTGTTGAAGTGAGAAATCATCAGAAGCCCCTTCTTCTTTGCATGTATGCTTTTTCTCTAACGACTGTCTCCAGCCAGACAATGGCAGCTTGCTGAGCCTCGAAGCTTCATCGTGCATGAGGGGGGTCTGATCAATGCTGGCAAGATAAGTAAATCGAGTGGGTTTGTTTCCTACCCACCCAAAAGTAGCACCTGCTGAGCTGAGGATGCTTTCAAAAAACACTTTCAACTCATTGATTTGCCTTCTGAAATGTGGGTGCTCAGAGATAAAGGTGCAGGGTTGTGTGTTCTGTTGACAAACTCAAAGCTAATGTACCTTACCTGCAATGAGATTTGTCTAAATCTGATACAATGGATGATACATGAATGCACATATTGTAAGAACTGGAACCAAAGCAAGTGTTAAAACCTGTTGTGACTAGGGGGCATTACTTTCATTTTTGGAAAAATAACGTACCCAAAGTAAACGGGATATTTTGTCAGGACGAGTGTTAAGGGAATTTTTATCAATTATGACTAATTATGTATACATTTCAATCAGGACTGACTAATCAGAATACTATTATGTTACTGTATATGTATGACTTTTCTTTTTAATCTTAGTACTGAATATAATGTGTGCAAATATAATCAAGAATTAGAACAATGACTGTCTGTACCATGGTAGAAATGAATGAACTGGCTAGAAAGCTTATCTACACCAGCTGTCCTAGCTCAAGTCATATATCATCTTAATAGGGAAAGACGATGTGAGAACCATACAGCCTTGTATTAGAGCGGAGATGGCACGGGTGGGTACTGAAACTAATGACGTCATTTTAAGTTTATAACCTGTGGTAAAATGTGTAAGGAGCAGTACTCTCGTGAATAAAAGCTGCTGTTTGACTTTAAGACTGGACTCTGTCCATTTCTATAAAATAAGGGTCATACAAATCCTTATGAATTGACAGAGTGTTTAATTTTAATTGGGTGTTAAAACATAGAGGAATTTAATTCCCACAGCAACAAGATGCTAGAATATGCATATAATTGACAGCTTAGGATAGAAAACACTAAAGTTTCTACAACTGTAAAAATATTGTCTGTGAGTATAACAGAACTGATATTGCAGGTGAAAGCCTGAGAAAAATCCAATCCGGAAGTGCCTCATGTTTTGAAAGCTCTGCGTTCCAATGCGTCCCTATTGAGCAGTGAATGGGCTATCAACCAGATTACTTTTTCTACGTATTCCCCAAGGTGTCTACAGCATTGTGACGTAGTTTTAAGCATTTATGTTGAAGAATACCCGAAGCAGCTACATTGTGTAAGTGGTCACCTGATGGCTCTCAGAGTGATTCTCGCGTAAAATACAGAGGTAGCCATTTTTCCAATCGGGCCTACCGAAAAACCAATTGTCCCGGTGGATATATTATCGAATAGATATTTGAAAAACACCTTGAGGATTGATTATAAACAACGTTTGCCATGTTTCTGTCGATATTATGGAGCTAATTTTGAATATTTTTCGGCGTTTTCGTGATCGCAATTTCCGGTCGATTTCTCAGCCAAACGTGAAGAACAAACGGAGCTATTTCGCCTATAAAAATAATTTTTGGGGAAAAAAGGAACATTGGCTATCTAACTGGGAGTCTCGTGAGTGAAAACATCCAAAGCTCATCAAAGGTAAACGATTTAATTTGATTGCTTTGCTGCTAGCTGGACATAATGCTATGCTAGGCTATCGATAAACTTACACAAATGCTTGTCTTGCTTTGGCTGTAAAGCATACTTTGAAAATCTGAGATGACAGGGTGATTAACAAAAGGCTAAGCTGTGTCTCAAGATATTTCACTTGTGATTTTCATGAATAGGAATATTTTCTAGTAATATTTATGTCCGTTGCGTTATGCTAATTAGTGTCAGTCGATGATTACGCTCCCGGATCCGGGATGGGGTTTCACTAGTTAATCTACTTCTGTAATTTGCTTTGGGGTTGGCATACGTCATGACCCTTGTACAATGTCCTTGGTCTAAAATCCTGCTTGCCCTCTCTTGCCCTTGCAGCACACTCAGTGGGGGGCTGAGGTCCAACAGAAGTATCCAAACTTTGAGTCACAGTTAAGGCTGTGGTGGTCATGACATTTTGTCAGCCAGTTATAAACATGCAAAAGACTGCCGGTCTCATGGTAATTCACCGTAGATTAAAATAAACACGTTTAGATTCTCCAGACCTGCACGCATACAAGCTGCTGATGCACGCTTTTGGAACATCTACATTTTAAAAAGTAGAATGCATCAATTTAATATACACCATCACAATCCATCCATTATTTATTTTAGGTTGGTCTAAAGAAACATTATGATATGAAGAAAATGTATTTCAGAAGAACAGAATATGTCTTAGAAATCTAAACTTACTGTATATGGGCTGCATGATGCCACTATAGGCTATTGATTATTTGAAAAAGATATCAAAAAAGATTTTGCTCTGTTCCTTGCATAAGGCTGTTCTCTCAACATCATATGATCATATTTTCACTCATCATACTATTCTCAATTTAATAATAACTTTTCTTAAATTTAGAATGTCCCATTGTCAAATGGGCAGGAGGAGGGGTAGGGGAGAAATACATGTCATCTGTATGCACTGGAATAGTGAAAGGATGCTACTTCCCTGCTGTTTCGTTTTTCACTCATGCAGGGTAGGCTACTCCGGTTATTTCACTCCACACATCAACCACTGTTTGAGGAGCATTCTGCCCAAACTCTGTATGCCATGGGCTCTCCATCCAATTTGAGAAACCAAGTGAAATCTTTTCGGGAACATCGAGAGCAACGAAACATATTTCACTAAACTCTGCACTCTCAAGAAAGGAATGAAGGAGAGAGGGGAGGAGATGGAAACGCATGGTGGGGAGATATTCTGTAGCTAAAGGAAATATGTTTGCCTAATAATTATGAAAATTGAAAACATTCCCTATTACTAGGTTATTAAAAATCAAATACAAATTCACTGTAAACCTCCCTGCACAATCAATAAACAATCAATGAACCAACAAGCATCGCCTAGGCCTATACGTTCCCTCCCAGACTCGTGGATAGAAAGTTTGGAGCAGTTGCATAAAGTAGGTAAACAGTCCATCCAGTATGCATAACAATACAGTCCACACTCAAAGGTGATTACTTAAAGACATCTTAAATCAGTTTTTCTTTATGTTTCCTGCTGCACATAATATGCAGTAGGCTATATATTGTACAATGGCGCAAACTTTATTTTAATTCAGTTATTTTTGGGGGGGGTCATATATATATATATATATATATATATTTTTTACCTTTATTTAACCAGGCAAGTCAGTTAAGAACACATTCTTATTTTCAATGACGGCCTGGGAACAGTGGGTTAACTGCCTGTTCAGGGGCAGAACGACAGATTTGTACCTTGTCAGCTCGGGGGTTTGAACTCGCAACCTTCCGGTTACTAGTCCAACGCTCTAACCACTAGGCTCTAAGATGCATATGGAGTTTTTAATTAATCATCACCTTAGAAAGTGCAGTCAATTTTGTTGTGTTAGTCTTTGAAACAACATCCACAATGGCCATGTTTTTCACTCAGTTTCAACCTGTTGTTCAACTTCTTTCATCAAATTGATCAATCACAGCGAGGTGAGTTTTAAAAGCACCTACTTTTTTGAAGTAATTTCTGATTGAATTTGCATTGATGTCGGAGTGGTTAGAGGGACAATAGAGCCATGAGTACCAAGCCACTATGTCATGGTTGTAAAGGTAAATGACAAACGCTGGTGCTGCTACTGTAAAGATGTGAAAGGTAGATTGATGCTGCAAGAGTCAAGGCAAGAATGAGTGCTGATGCAAGTTGACGGAGCTAACCATAAGAGTAATAATAATAATAATAATAATAATAATAATAATGATTTATTATAGCTAATGTTAAGTATGAGGGTCTGATTTATGTAATGCAAAGGCAAAATCAAAATCATTGTGCTGATGTTGCTCTCGCTACTGTCAATATAATGTACAGTTATGAAAATACTGTGCCTTTGGAAAGTATTCAGACCCCTTGACTTTTTCCACATTTTGTTAACTCACAGCATTATTCTAAAATTGATTAAATAAACAAACATCTCATTCTGTTTCCATTGATCATCCTTGAGATGTTTCTACAACTTGATCCGAGTCCACCTGTGGTAAATTCAATTCACTGGACATGATTTGGAAAGGTACACACCTGTCTATATAAGGCCCCACAGTTGACAGCCCATGTCAGAGCAAAAACCAAGCCATGAGGTCGAAGGAATTGTCTAGGCACAGATCTGGGGAAGGGTACCAAAACATTTCTGCAGCATTGAAGGTCCCCAAGAACACAGTGGGCTCCATCATTCTTAAATGCAAAGAAGTTTGGAACCACCAAGACTCTTCCTAGAGATGGCCGCCTGACCAAACTGAGCAATCTGGGGAGAAGGGCCTTGGTCAGGTAGGTGACCAAGAACCTGATGGTCACTCTGACAGAGCTCCTCTGTGGAGATTGGAGAACCTTCTAGAAGGACAACCATCTCTGCAAGCACTCCATCAACCAGGCCTTTATGGTAGAGTGGCCAGATGGAAGCCACTCCTCAGTAAAATACAGCCTGCTTGGAGTTTGCCAAAAGGCACCTAAAGACTCTCAGACCATGAGAAACAAGTTTCTCTGGTCTGATGAAACCAAGATTGAACTCATTGGCCTGAATACCAAGTGTCACGTCTGGAGGAAACCTGGCTCCATCCCTACGGTGAAGCATGGTGGTGGCAGCATCATGATGTGGGGATGTTTTTCAGCCACAGGGACTGTGATTGGTGTGATGACAAATGAAGTAGTCAGAATGGATCACTTATAAGGGCACAAGTTGAGACCCAGATGCAGACACAGAAGGCAGATGGTTTGAGTCTTTGATATCTGCTATTGAATCTGACAATCTTAATGGTTGTACAGTCGTCTCAAATAAAACTGCGAAGGACCTCGGCGTTACTCTGGACCCTGATCTCTCTTTTGAAGAACATATCAAGACCATTTCAAGGACAGCTTTTTTCCATCTACGTAGCATTGCAAAAATCAGAAACTTTCTGTCCAAAAATGATGCAGAAAAATTAATCCATGCTTTTGTCCCTTCTAGGTTAGACTACTGCAATGCTCTACTTTCCGGCTACCCGGATAAAGCACCAAATAAACTTCAGTTGGTGCTAAATACGGCTGCTAGAATCCTGACTAGAACCAAAAAAATTGATCATATTACTCCAGTGCTAGCCTCCCTACACTGGCTTCCTGTCAAAGCAAGGGCTGATTTCAAGGTTTTACTGCTAACCTACAAAGCATTACATGGGCTTGCTCCTACCTATCTCTCTGATTTGGTCCTGCCGTACATACCTACACGTACGCTACGGTCACAAGACGCAGGCCTCCTAATTGTCCCGAGAATTTCTAAACAAACAGCTGGAGGCAGGGCTTTCTCCTATAGAGCTCCATTTTTATGGAACGGTCTGCCTACCCATGTCAGAGACGCAAACTCGGTCTCAACCTTTAAGTCTTTACTGAAGACTCATCTCTTCAGTGGGTCATATGATTGAGTGTAGTCTGGCCCAGGAGTGGGAAGGTGAACGGAAAGGCTCTGGAGCAACGAACCGCCCTTGCTGTCTCTGCCTGGCCGGTTCCCCTTTTTCCACTGGGATTCTCTGCCTCTAACCCTATTACAGGGGCTGAGTCACTGGCTTACTGGGGCTCTCTCATACCGTCCCTGGGAGGGGTGCGTCACCTGAGTGGGTTGAGTCACTGACGTGATCATCCTGTCTGGGTTGCCCCCCCCCCCCCTCCTTGGGTTGTGCCGTGGCGGAGATCTTTGTGGGCTATACTCAGCCTTGTCTCAGGATAGTAAGTTGGTGGTTGAAGATATCCCTCTAGTGGTGTGGGGGCTGTGCTTTGGCAAAGTGGGTGGGGTTATATCCTTCCTGTTTGGCCCTGTCCGGGGGTGTCCTCGGATGGGGCCACAGTGTCTCCTGACCCCTCCTGTCTCAGCCTCCAGTATTTATGCTGCAGTAGTTTATGTGTCGGGGGGCTAGGGTCAGTTTGTTATAACTGGAGTACTTCTCCTGTCCTATTCGGTGTCCTGTGTGAATTTAAGTGGTCTCTCTCTAATTCTCTCTTTCTCTCTTTCTTTCTCTCTCTCGGAGGACCTGAGCCCTAGGACCATGCCTCAGGACTACCTGACATGATGACTCCTTGCTGTCCCCAGTCCACCTGGCAGTGCTGCTGCTCCAGTTTCAACTGTTCTGCCTTATTATTATTGGACCATGCTGGTCATTTATGAACATTTGAACATCTTGGCCATGTTCTGTTATAATCTCCACCCGGCACAGGCAGAAGAGGCCTGGCCACCACTCATAGCCTGGTTCCTCTCTAGGTTTCTTCCTAGGTTTTGGCCTTTCTAGGGAGTTTTTCCTAGCCACCGTGCTTCTACACCTGCATTGCTTGCTGTTTGGGGTTTTAGGCTTGGTTTCTGTACAGCACTTTGAGATATCAGCTGATGTACGAAGGGCTATATAAATAAATTTGATTTGATTTTATATTTATTAATCATCCAAAAGGGGTAGGCAAGAGAATGGTCGTGGACAGACAAAAGGTAAAAACCGGTTCACAGTCCAGGAGGTACAGTGTGGTAGGATGGCTCGAGGTCAGGGCAGGCAGAATGGTGAGGCCGATGGGTACAGAGTCCAGAAAAGGGTCAAAACCGGGAGGACTAGCAAAAGAGAATAGAAAAGGCAGGCGCACGGGAAAAACACACTGGTTGACTTGGAACATACAAGACAAACTGGCACAGACAGACTGAAAACTCTGGGGATAATGGGGAAGATGGGTGACACCTGGAGGGGGTGAAGGCAAGCACAGGTGAAACCAATCAGGGTGTGACATCACTATTTCATTAAATATCTCGATTTGTAGCGAACTTCAAAATAATTCACCACGTGGATCAAACTTGATCATAATAAACTAATTTAAATAATGTGTTTGGCCATTCTGACAATCGTTATTTACACTCACGTGAGCCTAGAACAACAGATTCCAACAGGCGGATGATCTCTGGGAACTAATACACCAAAGAATCCGTTCCCAGCGGAGTGCCCAGATCCCTCATTGAGAAGAACAAAGATCTACGTTAGCCCTGCCGAACCGATCCTATATCTGGGTTAACACCGAAGGGTGCAGTCTCCACTCTGTAGAGATAGGATCTCCCCTGGAAATATCTACCAAGATACTTTAACCTGAGTGACAGGAATTGCACACAGCTCCATATGAGCAGATAACGGGCCAGGTTTAAGGGAGGGATTGGCCGGGGGGGCTTTACTTAACTCATCGCGCTCTAGTGACTCCCTGTGGTGGGCCGGGCCCCTGCAAGCTGACCTTGGTCATTAGTGTTTCCTCTGACACATTGGCGCGGCTGGCTTCCGGGTTAAGGCGGGACCACACAAATAGCCAGCTTTTGAAGCAGACAGGCATTAGGACCTCGGGGAATATTGACATAATGACACCACAACAATCAGTATGGCGTCAACAAAGATGGTCGACTCACTTCGAATTCTTAGGAAACTATGCCGTTTTTAGTTTTTTATGTATTATTTCCCACATCGTTACCTCTGGAAATCTTAAGTCTTATTACATATGCCGGGAAGAACTATTGGATATAAGAGCAACGTCAACTTACCAACATTACGATCAGGAATATGACTTTCCCGAAGCGGATCCTCTGTTTGGACCACCACCCAGGATAATGGAGCTAATTCCAGTAGGCAATCCAAAACAATGACGCCGCAGAAGGGGCAGACAAAGCTGCCACCTGGCCAGGCTCCGTAGACTTACACATTGCACACCACTCCCGAGTACACTACTAGCCAATGTTCAGTCGCTTGACATCAAGGTAGATTACATTTGAGCAAGGGTTGACTTCCAGAGAGACATCAGAGATTGTAACATTCTCTGTTTCTCAGAAAGATGGCTCTCTCGGAATATGTTTTCGGAAACGGTTCAGCCACCGCGCTTCTCCATGCATCACGCCGACAGAGATAAACAAAAAGGAAAAGGAAGGGCGTGGGTGTATGCTTTATGATTAACGACTCATGGTGTAATCATAACAACATCCAGGAACTCAAGTCCTTCTGCTCACCGGATCTAGAATTCATTACAATCAAGTGCCAGCCATTTTAACTACCTGGAGAATTCTCGTCAGTTATAGTCACAGCTGTGAACATTCCCCCTCAAGCAGACACCAAGACGGCCATCAAGGAACTTCACTTGAAACCATATGCAAACTGGAAACCATACATCCTGAGGTTGAATTTATTGAAGCTGGGGATTTTAACAAAGCAAATTTGAGAACAAGTCTACCTAAATTCCTACAGCATATTGATTGCGCTACACCCACATGCAACACACTCGACCACTGCTACTCTAACTTCCGTGACACATACAAAGCCCTCACCCGCTATCGCATCGGCAAATCCGGCCATGACGCCATCCTGCTCCTTCCGACTTATAGGCAAAAACTCAAACAGGATGTACTAGTGACGAGAAACAGTCAACGCTGGTCCGACCAATCAGAAGCCACGCTTCAAGATTGTTTTGATCTCGCGGACAGCCTCCGAGAACAACATTGACCTATACGCTGACTCGTGAGTGCATTTATAAAGAGGTGCATTGGAGACGTTGTACCCACTGTGACTATTAAAACCTACCCTAACCAGAAACCGTGGCTGGACGGTGGCATTCGCGCAAAACTGAAAACGCGATCCACCGCGTTTAACCATGGAAAGAGGTCTGGGAAAATGTCTGAATATTTTTTTTTTTACCTTTATTTTACTAGACAAGACAGTTAAGAAACAAATTCTTATTTTCAATGACAGCCTAGGAACAGTGGGTTAACTGCCTGTTTAGGGGAAGAATGACAGATTTGTACCTTGTCCGCTCAGGGATTTGAACTTGCAACTTTTGGTTACTAGTCCAACACTCTAACCACTAGGCTACCCTATAAACAGAGTAGCTTTTCCATCCGCAAGGTAATCAAACAAGTGAAATGGTGTTCATTGACTATAGCTCAGCATTCAACACCATAGTACCCTCCAAGCTCCTCATAAAGCTGGAGTTCCTGGGTATCAACTGTGCAATTGGGTCCTGGGCTTTCTGACAGGCCGCCCCCAGGTTTTGAAGGTAGGAAACATCTCCACTTCGCTGATCCTCAACACTGGGGCCCCACAAGGGTGCGTGCTCAGCCCCCTCCCGTACTCCCTATTCACCCACGACTGTGTGGCCATGCACGCCTCCAACTCAATTATCAAGTTTGCAGTCGACACAACAGTAGTGGGCTTGATTACCAACAGCGACGAGACAGCCTACAGGGAGGAGGTGACAGCACTCGGAGTGTGCTGTCAGGAAAACAACCTCTCACTCAACGTCAACAAAACAAAAGAGATGATCGTGGACTTCAGGAAAATGCAGAGGGAGAACCCCCTATCCACATCGAAGGGACAGCACTGGAGAAGGTGGAAAGTTTTAAGTTCCTCGGCGTACACATCACAGACAAACTGAAACGGTCCACTCACACAGACAGTGTGGTGAAGAAGGCGCAATAGTGCCTCTTCAACCTCAGGAGGCTGAAGAAGTTTGGCTTGTCACCCAAAACCCTGACAAACTTTTACGGATGCACAATCGAGAGCATCCTATCACCGCCTGGTACAGCAAATGCACTGCCCTCAACCGCAAGGCTCTCCAGAGGGTGTTGCGGTCTGCACAATGCATCACCGGGGGCAAACTACCTGCCCTCCATGACACCTACAGCACCCGATGTCACAGGAAGGCCAAAAAGATCATCAAGGACATCAACCACCCGAGCCACTGCCTGTTCACACCGTTACCATCCAGAAGGCGAAGTCAGTACAGGTGCATCAAAGCAGGACCGAGAGACAGCTTCTAGAAAAACAGCTTCTAGAGACTGAAAAACAGCTTCTATCTCATGTTTCTCACTACTAAACAGCAATCCCTAACTCAGAGAGGCTGCTGTCTACATTTAGACCCAATCACTGGCCACTTTAAAACCTCTTTGGGACTGGAGGGCAGTATTGAGTAGCTTGGATGAATAAGGTGCCGAGAGTAAACTGCCTGCTACTCAGGCCCAGAAGTTTCTAAAACTGTTTGAATGATGTCTGTGAGTATAACAGAACTCATATGGCAGGCAAATATCTGAGAAAAAAAATCCACTTCCTGTTTTCTTTTTTCTGGAGGTGGCAGATTTTCAACCAAGGTCTCATTGAAATTACAACGAGATGTGGATGAGTTTTCACTTCCTACGCCTTCCACTAGATGTCAGCAATCAATAGAACCTTGTCTGATGACTAATGTGAAGGGGGGTCGATTGACAGGTTTGTAGTTTTTCAAGTCATTGCCTATCCAATATACAGTGTCTATGAGTTTATATTGCACTTCATTAGGCTTCCACTAGATGTCAACAGTCTTTAGAACCTTGTTTCAGGCTTCTACTGTGAAGGGGGAGCAGATATGAGCTGTTTGAGTCAGGGGTCTGGCAGAATGCCATGAGCTCAGTCAGGCGCGCGGCCCTGTTCCTTTTCATGCAAATTAATTACTTAATCATACAATGTGATTTTCTGGATTTTTGTTTTACATTCCGTCTCTCACAGTTGAAGTGTACATATGATAAAAATTACAGACCTCTACATGCTTTATAAGTAGGAAAACCTGCTAAATCTGCAGTGTATCAAAAACTTGTTCTCCCCACTGTATGTTTTTCTGTGAATTGGTGCTGACCTAACATAATCGCAAGGTATGCTTTCGTTGTAAAGCCTTTTTGAAATCAGACACTGTGGCTTGATTAACGAGAAGTTTATCTTTAAAATAGTGTATAATACTTGTATCTTTGAGAAATTTTAATTATGAGATTTCTGTTGTTTTGAATTTGGCGCCCTGCAATTTCACTGGCTGTTGTTGAGGTGGGACGCTAGCATATCCCAGAGAAGTTAATAAATGGATCACTAATCACTTTATACAATGCACTCTAAATAATGCCACTTTAATATTGTTTACATATCTTACATTACTCATATCACATGTATATACTGTATTTTATACCATCTATTGCACCTTGCCTATGCCGCTCGGCCATCGCTCATCCATATACTTACATGTACATATTCTCATGCACCCCTTTAGATTTGTGTGTATTAGGTAGTTGTTGGGGAATTGTTAGACTACTTGTGAGATGTTACTGATATTTGATTTGACAAGGAGGAGGATGCAGAGCGAACTGCAGACTGTACCCCCTTGTCACCATCCTCATCACCCATGGTGAATGACCATACATTATCTCCTGAAGGGACAGTGCACCACCTTGAGGACTGTGCAAAAGAAAATTGGGTGTCATGCTCTTTTTAATATCCACCACTCTTGACAATTGTGTGTCTGAATGTGAGGAAGGAATTATGTTTATTATGCTCAAACCTGGACAATACCACACTTTCAATACCCCTGAACACAGAGGAACCTTGGTACCGCCATTCTGATACCCGGGTTTGGGGACTTCAGCAACAGTATTGATCAAGCCATTTAGGAGCACTGTTGCCACAGTAAATTAATAGGGAGCAGGGCCTTCTGCTAGGGTTGCAAGGTCTGCTCCTTCTGCCACGACCCAGCATGGCATCTGTGCCAAGATGTCTGCCACTGCCCAGAAGCACCAAGATGGTCAAAAACTGACCTTGAATAGCTACTAGCTATTTAGTCATTGTTAGCCACTGCTAGCGGCCTTTACCCTCTGCACAGGCACCAGCTGTTTTTTAGCCTGGATAATACCTACCAGCCTCGGACTGTTTTTCTCCAATACAACGCCGGATTCCTGCCGTAAACCCTGGACCATTACTCCTGATTATCACAGCTAGCTAACGACCACCTAGTGATCCAGCCCCGAAGCTAGCCCTGAACCAGGCTGATCTCCCGGCTATCAAACAAAATTACTACAACTACAATACCTCTTTCACCATCTGGCCCGGTCCCTTTGTCGACACGACGACCTGCCAGACCACCACGACTGGTCCGCAGACGTAATTCCATCCGACGTCGGAGCAGACGCTTCTACTAGCCCCGGCCTGTTAACTTTAAACGGCGTGTCTCCCGCTTGCTAGAGTAGCAACGACTACCCCACGGCTTCCCTGTTCCAGCTATTGCTGTTCACTGGACCTTACGATCACTTGACTACATAGCTGATGCCTGCTGGACTGTTCATTTATCACGGTACTCCACTTTGTTTACTTATGTTTATCTGTCAGCCCTAGCCCCGAACTCAGGCCCCGAACTCAGGCCCTGTGGGTAGTTAAACGACCCTCTCTGCCCATTCATCACCATTTTACCTGTTGTTGTTGTCTTAGCTGATTAGCTGTTGATTAGCTGTTGTTAGCTAGCTCTCCCATTCAACACCTGTGATTGCTTTATGCCTCGCGTTATGTTTCTCTCAAATGTCAATATGGCTTGTATACTGTTGTTTAAGATAGTTATCATTGTTTTAGTTTACTGCGGAGCCCCTAGTCCCACTCTATATGCCTCAGATACCTCTTTAGTCCCACCTTCCACATATGCGGTGACCTCACCCAGTATAACCAGCATGTCCAGAGATGCGACCTCTCTTATCATCACTCAGTGCCTGGGCTTACCTCCACTGTACCTGCACCCCACCATACCCCTGTCTGCACATTATTCCCTGAATTTTTTCTACCACGCCCAGAAATCTGTTCCTTTTATTCTCTGTCCCCAACGCACTAGCCAGTTTTGCTAGCCTTTAGCCTTACCCTCATCCTACTCCACCTCTGTTCCCCGGGTGATGTGGAGGTTAACCCAGGCCCTGCGTGTCCCCAGACACTCTCATTTGTTGACTTCTCTAATTAAAAAAAAACTTGATTTCACGCATGTTAACATCAGAAGCATCCTCGCTAAGTTTGTTTTCCTCACTGCTTTAGCACACTCCGCCAACCCTGATGTCCTTGCTATGTCTAAACATTTTCCGTCAAGATGGAACTGCCAAACGGGGAGGAGTTGCAATCTACTGCAGAGATAGCTTGCAAAGTTATGTCATACTTTCCAGGTCTATGCCCAAACAGTTCGTGCTTCTTATAAAAAAAAATGAATCTCTCCAGAAATAAGTCTCTCACTGTTGCCGCCTGTTATAGACCCCCCTCAGCTCCCAGCTGTGCCCTGGACACCATATGTGAATTGATTGCCCCCCCGTCTATCTTCAGAGTTTGTTCTGTTAGGTGACCTAAACTGGGATATGCTTAACTCTCCAGCAGTCCTACAATTTAAGCTAGATTCCCTCAATCTCACACAAATGATCAAGGAAACCACCAGGTACAACCCTAAATCCGTAAACATGGGCACCCTCATAGATATTATCCTGACCAACTTGCCCTCTAAATACACCTCTGCTGTTTTCAATCAGGATCTCAGCGATCACTGCCTCATTGCTTGCATCCGCTATGGGTCCGGGGTCAAACGGCCACCCATCATCACTGTCAAACGCTCACTAAAACACTTCTGTGAGCAGGCCTTTCTAATCGACCTGGCCCGGGTATCCTGGATGGATATTGACCTCATCCCGTCAGTCAAGGATGCCTGGTCGTTCTTTAAAAGTAATTTCCTCACCATCTTAAATAAGCATGCCCCTTTCAAAGAAATGTAGAACTAAGAACAGATATAGCCCTTGGTTCACTTCAGACCTGACTGCCCTTGACCAGCACAAAAACATCCTGTGGCGGACTGCAATAGCATCGAATAGTCCCCGCGATATGCAACTGTTCAAGGAATTCAGGAACCAATACACGCAGTCAGCCAGGAAAGCAAAGGCTAGCTTTTTCAAACAGGAATTTGCATCCTGTAGCTCTAACTCCCAAAGGTTTTGGGACACTGTAAAGTCCATGGAGAACAAGAGCACCTCCTCCCAGCTGCCCACTGCACTGAGACTTAGTAACACAGTCACCACCGATAAATCCATGATAATCGAAAATTTCAATAAGCATTTCTCTACGGCTAGCCATGCTTTCCACCTGGCTACCTCAACCCCGGCCAACAGCTCCGCACCCCCCGCAGCTACTCGCCCGAGCCTCACCAGCTTCTCCTTCACCCAAATCCAGATAGCAGATGTTCTGAAAGAGCTGCAAAACCTGGACCCGTACAAATCAGCTGGGCTAGACAATCTGGACTCTCTCTTTCTAAAACTAAAACTGCCACCATTGTTGCAACCCCTATTACCAGTCTGTTCAACCTTTCTTTCGTATCGTCCGAGATCCCTAAAGATTGGAAAGCTGCAGCGGTCATCCCCCTCTTCAAAGGGGGAAAAACTCTAGATCCAAACTGTTATAGACCTATATCCATCCTGCCCTGCCTTTCTAAAGTCTTCAAAAGCCAATTTAATAAACAGATCACCTACCATTTCGAATCCCACAGTACCTTCTCCCTAATGCAATCCGGTTTCCGATCTGGATTGCCACGCTCAAGGTACTAAACGATATCATAACCACCATCGATAAAAGACAATACTGTGCAGCCGTCTTCATCGTGGCCTAGGCTGTCGACTCTGTCAATCAACGTATTCTTATGGGCAGACTCAATAGCCTTGGTTTCTCAAATGACTGCCTCGCCTGGTTCACCAACTACTTCGCAGACAGAGTTCAGTGTGTCAAATCGGAGGGCCTGTTGTCCGGACCTTTGGCAGTCTCTATGGGGGTACCACAGGGTTAAATTCTCGGGCGGACTCTTTTCTCTGTATATATCAACGATGTCGCTCTTGCTGCTGGTGATTCCCTGATCCACCTCTACGCAGAAGACACCATTCTGTATACATTTGGCCCTTCTTTGGACACTGTGTTAACTAACCTCCAGACAAGCTTCCATACAACACTCCTTCTTTGGCCTCCAACTGCTCTTAAATGCTAGTAAAACCAAATGCATGCTTTTCAACCGTCCGCTGCCCCCACCCGCCCACCCGACAAGGATCACTACTCTGGACGGTTCTGATCTAGTATTATTACAAATTACTACAAATACCTAGGTGTCTGGTGAAACTGTAAACTCTCCTTCCGGACTCACATCAAACATCTCCAATCCGAAAGCAAATCTAGAATCGGCTTCCTATTTCACAACAAAGCCTCCTTCACTCACCGCTGCAGTTACTGCACTTTTACTGCAGTTACAAAATTGCAATCTCTTTTTGTAAACAAAGAAAATATTGGCCACAAAATCAACATGTTTTTAGGCCATTTGAGTCTGTGGACTTGAAACCCATTGAAAGCATGTGGTTTTAATTGAACAGGGCAGTCCTGTGTTTTTGTGTGTTTCCAATTTCCACAATCCAGCTCTTCAGCATCCTCTCATTAAACGGCCTGCTGCACTGGTCTGCACTGCCAGGGCATTATCAGTGCCCATGGTCTTCCAATGCCTCACAATTTAAACCAAGCTCCAGGATTTTAACTAGATGCCTACACAATACAACTTAACTACATATTATAGACCCTTCAGAAGACCAAGTCCACCACCTAAATTGTAATTTTAAATACAGAACATATAGGCTATTTGTTATACGTTCAAAACGATTATGCAATGTGCTATAGGCTAATGCAAGGGTGCAATCATCATTGCCAAGTTTGACTTACACTGCTATTTTGTCCGGACGAATGCACCATGGCTTGGTTATGAGCTGAATCCCCGGTGAGTGCGAACGTAGAACTAATGAGTTTCAACTCATCATGTTGCCCCGGGGTTGAGGCATCTTCACCGTTCCATCCGAATCCGGACCAAGTTGCTCTGCTCTCCGCCGTCTGGAAGCTACGCTTTCGTCTCCTTCCACGGCTCCTAAAACTTGCTCCAACCTTGTTTTTTGATAATTCACGTAGTTTAAGTATATTTTCTCTTCCAAAACAATTAATCTTATTATGTCTAGTGATTTTGACGGATACTTTATTGAGGGTGGCAGATGGAATATAAATGCCCGAGCCACTTTGATGCTGATAAAGCTCCTCAGAACTGGAAAGTTTCTCCCTGCTCTGACGTGTTTTAAATCCACGGCTGTATGATTTATTTGCAAAGTGCTGCTCGGATTTACGCACCGAAATGACCTCCCCATCACCGGAGACGCGCGCTAAATATTCCGCAACTTTGACTTCTTTACATCTGCCATTGAACGGGTGACAACGTGGTGACTTCTCTGCTAACCCCACAATTTCATCCTCTGATACTTTTCCAAATGGGTCAAATACCACTTCAGAGAGTTCACGGGGAGCCGGCTTGATAACGGGGAGTTGGCATGATGGAATGCACCTTATCTCCGTTTTGATCAAGTCCAGGGTGGAAGTTAAGGTAAAGAGCCACATCCACATAGCAATGTAACAATAAGAGCAGCAGCCGGGTACGGTTGCCTCCATCCTTGGTTAAAGTTAGTCCGCTTTGAATTGTGTCTTGTAGATAATATAATACTTTTGAGGGTTTGATTTATTATCTGTTGAATCGTTCGTTTCGGGAACGTAGGTTGATACGGTGCGCGAAGAAGTGCTCAAACAAGTAGTGATGCGAACGATGCACTGAGGAGGAGCTGGCGGTTAGATTCAGTCATGATAGGAGAGAAAAGAGAGGGGCTATATTTCCCATGTGCTTTCTTCCACATGATCTCAACCACGATAGAAAAATAATGATTGGAACATATTTACCATGATTACATTTCCATTTGAGGTGACTTACTGTTTAGTGGAATTTAGTCTCTGGATAACATAGAAAATTAGAAATGATTTTAGTCATATTTTAACAAGGAACAACCCTTAAAACATACTGATGCATTGTTAATGATGTACTCCATTGGACCAATTGATGCATATAGGCTGTTTAATTTTTGTCAAGATATTTTGGGTACACTTTCAAATCAACTTAGCCTATGTATTTATTTTTGCTCAGAGCAGTCTTTGGGGACCTTAACTATGTCCACACTTTGTATTGTCATTAATATGTCATTAATAGACCAATTATAAGACATGTGTTCATAATTTGCAATTCCTTATTAGTATATTACATTTTCAAACGCAAGTAACATGGGTAAGAGTTATGATAGATCACTTATAAGGCATTTCTTAATGAATAGTAAATCAATAAATCATAATTATATTCATATAACATTTTAATACCCCTGTTCAAAATAATTTATCTTGTCAATGTCATTCTTACAAACTCATTTATAAATCATTACTAAAAAATAACCCTCCCTTGATATCTTTTCATTTTCTATCAGAATGGACGGTTAACTGAGCAAAGAGCATCAGATATTCAGCAGTAACATTCCTTCAGACAGCAATATGTAGTGACTCAAGGATATTATCCTGCCCATCACCGTGTCATTTGCTCCGGACTTTCACCTTAGTTAATGCCATGGAATTACAAGTGTTGAAATAATAATGTGAAATACAGTGCACTCTTGTAAAAAAAAAGAGTTATCTAGAACCTAACTGGGTTCTTCAGCTGTCCCATTTAAATAACCGTTTTTGGTTCCGGGTAAAACAATATTGTGTTCAATGTAGAACCCTTTCCACATGGAACCCAAAAGGGTTCTACCTGGAACCAAAAACGTTTCTATCTGCAAGCAAAAATGGTGTTCCTAAGGAGACAGCCCAATAAAACCTGTTTGGGATAGGGGGCAGCATTTTCACGTTTGGATGAAAAGCGTGCCACGAGTAAACTTCCTGCTACTCTGGCCCAGAAGCTAATATATGCATATTATTAGTAGTATTGGATAGAAAACACTCGGATGTTTCTAAAACTGTTTGAATGATGTCTGTGAGTATAACATAACTCATATGGCAGGCAAAAACCTGAGGTTTGTAGTTTTTCAACTCATCGCCTATCGAATATACAGTGTGTATACACTATATACACTATGAAGTGTCCTAAGGCTTCCACTGGATGTAAACAGTCTTTAGAACGTTGTTTGAGGCGTCTACTGTGAAGGAGGGGGGAATGAGAGCTGATTGAGTCAGGGGTTTGCCAGAGTGGCATGAGCTGATCACGCGTGCACATGTGAGAGTGACCTGCATTCCATTGCAATTCTAAAGACAATGGAATTCTCCGGTTGGAACATTATTGAAGATTTATGTTAAAAACATCCTATAGATTGATTCTATACATCGTTTGACATGTTTCTACGAACTGTAATATGACTTTTTGAACTTTTCGTCTGAACTTTCGCCTGGACTTGCCCGCGACTCGTGAGTTTGGATTTGTTTACCAAACACGCTAACAAAAGGAGGTATTTGGACATAAATGATGGACTTTATCGAACAAAACAAACATTTATTGTGGATCTGGGATTCCTGGGAGTGCATTCTGATGAAGATCATCGAAGGTAAGTGAATATTTATAACGTTATTTCTGACTTTTACTGACTCCACAACATGGCGGGTATATGCATGGCTTGTTTTTGTGTCTGAGAGCCGTACTCAGATTATTACATGGTTTGCTTTTTCCGTAAAGCATTTTTGAAATATGACAGCGGCTGCATTAATGAGAAGTATATCTATAATTCTGTGCATAATAGTTGTATCTTTTATCAATGTTTATTATGAGTATTTCTGTAAATTGATGTGGCTCTCTGAAAATTTGCCTGATGTTTTCGAGGCACAACATTACTGACCATAAAGCGTCAATGTAAACTGAGATTTTTGGATATAAATATTAACTTTATCGAACGAAACATACATGTATTGTGTAACATGAAGTCCTATGAGTGACATCTGATGAAGATCATCAAAGGTTAGTGATTCATTTTATCTCTATTTCTGCTTTTTGTGACTCCTCTCTTTGGCTGGAAAATGGCTGTGTGTTTTTGTGACTTGGCTCTGACCTTACATAATCATATTGTGTGCTTTTGCTGTAAAGTATTTTCGAAATCGGACACGATGGGTAGATTAACAAGAAGTTAAGCTTTAATTTGGTGTTTTGCACTTGTGAATGTATGAAAGTTACATATTTCAAAAAAATATTTTTGAATTTCGCGCTCTGCCTTTTCAGCTGAATGTTTTCGAGGGGTTCCCCTAGCCATAAGACGTTTTAACACCCGCCCAGTCGCACAAATGTGCCGGAAGAAACATTGTTCAACTGACGACCGAGGTCAGCCTGCAGGCGCCCGGACCGCCACAAGAAGTCACTAGAGCACGATGAGCCAAGTAAAGCCCCCCTGGCCAAACCATCCCCTAACCCGGGAATTGCCTTAGACCGCTGTGCCACTTGGGATGCCAATACAATACTTCTTTATGCAACAGGGATCTTATGTTTGTTTTCGGTAACACGTGACACCCAACGTCATAACACATTATGACACCAACATAAGAGTGTCAAAACCCATATTTATTCAATTGTGTTTTTGCCCTAGCACTACACATCTGATTAAAATGATCAACTAATCACCAAGCTTTGCTAATTTGAATTAGCTGTGTAGTGTTAGGGAAGAAAGCAAAATGTGAGGACCGAGTTTGGAAAATGCTGGTCTACACACATAGGCCTATAATCATGATTGAAATTCCCAATCACCCATCCATCTGCATTAGGCTGATGTCTGATGCAGCATAACCAAAACAGATTGAGACATCTAGTGCACACTGCATTGCTAATGGCTGCAAATGAAATATGTCTCTGTGCTGCTGACCCCTCCATGTAACAGGAACATGTCCCAGCTCAAGCAAAGAGATGGGGAGGACAGTTCAATATAGAGACGCTCTAAAGCATCAGTCAAGTCCAACCTCATCCTATTGATTAACTGTTACTCAGGACTAGAATGAAAGAGTTGGCATGGTGAGGATGGCTTCCACATCTAATAGAGCCCCAATGTTTGATTCAGTCCAAGTAGTCATTGCACAGTATGAAGGATTTCATATATTATATTCTCTGGCCAATGTATTGCCATAATTCTGCATATTTTCAGCAACTTCATGCACAACTATTATGCTAATAAAGTGAATGATTGTTGTATTACTTTTACAGAATAGTATCTTAGAGTTTGACCTACTCATTATGTTAGCTGTGCTGGACACTCAGTCAGATTGGCAAATGGTAATTTCCAAAGATGACAACAGGTCATGGGCCAATTTTGAAAATGAACACAATAAGCATGCTTTTGTGTTAGCTCCTCAAACTTTTAGATAATAGGGTTTCAATGGGGTTAAACCTTCTTAAGGATCTCTACAGATCGGTATCCCACCCACGGGATGGTTGAGCTAATGTGTGCTAATGTGATTAGCATGAGGTTGTAAGTAACAAGAACATTTCCCAGGACAAACCTTACAATCTTGTTAATTTAACTGCACTGTCCAATTTACAGTAGCTATTACAGTGAAATAATACCATTCTATTGTTTGAATAGACATCTTTGGACACGGTATTAACAAACCTCCAGACGAGCTTCAATGCCATACAACACTCCTTCCGTGGCCTCCAACTGCTCTTAAACGCAAGCAAAACCAAATGCATGCTCTTCAACCCATCGCTGCCCCCACCCGCCCTCCCGTCTAGCATCATTACTCTGTACGGTTCTGACTTAGAATTCGTGGACAACACCAAATACCTAGGTGTCTGGTTAGACTGTAAACTCTCCTTCCAGACTCACATTAAGCATCTCCAATCCAAAATTAAATCTAGAATTGGCTTCCTATTTCACAACAAAGCATCCTTCACTCATGCTGCCAAACATACCCTCATAAAACTGACTATCCTGCCGAACCTAGACTTCGGCGATGTCATTTACAAAATAGCCTCCAACACTCTACTCAGCAAATTGGATGTAGTCTATCACAGTGCCATCCGTTTTGTCACCAAAGCCCCATATACTACCCACCACTGCGACCTGAATGCTCTCGTAGGCTGGCCCTCGCTTCAAATACGTCACCAAACCCACTGGCTCCAGGTCATCTATAAGTCTTGCTAGGTAAAGCCCTGCCTTATCTCAGCTCACTGGTCACCATAGCAGCACCCACCCGTAGCACGCGTTCCAGCAGGTATATTTCACTGGTCACCCCCAAAGTCAACTCCTCCTTTGTTTGCCTTTCCTTCCAGTTCTCTGTTGTCAATGACTGGAATGAATTGCATTGAATGAACTTTAAGCATCAGCTGTCAGAACAGCTTACCGATCATTGCACCTGTACATAGCCCATCTGTAAATACCCACCCAACTACCTCATCCTCATGTTGTTATTTTTTTTTCTCCTTTGCACCCCAGTATCTCTACTTGTACATTCATCTTCTGCACATCTATCACTCCAGTGTTTAATTGCTGAATTGTAATTATTTCGCCACTATGGCCTATTTATTGCCTTACCTCCCTAATCTTATTACATTTGCACACACTGTATATAGACTTTTCTATTGTGTTACTGACTGTACGTTTGTTTATCCCATGTGTAACTTTGTGTTGTTTGTGTCGCACTGCTTTGCTCTATATTGGCCAGGTCGCAGTTGTATATGTGAACTTGTTCTCAGCTGGCTTACCTGGTTAAATAAAAGGTTAAATAAAAAAATAATAAAATGGTATCAAGAATATGAAAATCCTTTCTTCGCATCTTGAGCTACAGGCAGTTAAATTTGGGTATGTCATTTTAGGCGAAAGTTGAAAAAAGGGGCGGATCCTTAAGAGGTTTTAATAAAGGTGTATGTCAATGTATGCTCAATACAAAAGTATAATCAACTCATCGAGGCCCTGTCACAAAAATGGAAGATGTAATTACTTAGAAGAGAAAGGAATTAATTCGTCTGCCGCCAATTATAACATGCACGGCTTAAAATGAGTAGTATTAATCGTAAAATGTATCAGTTCCACTTAAGTTTGAGAGGTTTGACAACTATTGACAACAGAATATTCAAGTTAGTTGGGAACAGATTTTTGATTTCCCAATACCGTCGGGTTTATGAACTGATATTTAAAAATATATATTTGATGCATCAATCCATTATTTTCAATTTAAACTATTTTATCAAATGTTCTAGACAAAAATAATGCTCAATATATGGGGCATTGAATGATCATCCCTGTGCAGACTCAAAGCAACAGAATCAATAGATCATCTCTGTTGGTACTGTCATTTCACTTTTGGAGTCAGGTCCAGGAGTGGTTGTTGAGTCATAATGTTTGTGTTCAGATGGACCTACAACCAGTACTGTTAGATCTGAAAAACCATGATCAAGCAATAGGAAATATGATTATACGCTTCGATGTAGTATTCATTTTTAGGGAAATCTCAGTAGCAATGGTACACATAGAGAGGTTAAAGACCCTTGTGAGACATCACAGTAAAATAGAAAGATCATTTGTAAAAGGAAATAGTAAAACGGTAATATACTTGGAAAGACGGGCTAGTTTGTGGACATCTGAGCGATGGAATTAAGATTAGAGGTATTGGTTGATTTGATGATGCACTTGGATTTCAGTATATGTAGGAGGAGGCTATACAGGGCTATGTCATCAAGGCAAAGGGTAGCTACTTTGAAGAATCTCAAAAATAAAATATATTTTGACCTGTTTCAAACTTTTTTGGTTACCTCATGATTCCATATGTGTTATTTCATTGTTTATATGTCTTCACTATTATTCTACAATGTAGAAAATAGTCAAATAAAGAAAAACCCTTGAATGAGTACGTGTCCAAACTTTTGACTGGTTCTGTACGCATATTGAATTGTAATGTTTTTCATTTGGTCCTCCAACCAGGGGAGGGGGTGTTAGAAAAAAAAAAGGGGGATTAGAAATTATTTTATTTTATAGAGTAATCTGTCTGGTAATATCATATCTGATCTATAATATATATAATTACAAAAAATATTGGTCTTTTTTTTCTTATTAGTAATCTACATTATTCATTTCACTCCAACATTTGAGTCTAAACAAAAACCATGCTTACTGGGACCATAAATATAAGAGACTGCATCACTACCTGTGGACTGCAGCCAACGCAGGGAGTTACATTGGATGTTCATTTAGTCATCCAGTTAGATAGGAAGTGCAGTTACAAACATGATTTTCTTATTTTTTTGTGTAATATTTCCACACTATGAGGTTGAAATAACACTCTGAAAATGTGAAAATTATGATGCCCTTTTTGTGTCAGAGCTGTCCCTGGAATTTCAGCCTGTTCAGGTGGGATAGAGTTTTTGGCCCAGATCATGACATCACAGTCTGATCTGATTATTCTGACCAATGACCAGTCATCTTTTATTTGTGTATCCTCCAATTTTGAAGGGGTAAACACCCTAGGCTATAGAGTACGATCCTATCTACCAGTCAGGGCTGTTTATATAAATATATTTACATTTGTATCAACACCCACACGCTCAGACTGAGCATTTCAATGGCAAAAGGAGGCTCATGGTAATAAATTACGAATATATTTGTTATATAAACACCCACAGTTATTTATTAGACTTACATTGATGATTTTAAAATATGTACTGTATTAAAAAGAATGCACGGGGGCTTTAAGCATGAATTTACTAATAATGAGAGTTTCTGGTTTTGTGAAATTAAAACACAGTTAATCCACGGACAATTGCAGTGTCATCATGACAAAAGCTCTGACATCAATTATTATCATTATTGCATATTTTTTTAATTGAATTCATGATATGTCTATTGTACTTCATCAAAACTGTCAAAAGCAACATAGTCATGTGACTTTTTAAAACACAGAGGGAACAAAGTTCTCACAACCAGTATTGACCATTATAATGCATGTTTTGTCATGTCTTGTTGCCTTGTTTCTAGAAATGGCTGTAATGAGTCAAGCGATGGTTAACTTTTAATTGAGGGTAAATATTTTTTACGTGCCTTGTTGTTTTCAACCCGGTGGAGCAGCGTAGACATTAATGCTGGCTGTTAAACCTAAAGGTTGATAATGATGTAATTTATGCTCAAGAGGCAGTTTGGAATGCTAATCCGCTCATGCTTTCAATCATAGCCTGCTCGCAATATCATAAAATATTTACTTTCTCAGGAACCCTATTCTGTGTGCTGGTGCAAAATCCTCAGCCTCTTGGAGAGGTAAAAAGATAGACTCATATACCCTGCAGTGCTCCTCTGCCATATTGGGATCCTGTCAGGGACATTTAAAATGCTCTGTGATTTTGTCAGATTTCAAATGTCTAACCTTTCCATCTTAGATACTTCACAGTACTAAATATAAGAGTTCCCCCCCCCCGGTATCTTACAAGCATGCTGTTTTGATCTCTAAGGTTGTGATATATGCTTTGGTTAATAATTGATGTCAAGTATGATGTTTCTCTCAATCCTCCTTCATAAGGCTCAAAAAGGACATTCCTGAAAACGAGAGGGATCTCCTGAAATATGAAATATTTTACTTAGTGAATGACTGATGCACTGTGTGGGAGTTGTCTCTAACGGTAATTCAGCAAACCTCAGTGGTTTATTGGGCTGTCATGGCCTTTAGATTGCTCAGGATAGACTGGGATGACCTCATTAAAGGTCTAACATATGGAGCTAGCAACCTGTGCACTGGACTTTCTGCAAGAGTTTTTGCAGGAGAAAAAACTAAAGTGAAACTCTCCTTGTTTATATTAAGTCTCGCATGACTAATTAGGCAGGCGAAAAAGTCTGAAAACCTCAATTTAGCCACAAGGAACCTTCTTTCACTGGAACTACACAAAACTCTGAGACTACAGTAAGCCTACTCAGGGCCAGGCTGGAATTACTTCTGCTCCACAAGAAGCCCCCACTATAGTGGAGAGGAGAGGGAAAAAACAAAGCAACATAAGACCCGAGGCTGTTGACTTAAAGAATGGAACACAGAGAGAGCAGCAGGGCTGGTGTATATCATACTCAGTTACAAAACGGCAACTGTAATCTGTTACGTTACCAGCAAAAAAAATTGTAATCAAATTACAGATACTTTTGAGTGTCACGGCATCATCGGACTGCGCTTGTTGTCATTGCAGGCAATCTCAACGCTGTGTGTTACAGGGAAGACATCCTCCTCCCTCATGTGGTAACCTTCCTGCAGGCTCATCCTGACATGACCCTCCAGCATGACAACGCCACCAGCCATACTGCTCCTTCTGTGCGTGACTTCCGGCAAGACAGGAATGTCAGTGGTCTGCCATGGCCAGCGAAGAGCCCGGATCTCAATCCCATTGAGCGCGACTGGGACCTGTTGGATCGGAGGGTGAGGGCTAGGGCCATTGCCCTCAGAAATGTCCGGGAACTTGCAGGTGCCTTGGTGGAAGAGTGGGGTAACATCTCACAGCAAGAACTGGCACATATGGTGCAGTCCATGAGGAGGAGATGCACTGCAGTACTTCCTGCAGCTGGTGACCACACCAGATACTGACTGTTACTTTTGAATTTGATCCCCCCCTTTGTTCAGGGACACATTATTATATTTCCGTTAGTCACATGTCGGTGGAACCTGTTCAGTTTATGTCTCAGTTGTTGAATCTTATGTTCATACAAATATTCACACATGCTAAGTGTACTGAAAATAAATGCAGTTGACAGTGAGATTTTTTGCTGGGTTTATATACAGTATATACACTACCTTTCAAAATATTGATGTCACTTAGAATTGTCCTTGTTTTTGAATGAAAAGCACATTTTCTGTCCATTAAAATAACATCAAATTGATCAGAAATACAGTGTAGACATTGTTCATGTTGTAAATTAATATAGTTGCTGGAAAAGGCAGATTTTTTATGGAATATCTACATAGGCATACAGAGGACCATTATCAGAAATAATCACACCTGTGTTCCAATGGTACGTTGTGTTAGCTAATCCAAGTGTATGATCTTAAAAGGCTAATTGATCATTAGAAAACTATTTTGCAATTATGTTTGCACAGCTGAAAACTGTGTTCTGTTTAAAGAAGCAATAAAACTGGCCTTCTTTAGACTAGTTGAGTATCTGGACATCAGCATTTGTGGATTCGATTACAGGCTCAAAATGGCCAGGAACAAAGAACTTTCTTTTGAAACTTGTCAGTCTATTCCATGTGAGAAATTTAAAAGAAACTGAAGATCTCGTACAACGCTGTGTACTACTCCCTTCAGAGAACAGCGCAAACTGTCTGTAACAAGAATAGAAAGAGGAGTGGGAGGCCCTGGTGCAAAACTGAGCATGAGGACAAGTAAATTAGAGTGTCTAGTTTGAGAAACAGACGCCTCACAAGTCCTCAACTGGCAGCTTCATTAAATAGTAACCTCAGAACACCCGTCTCAATGTCACAAGTGAAGAGGCGACTCCGGGATGCTGGCCTTCTAGGCAGAGTTCCTCGGTCCAGTGTCTGTTCTTTTGCCCATCTTAATATTTTATTTTTATTGGCCAATCTGAGATATGTCTTTTTCTTTGCAACCCTGCCTAGATGGCCAGCATAATTTTAATATCAAGGATGGTCACCCCTTGCATCCATAGCTCTGTCTAATAATCTGACAGTGGTTACATTTCTCCAGGCCCATCCTTCATTTTTTTACCAAAACAGAGGCGGGGCAACAATTTTGTTATTGTTTTATCTGTGGGTTTGCTCTTTTCACAGCTGCATATTATCAAGATATCAAAGTGTTACCAACAATATTGTAAACAATAGGCCAAAATCAAACGCAGCAAATGGCATTCGTTTTTCACATGTAAATGGTACTTTTCAGTAGTGCTCAAAGCATGCCATTCCATGAGCGCAGCATTTAATTTTCAACTCAAATCAATGAGCCCAATCAGTCCTCCATGACAACAAAATCCTAAACACCACAGTAGGGCTGGCTAATAAATCCTTAGTTTTGGGGTTATGCTCAGATAAATCAACTTGGCTAATCTATGCTTCCATATTTACAGGTCCTATTCTTGAAGATCAAGGGTTATAATATTTATCGGAATGATTGGAATTCTGCTAGACTTTGGTTTTTAATGTTAAGATATAATTTAATCGTGTTATTATATGTAGTCGGAAGCACCGGGTTAGAAGAAGCCTACATAACCCGTAAAGTAAAATGTAACATCCATATATGGCAAGCTAGGTAAACTTTAACATTGATTTATCCTGCAATAGATGTCATTCAATTGGGAACATTCATTTTTGTCTTCTTCTCATGCCTCTTAAGCGGAAAGTAATCTAAACGTAACTGAATGTCAATCAAGTTACTGAGTTTGGGTAATCCAAAAGTTAAGTTAATGATTACAATTTTGGACAGGTAACTAGTTACTGTAATGGATCATGTTCAGAAAGTAACCTACCCAACCCTGATCACACTACATCATAGTGAACTCCCAAAGCTGTTTCTAATGGGACACTTAAGAGGGAGGGGAGTGACTGACTGTGTTCAACCCAGCGAGAAGTGGATAGAGGGAGGACAAAGAGATGAGAGGACACTGTCTAACCTGGTTGAAGGCAACAGATCAAACATGATGGCACTGTACTCGTGTCCACCACTTGTGCCAAAGGCCTCAGAGAATGTTGGTGTGATGCAAGAAAAAACTATCTCTAAATAAGCTTCTCAGTTCATATCATATCAAACATGATAATGGCGCCGGAAGAAATGGCAGCGGTTTTACGGGCGCCCAACCAATTGTGCTATTATGTGTTTTTTTCGCGTTATTTATAACTTATGTTGTACATAATGTTTCTGCAACCGTATCTTACGGCAAAAAAGAGCTTCTGGATATCAGGACAGCGATCACTCACCGCGGATTAGACGAAGATTGTCTTGTGCGTCTTGTTTGTTGAAGAAACATTCTCCAATCACCCTGCAGGGCCGACATCCATGTTATTTGCAAGAGGAAGCGACGCAGGTACAGAGGACAAAGAGCCGGATGCCTGGTCAGGATCCAAAAAGGCGAGTGTGAAAGCTGCCGTTACCGTCAATACTACTCGCCAACACTACTCGCCAACACTACTTGCCAACGAGCAATCATTGGACAATACACTAGACGAGGTACGATCACAAATATCCTACCAACGGGACATCAAAAACTGTAATATCCCATGTTTCACGGAATCATGGCTGAATGACGACATGGATATTCAGCTAGCAGGATACACGCTGCACCGGCAAGATAGAACAGCACACTCCGGTAAGACAAGAGGGGGGGGGGGGGGGTCTGTGCATATTTGTAAACAACAGCTTGTGCACGAAATCGAAGGAAGTCTCCAGATTTTGCTCACCTGAAGTAGAGTATATTGTGATAAATTGCAGGCCACACTACTTGCCTAGAAAGTGTTCCGCTATACTTTTCGTGGCTGTTTATTTACCACCACAGAAAGATGCTGGCACTAAGACCGCACTCAGTCAGCTGTATAAGGAAATAAATAAACAGGAAACCACTCATCCAGAGGCGGCGCTCCTAGTGGCCGGAGAATTTAATGCAGGGAAACTTAAATCAGTTCTACCAAATTTCCATCAACATGTTAAATGTGCAACCAGAGGGGAAAAAATTCTAAATCACCTGTACTCTACAGACAGAGACGCGTACAAAGCTCCAAAACCACAACTCTATCCTTCTGATTCCTGCTTACAAGCAAAAATTTAAGCAGGAAGCACCAGTGACTCGGTCAGTAAAAAAGTGGTCAGATGAAGCAGATGCTAAACTACAGATCAAATCAAATCAAATGTATTTATTTCGCCCTTCATACATCAGCTGATATCTCAAAGTGCTGTCCAGAAACCCAGCCTAAAACCCCAAACAGCAAGCAATGCAGGTGTAGAGGACTGTTTTGCTATCACAGACTGGAACTTGTTCCGGGATTCTTCCGATGGCATTGAGGAAAACACCACATCTGTCACTGGCTTTATTAATAAGTGCATTGAGGACATCGTCCACTCAGTGACTGTACATACATACCCCATCCAGAGGCCATGGATTACAGGCAACATTCGCACTGAGCTAAAGGGTAGAGCTGCCGCTTTCAAGGTGCGGGACTCTAACCCAGAAGCTTACAAGAAATCCTGCTATGCCCTGCGACGAACCATCAAACAGGCAAAGCATCAATACAGGGCTAAGATTGAATCATACTACACCGGCTCCGACACCGGCTCTGACGCTCGTCTTTTGTGGCAGGGCTTGCACACTATTAAAGACTACAAAGGGAAGCACAGCCGCGAGCTGCCCAGTGACACGAGCCTACCAGACGAGCTAAATCACTTCTATGCTCGCTTTGAGGCAAGCAACACTGAGGCATGCATGAGAGCATCAGCTGTTCCAGGTGATTGTGTAATCACGCTCTCCGTAGCTGACGTGAGTAAGACCTTTAAACATGTCAACATACACAAGGCTGCGGGGCCAGACGGATTACCAGGACGTGTGCTCCGGGCATGTGCTGACCAACTGGCAGGTGTCTTCACTGACATTTCCACATGCCCCTGATTAAGTCTGTAATACCAACATGTTTCAAGCAGACCACCATAGTCCCTGTGCTCAATAACACAAAGGCAACCTGCTTAAATGACTACAGACCCGTAGCACTCACGTCTGTAGCCATGAAGTGCTTTGAAAGGTTGGTAATGGCTCACATCAACACCATTATACCAGAAACCCTAGACCCACTCCAATTTGCATACCACCCAAACAGATCCACAGATGATGGAATCTCTATTGCACTCCACACTGCCCTTTCCCACCTGGACAAAAGGAACAAAAGGAGAATGCTGTTCATTGACTACAGCTCAGCGTTCATCACCATAGTACCCTCAAAGCTCATCACTAAGCTAAGGATCCTGGGACTAAACACCTCCCTCTGTAACTGGATCCTGAACTTCCTGATGGGCCGCCCCCAGGTAGTGAGGGTAGGTAGCAACACATCTGCCACGCTGATCCTCAACACTGGAGCTCCCCAAGGGTGCATACTCAGTCCTCTCCTGTACTCCCTGTTCACCCACGACTGCATGGTCAGGCACGACTCCAACACCATCATTAAGTTTGCAGACGACACAACAGTGGTAAGCCTGATCACAGACAATGATGAGACAGCCTATAAGGAGGAAGTCAGAGACCTGGCCGGGTGGTGACAGAATAACAACCTATCCCTGAACGTCACCAAGACCAAGGAGATTATTGTGGACTACAGGAAAAGGAGGACCGAGCATGCCCCCATTCTCATCGATGGGGCTGTAGTGGAGCATGTTGAGAGCTTCAAGTTCCTTGGTGTCCACATCACCAACAAACTAGAATGGTCCAAACACACCAAGACAGTCATGAAGAGGTTACGACAAAGCCTATTCCCCCTCAGGAAACTAAAAGGATTTGGCATGGGTCCTGAGATCCTCAAAAGGTTCTACAGCTGCAACATCGAGAGCATCCTGACTGGTTGCATCACTGCCTGGTATGGCAACTGCTCAGCCTCTGACCGCAAGGCACTACAGAGGGTAGTGCGTGCGGCCCAGTACATCACTGGGGCTAAGCTGCCTGCCATCCAGGACCTCTACACCAGGTGGTGTCAGAGGAAGGCCCTACAAATGGTGAAAGACCCCAGCCACCCCAGGCATAGACTGTTCTCTCTCCTACTGCATGGCAAGCGGTACCGGAGTGCCAAGTCTGGGACAAAAAGTATTCTCAACAGTTTTTACCCCCAAGCCATAAGACTCCTGAACAGGTAACCAAATTAATACCCGGACTATTTGCATTGTGTGCCCCCCCAACCCATCTTTTATGCTGCTGCTACTCTGTGTTTATCATATATGCATAGTCACTTTAACTATACATTAATGTACATACTACCTCAATTGGGCCGACCAACCAGTGCTCCCGCACATTGGCTAACCGGGCTATCTGCATTGTGTACCACCCACCAACCCCTCTTTTACGCTACTGATACTCTCTGTTCATCATATATGCATAGTCACTTTAACCATATCTACATGTACATACTTCCTCAATCAGCCTGACTAACCGGTGTCTGTATGTGCCTCGCTACTTTTATAGCCTCACTACTGTATATAGCCTGTCTTTTTAATGTTGTTTTATTTCTTTACCTACCTATTGTTCACCTAATACTTTTTTTGCACTATTGGTTAGAGCCTGGAAGTAAGCATTTCACTGTAAGGTCTGTTGTATTCAGCGCATGTGACAAATAAACTTTGATTCGATTTGATATCATATTCTCTTTTAAATGTCATGTGTTGGGAAATTCATCCACCTCTCTATCGTCTATTGGTCCTAAACAAGTTTGAGACTGATATGTCTGTACAAATCTCTTTATTACATTTACAATTCATATGGTCTTTGAAAATAGAATATCATTTATCTGGTTTGTAATACCAAAACCTTAGCTGCCACAGAACCTGAAAGGCTCGCATTACCAGAGGAGTTTTGACATCACTACATATGGCCTACAGTACTCCACAAGAGTCAAAACACTTAACCCGCTGCCTGTATTGCCTTGCACCTTATCTCTCAGTAATGTATTTGAAGTCATTATTTGAAAAGGTGATCATCTCTTCAGCTGCCCCAGATGTGTTGCGGGTACTAATTGAAGTGGAAGTCTCAAGCGTCATTCACTAAAATGAGCTAGCTCAAAAACTCATTCAACGCAACATTGATACTAGGACAGTGCCATGACTGGTTGAATGTCTTTCGTATTCAGTCTTCTGACAGACAAGACAGGATTAAATATGTAATCATCTGTGGTTAAATCACAGGATTATCTTCCTATGGGAGGCATAGCTGTGAGTTTGGAGGTGATGCTGAGTCTGATCCATAGCCAGAGATCCTGCTGCAGTAAAGGTAGATGTTTGTTGGAGCAGAGGGGAGGAGGGGTGGACACTGTGCATGACTAATGCCCTGGCATTTCTTCCTTCATTGCCTTTTGTTTTGTCCTCTTCTGTTTAGACAAAACAACATTTTCAACAATACTTTTTCAATCTTGTCTCATTACTGCTACTCCCCAATGGGCTCGGGAGGCGAAGGTCGAGCCATTCCTCCGAAACATGATCTGCCAAACTACGCTTCTTAATTGCTTGTGTGACAAAATTGTACCATCCTTATTTACAGTCACTCATAAACAAGATAAGTTCCTAATACATTTTTTTCCAAGAAAATTGGTCTTTCCTCTGTCAGTACATTGGAGTTTAACTCTATTATTTGCTATAATATTTGGAATTGTAACCAACTCTGTATGAATACCGTTGCCAATCCACCAGAAATGGTTAGTTTCAATGTGCATAACAGCAAAAAGCCCCCATTTGAACATTGGATGTGTGTCTTAGCAGCTTGCTGGTAAAACCATTTGGATTTAAATATAATAGATTCGGTCAAATGGATGCTTTAATTGAGAGATTTAATGTCTTCATTTTTTATTGGTTTAACCCTACAAACCAATTATATAAACTTTCCCGTTTAACTGTGTCTGTCTGGTTTGCCATTCCAGATGAAATGTTAAAAATAATTGTCACACAACTTGAAAAAAAGATTCTCCTGGAGTTGGTAGAGCCATGAATAGATACTTAAACTGCGATATCACTAGAGAATGAATCACTGTAATTTTCCTGTAGATGGACAGGTTTTTCCCTCACCATGGTTTCAAGATCTTTTCTATTTACTACGCTTTCTATCAAAGTTAATAGATCGTTAGACTTTTCCGGGATATGTACACCACAGCACATCGACTTCACCATCCGCCGATTTAATTGGGAGACCACATAGCAATTTAAAGTTTGTACATTTTAGAGACCCAATCTTTAACATAATAAACTTATCATAGTTGGGTTTTAGTCCAGAGAAACTGGAGAAATTATCCAGGTCCTCAATAAGACCCTTCAGCATCGATGATTGAGGTCTCTTGAATCATCGGCATACATTGATAATTTTGTCACTAAACAAAGGGCGAAATTGTGGTGTAGATATTAAGGGAGATGAACAGTAGACGGCGGTCTACGGGGTCCTCCACCGGATTTTTAAAAAATCGCATTTCCTGCGATTCTACACAGTTTGACATGACTGATTATGCCTCTCTTGAGGGGTATTTTGAGGGGTATATGGAGGGATATTTTGAAAGTATAAGTATAAGTGGGAGGTAGAATCACACCCAATTTCTGTTTGAAAATTGAGAAAGTGGAGGAGAGTAACTTTTTTTCATGCTTTCATGCCCAAAGTCAACCGCTAAAGGTAATTTCCAGAGGGCTTTATTTTAAATAAATGATTGGGGGAGTGGGGCTTTCTCAAAATCTGCTATAAACATTATACCTGGTTTCCTTGTATTCTCATAGTTTCCAATTATTTCTAGTAGTTGTCTAATGTTGTCTCCAGTATATCTTCCCTTTAAGCATCCTGTCTGATCGTGATGAATAATATCCGGTAGGACCTTTTTAATTCTATGAGCAATACATTTTGCCAATATTTTTGTGTCGTAACATTGAAGGGTGATGGGCTTCAAATTATTTTAAGACACTGGGTCTTTGTACTGCCCTCCTGGCTCCTGCTTCAGTAGAAGAGAGATCACTCGCTCTTTTTTGTGTCACAGATAGTTTAACATCATTTGTGGGTGAAACAGATATCACAAAACTCATCGTCAAGTGATGTTGGAAGAAAAAAGGATTCCTCCATCGTTTGTAACTATTTTATGTAGTTGTAATTTTTTGGGAGGATGTTCTCCATCCAATTTGCTCCGTTTTTAAAAAATAAATAAAACCCAATCTTTCATGAATAAGTTCTTCAAACTCTTTTGTTTTGCATCTAGAGTATTCAGTGCTTCAGTAGTACATTTGTGACGCATTTCAGGAAACTAGGCCTGTGTCGCGCGTCACTACTTCACAGGAGCGCCATTTGAATTTAAACGTTTTTTAAAGTCAAAATGCCTTCCGGAACATGTGAACAAACTTGTATGCCATCTGTAAATATGAATAAAATTGTTACATTAAGAGCCTAGTTGGTTTAGCCATGGAAAAAGCCCGCAACCTTTCTGCTAGCCATTTTTGGCTGAGATAATGAGTGGGCTGAACATGTAGAGAGATGAGTTTGGATTGATCTGCCATGTAACACATTTCTGTCCATAACATGAGCTGGTCAGTATGTGTAGGTAATACTTTCTAACTGAGCTTTTTTGAAAGATATCACGTAGAGGAACTGCATAACGGTTGCTATCCACTTTCTGGAGGACCAGGTTTTGAAATCAGTGGAATTGGAGTATGATAGCAAAGGAGATGGAGAAAATGCTGCCCTTTTATTGCAAATATGCGGACAGAGTCGAAAAGAGCACACACAGAAAGCTGTTGGATAAAACACCTGTCTCTGGATTTACAAATGCTCAACACCCATTTTTATTTATTTTATTTATTTTATTTAACCTTTATTTAACCAGGAAGGCTAGTTGAGAACAGGTTCTCATTTGCAACTGTGACCTGGCCAAGATAAAGCAAAGTGTGACACAGACAACAAACAGAGTTACACATGGAGTAAACAATAAACAAGACAATAACACAATAAACAAGTCAATGACACAGTAGAAAAATAGAAAGTCTATATACAGTGTGTGCAAACGGCATGAGGTAGGCAATAAATAGGCCATAGGAGTGAATAATTACAATTTAGCAGATTAACACTGGAGTGATAAATGAGCAGATGATGATGTGCAAGTAGAGATACTGGTGTGCAAAAGAGCAGAAAAGTAAATAAAATAAAAACAGTATGGGGATGAGGTAGGTGGAATATGGCCGGTGTCAGTAAACGTTGACAAAACAGTATAGTCAATCACCAACGCTATGGATAACATAAAAACAGCCTAACCAGCTCTTCTTGGGTGAATAAAATGATCCGAGTGAGCTGTTCTCTCCTTTGTGTCTGGAAGTAGCTAGCAAGCTAGCCAAAATTAAGTCAGTTAGCTTGGGTGCTTGACTGCTGTTGCTAGGTTAGAACACTTGGATCAACCATACTCATTGGCCAGAGCGTCCAATGTGAGCTCTGAACGCTCTGAGACCGAAACGCTCTGAATTTACGAATGGACAATCTGACAACGCTCTGAGTTTACGAACGCCCGGAACACACACTGGCACTCCAGATTAAATTTGCGAGCTCACCCGTAGTATAAACCAGCCTTTCAACTTGAAATCTTTAGTTGTTTAGTACATAGCCTCACATGTGAATCATTAAAGAGATGGGTGGGGCTAAAGCTTAAGAGGGTGTAAATAATGCAGAATGGGTGTGAACAAAGAAGAACTCACCAGTAGGTACTAAAACATTCAAGGACCATTTTCAACTTGATCAACTTTCAAAGCATAATTACTTTCCCGTTGTTCCTCAACTGTAGTGTAAGATACACCATTTTCTAACTATGAGTCTCTACTTTTATCCAATGTAAAAAAACACAATTTCTAATGTTGATACATAAGACCGAATCGAGCCGGTATGTCACATTTATCAACATCATTGATATGTAATGTTAGATTTTTTATTTCTGTTGCCCTTTTTTGTTTTTAGGATGAAAACTGAATAGGAGTGGCCTCTAATGGCAGATTTAGATTCCAATATGACTGAAACGGTATTGTGCAGAAAAAATCTGTTGTGAAATACTTTGTTTTTGTTAAGAAAGTACTGTCTGTCAATAAACCCTAGTCCAATATCCCTGTCCTCCTGTCAAGTCTGTCATAATTATCTGGAGGGATACAAGTTGATGGTCAATTTTTTTTCACTTTTGGCCAGAGGGTGATAGTTGGTCGTATGATTGGCTTTACTGTCTATTTATGTATTTGGCACATTCGTAAAGTATTCAGACCCCTGTTTATTTCCACATTTCTAAAATTGATTCAAAAATAAATAAATTCCCATCATCAATCTACACATAATACTCCATAATGAAAAGCAAAAACCAGTTGGTAGAAAGTTTTGCAAATTTGTTTAAAAAAATATTCAGACCCTTTACTCAGTTCTTTGTTGAAGCACCTTTGGCAGCGATTACAGCCTTCGGTCTTCTTGGCTATGATGCTACAAGCTTGGCACACCTGGATTTGGGGAGTTTTTCCCCATTCTTCTTTGCAGATCCTCTCAAGCTCTGTCAGGTTGGATGGGGAGTGACGCTGCACAGAAATTGTCAGGTCTCTCCGGAGATGTTCGATTGGGTTCAAGTCTGGGCTCTGGCTGGGCCACTCAAAGACATTCAGAGACTTGTACCGAAGCCACTACTGCGTTGTCTTACCTGTGTGCTTAGGGTTGTTGTCCAGTTAGAAAGTGAACCTTCACCCCAGTCTGAGGTCCAGAGCACTCTGGAGCAGGTTTTTATCAAAGATCTCTCTGTACCTTTCTCCATTCATCTTTCCCTCGATCCTGACTGGTCTCTCAGTCCCTGCCACTGAAAAACATCCCCACAGCATGATGTTGCCACCACCATGCTTCACTGTCGGGATGGTGCAAGATTTTCTCCAGATGTTATGCTTGGCATTCAGCCCAAAGAGTTTCATTAGACCTGAGTCCTTGTTTCTCATGGCCTGAGTCCTTTAGGTGCCTTTTGGCAAAATCCAAGCGGGCTGTCATGTGCCTTTTACTGAGGAGTGGCTTCCGTCTGGCCACTCTTCCATAACGGCCTTATTGGTGGAGTGCTGCAGAGATGGTTGTCCTTCTGGAAGGTTCTCCCATCTCCACAGAGGAACTCTGGAGCTCTGTCAGAGTGACCATCGGGTTCTTGGTCATCTTCCTGACCAAGGCCCTACTCCCCCAATTGCTCAGTTTGGCCCAGGCGGCCAGCTCTAGGAAACATTTTGGTTGTTCCAAACTTCTTCCATTTAAGAATACTCGAGGCCAATGTTTTCTTGGGGCCTTCAATGCTGCAGAAGGTACCCTTCCCCGGATCTGTGCCTCGACACAATCCTGTCTCTGAGCTCCACGGACAATTCCTTCGACTTCATGGCTTGGTTTTTGCTCTGACGTGCACTGTCAATTGTGGGACCTTATATACTGTAGACAGGTGTGTGACTTCCAAATCATATCCAATTAAATGCATTTACCACAGGTGGACTCCAATCAAGATGTAGAAACATCTCAAGGATGATTAATGGAAACAGGATGCACCTGAGATCAATTTCGAGTATCATAGCAAAGGGTCTGAATACTAATGTAAATAAGGTATTCTGTTTTTTATTTGCTAAAACTGTTTTGCTTTGCCCATTATGGGGGATTGTGATTGATGAGGAAAAAATATATTTCATCAATTTTAGAATTAGGCTGTAACGTAACAAAATGTGAAAAAAGTCAAGGGGTCTGAATACTTTTAGAGCGCATTGTAAACGGTGTTGTAGTCCCCTACCATTATAATTGATAGTAATTATTATTCCGTCCAGATATGTTTATGAGCCACGTGTTTAAAATAAAGTAATATATTCAATGCAATCCATCTTCCTTGATGATCTATTTTAACAGATTGCAATACAATATCTATGTTGTTTTTCAGCAGGATCGATATATGTAAGAGTCAGCATGGGTTTGAATCCTACTGCTCTTTGAGGCAGCAGGTAGCCTAGCGGTCAGAGAGTTGGACGAGTAACCGAAAGTTTGCTTTTTTGATTACCTTAGTCGACAAGGTGAAAAATATGTGGATTTGCTCTTGAGCAAGGCACTTAATCCTAATTTGCTCCAGGGGCGCTGTACTATTATGGCTGACCATGCAAAAAAACTTACTGCATCTATCAGGTAGCCCCTGATCACTCCACATCTTTATTTATTTAATGGATCCTAGAGCACACAAGTTGAGATGTGTCCCTTAGAAAGAGTACATAGTGCCACTTACAGCACGAAACCAGGTTAGTAGCAGTAAGTTAGTAGCAGTAAGCATTTCTAACCCTTTTGCCTCAGTTGTACTATATACATGATGTATTTTTGTTTATTATTCCTGAATATCTTTAATTCCTTTCACATGACATGGATAGTGTGTGTAATGCTGTAAGAATCTCCTCTAAAAGGATAGCTACCATTGACAAAGGTATCGGGCAGTGGAACATTTTGTCAAGCAGAAATTATTTTAAGTTATAGCTTGAAATTCCTCCCATAAATCAATCAAATCAAATCAAATTGTATTTGTCACGTACACATGGTTAGCAGATGTTAATACGAGTGTAGTGAAATGCTTGTGCTTCTAGTTCCGACAATGCAGTAATAACCAACGAGTAATCTAACCTAACAATTCCAAAACTACTACCTTTTACACACAAGTGTAAAGGGATAAAGAATATGTACATAAAGATACAGTGGTGCAAAAAAGTCTGGCATTCTCTGGACACAGCCACTCCATTGAATAGCAGGCTAACGTTAGTGGTTTCTTTGCAACTCTTGCAGTTAGCCACTGATTCCTTACAAATGACTCATTGTTGAATTTGTGATTTCCAACTTGTTGTGCAATCTTTATGTACAATGGCCGAAAGCACTGATACGTTTTATTTATAATTTCTCTTCATTATTTCTCTTCATATGACAAGGATTAAAAAGGATTTGCCAGTAGATTGTTGATGAGAACTGATCATGACTGCTAGCTAAGACTTTGAATGTAAGAAGTTGACATGATCAGTCCAAACAAAGCGGGGTGGCAGGAAGCCTACTGGTTAGAGCGTTGGGCCAGTAACCGAAAGGTGGCTACATCGAATCCCCGAGCTGACAAGGTAAAAGTCTGTCATTCTGCCCCTGAAGAAGGCAGTTAACCCACTGTTCCTAGGCCATCATTGTAATGAAGAAAAACATTTTAATTGACTTGCCTAGTTAAATAAAAAATGTTTAAAAAAATATTTTAAAAAGCTACAGATACAACATGATTGATGTCATTCTATCTGTGGCCAATGACCTTGAGCCTTCTTGAATTGGCACTTCTAATATAACTCTATGGCAGAACCCAAGGGGCTAACATTTTCAAGTTCTAACCTTAGAATTGGGGAGGATGTACTCTCCCATGAGTGATAGAAAACTGAGACAATCAGGCGCAATGCTCTGTATTTTCTGCTGGCTAGTCTCACCACCACAGAAAGCACTGAGCTAGGCTGAAACACCTGCATTGTGGAGCTGCCTTACTCAAGAAAGCAAAAACGAAACCATGTTTGTATGTGGCTTTATTAACTCAATTACATTTTTTTCACATTGTTTGCAAACTGATATGTGACACTTATTAATGCCAAAATAACACACAAAACAGGCAAGCCCCATATATATATATATATTTTTTTTTTTTACTTAAAAGTGTGATACTCAAAACAGGTTGGGGCTCTGCCCCACCTGCCCTGAATGATGAGTCGCCACTGAACGCAGCCATGCAAAAACAGGAAGTCTCTAGTGTAAACATACACAGTTTTATTGAATAAAACGTGATGACTTCAACATCTGCGCCGGCACGGACATCGATCACTGAGGGTTTGAAAAGGGGCTATTATAACCCCTTTGTTTCAGTATCCTATGTTTATGCGTTTAGTGGATTTTAACTGGTGGTGGGGTAACGGGGTTGACCAAAACAATTAACCAATGGAAACAATTACATCATTATGTTGGTCCTTGAAATGTCTCATCATAATATGAAAATGAGTAGCCTATTGTTCAAAAGAAGGCATAGATCAAACAGGCTCCTTTTGTCTGGCTTCTGCTTCACAACGCCTGTTCTACATACATCCAAGGAGCCTGTCATTTCCACCCTGTCACACAAACACTTTTGAAGGCGCCCAATATACTCTATTCTGTTTAGCATTTTATGTCATTTTCTTTGGTCTGATTCAAGTAGGAGGATAAAAAGCCTTAGCTTACTCTCCATGTGTGCATTACATAGGAGCTCATTAGTCAGAGAGACCTGCGTGCATTATTCCAATTCTGCAGAGTCAGTGAAGGAGTCACTCATCACTCCACTTAATCCAGACACCTGCACATCTGGTCTGGCAGCTTCAGCGTGACCTGCGCATACATACACACAGGCGCACACACAGGCACTCACACACTGGCACGCACAGACACACACACATACTAAAGCAGGTGCGCATACACACATACAGTGCATCGCCCCTAATACATGCAAAGCAATGCATACAAGCCCAGACCTACTCACACAGGCACATAATGTAGCCTACACAAAGCTATGTTCACACAAAGTCAGCACCTCCCCACATACACAGAGAAAACAATGCACACACATACATATATGTGGTTTACAGCCAACACACATACACACATACACACTCACACAAGCACACAAAACAAGCACACACAAGCGAACACACACTTCAGTTATGAAGGTTTTAAACGGTTTAGGGATTGAAGGTTTGTTGTACACACACACAACAGAGATACATTTAGACTGTGGTCACCCCCAGTTAGTATGAACGTTATACTGAATGTGCACTGCAGTATGATATCTAATATGTTGCCTATGTGCTTGTATCTATCAGAATACTATGTTGCCTTTATCAGAGTACAGCAGCATCAAGTTAGAAGGTTTTTTCTCATTCTTGAACCTGAAGTAAAACAGAGTTAAGAAGATAGGACAGTTCAATCCCATACTGAGAGAGAGATGACGTGATAGTATTGAGAACATGTCACTATATATTCATCTGACGGACATTCAGGCATTGTTCCAATGGCATCACACTGACAAAATAAGAAACAAAACAGAGCAGTGGCAGAGGCTATCAAATTGACTGAGAGTTTCAGCTTAGATGAATAGCTTGAGCAGCCATTTCCAAAGCCGTAATGAATCAATGGAGTCCATTGGAGCAGCCTCAACATAATTGCGCTCACAGAGGGCAGTCGTTTCAGATTAAAGCCACAATTAGAAATCAATACTTCTGAGTCTCTTTTTCTTCCAATGCCACCGGCAAGATATGGTTCTAGCCTTAGCATAATACTGTGAGGCACAATTAATTACTTTTCAAATTGGGTTCCTGAGGTTTGCGGATAAGCTAAAAGTAAATTATTCCTTCACAGTGGGACTATTCATTTACGGTAATCAATAAACTGATGTTGAATGTCTGAAACTAAAGGGGATTCGTACTGTACATAAAGGTTTTTTGATGTACTTGGTAGGCTGATTCATTCTCTCAGCTGAGTGCACATGTTTGTACCCCAAAATCCTGAAGACAGCTGCAGCTTTGGAGAGTACCACTTTCCCTTCACCTCTCCATCCGTCAAGCTCTCTGCCAAGCTGGAGAGGTATTTTGGCCCAGCCTGTGATGGCCATGTGTGTTTCATGACTGCAACACATCTCTGGTACCATGGCAACCATTTCAGCTGAGTTTCCATTGTCCCGTGGACAGATAGCCTCAACTAGTGAGAGTATCTTTGACCCGCCAACATCACCATCACTTCTGGTTACTTTTGGATCACTAATAATTTAGGCAAGCAGTGAGTTCAGACTTTCTTTTTTTTTTACTGTAAATTGTTTTCTGTCACAACAGCCCTCCTGAAAGCTACTAATTGGAAGGTATTTGCTCATTTTGAAAAAAGGAGAGAGAGTGAAAGAGAGGGAGATAGAGGGGGAGTGAGAGACTAAGATGTCTAAGCTTTGACTGCCACAGAGTTGCATGTCGCTGCTTCTCCTTAGAGCATTGCTGCTGTGAAAAGTGTACAAAGGAGCTCTATGGCAGATTCCTCTGTTAGCTTTTTTGGGCTCTGGAAAAAATACAGCTGTCAACGCAATCAGAATATAGTAGTCTAAAATCTTGCATAGGATTCAAATTCGCTCTGATATGTGTCATCCACAGACGTGAATATAATAATAACTAGATGGTTACTATACATGAAGTAAAGTTGTGTGGCTTGCTTTAGTTCTTTAAAGGTATTTTTGTGGTAGTGGAAGAAGTTTAAAAAGTTTAAAGTTAAATGTTATTTCTTTCATCACATTCCCAGTGGGTCAGAAGTTTACATACACTCAATTAGTATTTGGTAGCATTGCCTTTAAATTGTTTAACTTGGGTCAAACGTTTCGGGTAGCCTTCCACAAGCTTCCCACAATAGGTTGGGTAAATTTTGGCCCATTCCTCCTGACAGAGCTGTTGTAACTGAGTCAGGTTTGTAGGCCTACTTGCTCGCACACGCTTTTTCAGTTCTGCCCACAAGTGTTCTATAGGATTGAGGTCAGGGCTATGTGATGGCCACTCCAATACCTTGACTTTGTTGTCCTTAAGCCATTTGCCACAACTTTGGAAGTATGCTTGGGGTCATTGTCCATTTGGAAGACCCATTTGCGACCAGGCTTTAACTTCCTGACTGATGTCTTGAGATGTCTTGCTACAATATATCCACATAGGTTTCCTTCTTCATGATGCCATCTATTTTATGAAGTGCACCAGTCCCCCCTGCAGCAAAGCACCCCCACAACATGATGCTGCCACCCCGGTGCTTCCCGGTTGGGATGGTGTTCTTCGGCTTGCAAGCATCCCCCTTTTTCCTCCAAATATAACAATGGTCATTATGGCCAAACAGTTATATTTTTGTTTCATCAGACCAGAGGACATCAGACCAGAGTATGATATTTGTCCCCATGTGCAGTTGCAAACCGTAGTCTGGATTGTTTATGGCGGTTTTGGAGTAATGGCTTCTTCCTTGCTGAGCGACCTTTCAGGTTATGTCAATATAGAACTCGTTTTACTGTGGATATAGGAGACAGAACCCGTCTCCTTCCTGAGTGTTATGACGGCTGCATGGTCCCATGGTATTTTTACTTGCGTACTATTGTTTGTACAGATGAACGTGGTACCTTCAGGCATTTGGAAATTGCTCCCAAGGATGAACCAGACTTGTGGAGGTCTACAATTTTTTTCTGAGGTCTGTCAGACTGGCTGATTTAATTTGATTTTCCTATGATGTCAAGCAAAGAGGCATTGAGTTTGACAGTAGGCCTTGAAATACATCCACAAGTACACCTCCAATTGACTCAACTGATGTCAATTAGCCTACCAGAAGCTTCTAAAGCCATTACATTTTCTGGAATTTTCCAAGCTGTTTAAAGGCACAGTCAATTTAGTGTATATAAACTTCTCACCCACTGGAATTGTGATACAGTGAATTATACGTGAAATAATCTGTCTGTAAACAATTGTTCGAAAAATGACTTGTGTCATGCACAACGTAGATGTCCTAACCGACTTGCCAAAACTATAGTTTGTAAACAAGAAATTTGTGGGGTGGTTGAAAAACGAGTGTTAATGACTCCAATCTAAGTGTATGTCAAATTTTGTGTATATACGTCCGTGCATGTCCATGCACAAAAGTGGTCTGTTGTCGGAGATTTAGAGGGTGTGTGCAGGGCCGAGCACAGCTGGACACTTGCCCACAAATTTCCAAAAAATTGTATGTTTTCGGGCTTGTGCACTGGATTATTCTACCTGTAAATTTGCCTTTTCATGCTGTGTGAAGTGTTCCAAAACCACATAGCTTCACATGTGAAAGGCTATGTGATCACATGTGAAAATCCACATGTGAAATCATGTTGTTTTTCTGTAAGTAATCAACGTGGTGTAGTCCTTTGAGAGACAAGGGATGCAACCTCAGTATCTTTGCTACTTATCCCATCCCACTGGGCACAGACTATCACATTTCAAGGTAAGACCCAGATGCAGACAATGTTGAATTAACAACTGTTTAATAATCCAACAGGGGCAGGCAAAAGACAGATCAAGGACAAGCAAGGGTAAATAGGCTGGAAACAGGAGACAAAGGGATGTGAAACATGAGTTTAACTCTTGGCACATGAGAGGTTGGGTGTATACAAAGGGCACGGGGCAGAGGAAGACAAACAGCAGAGGGGCTAATCATTTTAGAGATGGGAAAAGGGTCCGTTAAACTGGGGGGAGAGTTTGTGGGATTCCACACGGAGGGGCAGATCCTGTGTGGATAGCCCTACCTTCTGCTCGAGATGATACTGGAGAGCCGGGGTCCGATGGTGATCCGCTTGTCGTCGATACCTGGAGGTGGTCTTGAGGAGGGCCGACGGACTCTCCTCTAGGTACGACAACAGCGGCGGACAAACATCTGGGCAGAAAGTATTGCCGACCTCTTCTTCCTGCTCGGAAATGAGTGGGGGCTGATACACCAGGGAACACTCAAATGGTGATAGGCCAGTCGCAGAGTAGGGAAGGGTGTTGCGGACGTATTCCACCCACACAAGCTGCTGGCTCCAGGTGGTGGGGTTGGTGGAGACCAGGCAGCGCAGAGTAGTCTTGAGGTCCTGGTTGGCTCTCTCCGACTGGCCATTTGACTGGGGGTGGAACCCAGAGGACAGGCTGGCCGACGATCAATGAGGGTGCAGAACGCCTTCCAGAACTGGGACAAGAACTGAGGCCCCCGGTCGGAGACCATGTCCACGGTCAGTCCATGGATCCGGAAGACGTGCTGCACCATGAGCTGGGCCGTCTCCTTGGCCGAGGGTAGTTTGGGGAGAGGAATGAAGTGGGTGGCTTTGAAAAACCGGTCAATCACAGTCAGGATGTCAGTGTTGTCCTCAGACAGGGGGAGACCCGTGACAGAATCCAGGGATATGTGGGACCAGGGACGGTGAGGGACAGGCAGTGGTTGAAGAAGACCAGCCGAAGCTGGTCTCGCGAAAGCCAGGGTTCGCGGGAGCCTGGGTGGCAGGTAAACCTGGAGGAATGGGCCCCCTCCAGGACCACGGAGTGGACAGTGTCAGCCACAAACATCCGGTTATCTGGGCCTCCCCCCAGGGTTTTGTTGAGACAGCTGCGCCTCCCGGACCTGTTTCCCTTTACCCCAGCTGAGAGAAGCTCTCAATTCCCCACATCATAATTCCTCTCCGTGGCGTTGAGGCGGTGGGAGAAGAAGGCACAGGGATGCTTAAGGTCAAGGGCAGAACGTTGGGCCAGGACAGCCCCCCACTGCGACATCCAAAGCATCGGCCTCCACCACGAACTGGCGGGAAGGTTCAGGATGAACCAAGATAGGAGCAGTGGTGAAGCAATGTTTGAGGTCCCGGAATGCCCGGTCAGTGGCAAGGGGCCACATGAATGGAACCTTGGTAGAGGTGAGTGCAGACAGGTGGGAAGCCAGTGTGCTGTAACACCGGATAAAGCGACGATAAAAGTTGGCAAACCCCAGGAAACGTTGCAGCTGCACCCTGGACGTAGGCTGGGGCCAATCCACTACCGCTCTCCCCTTCCAAAATCCTTCGGGACACTCCCAGCAGAGAAGATGTAACCCAGAAAGGGGATGGTGGAGCGATGGAATTCACACTACTCTGCCTTCACAAACAGCTGATTCTCCAGAAGACAACCTCTCTGCGCACAGAACCCATTAGCGGGATAAAATCCGACAACATACGGTGATCGCTACATAAATAGTCATATTAAACATTCATGAAAATATAAGTGTCTCACATGTTTCAAAAGCCTAGAATCTTGCTAATCCAACTGCGTTGTCCGATTTAAATAAGGATTTACTGCGAAAGAATACGATGCGATTATCTGAGGATAGAGCCCCATAAAAAACAACTATTTCAACCAGCACAGGCTTAACAAAATCACAAACTGCAATAAAATTATTTGTTTACCTTTGACGATCTTCCTCTGTTTGCAATCCCAATGCTCATTGTTACACAATGAATTTGTCTTTTGTTTGATAAAATCCATTTTTATAGCCTAACAGGAAACATTTTCTGAACCGCTTGTGTCGTGAATTCCGTCTCATTCCATTTTCGACGACACATTTCAGGTAAATACACACACAAAACGTGATTTTTCCAGTCATGTTTGGTTTCATTGCAATCAACTGGTTTGTTTGTAACACAACCAAACCTGGTGGGTCATTTCGCGGGACGTATTGACTGAAAGAAACCGATTTGAAGACAACAAGTAATGACGTCATTGTGCACCAATGATTTGTCCGCTGTTTCGATGATTGACTGTATTTTAACCCAATGACCACTGATCGTCTTGAAATCTAGCTGGGTAGATAGCCAATGAGCTGAGGTAAACGGCAATATGTAACGTTCATGTGTTGGAAGACCAACCCATGTAGTAAACTCCAGCATAAAGAGGGTCTTTCGCCATTGACGTTTCATACCGGAAGGAACAACGCATGTTGCGCACAGCATTGTTTTGGTAAAACCCATATTCAGCTGTTTATATATGAATCAGTATGGCGACTAAGTCAGGGAAAGCTAAATCTAAGTCTAGATATACAGATGTACACACAATTTTAGAAGAAATTGATCGAGGACGATTCATTTAGCGATTCCCAAATGGAAGAATATTTTTTGAATGGAGAGAACATCGTTTTGGACTGGTAAGTTCTTCTCATGCTAATGCCGTTGTTTGAAATGAATAATATAAAATATTATTTGTGAAATGAAATAGCCTATTTGAGGCTGTTGATGGGAGGGCAGGCCCACAACAATGGTGAAAGTGAAATGGTGACAGTAGATATAGCTGGTCTGTTGTAATATAATAAAGACAGTAGATATAGCTGGTCTGTCATAATATAATAGAGACAGTAGATCTAGCTGAAATGTCATAATATAAATGAGACAGTAGATCTAGCAGGTCTATAATAATATATTCAACCTTATGTTCCCTGTACTCTATAAATATCTGTTTATTATACCTGTTGATATAGGGCTCATATGTGAAACTATTCTAACTGAACATTTTCTTTCACAGTAACACTGACTCCGAATGGGAGCCCCCAGTGCCAAGGTGTCCATCCCCCACTGAAGCTGGTTCATCCAGCTCCTGCCACATGTGGTGTTCATCTGCCCAAATGTATTTCTGCGGGCATGGATGTGCTATGGCACCTTGCATGAGCAGCACAATATTGTGTAGAGCACTGAGGGTCTTCCAAATATTGAAAGTGTTATTTTGTAAATGTATATATTTTTTTCATGTTTTTTCTCAATTTTTTGGGGGATGTGTTAGAATACCATTTTGGTATTTTGTACATAGTTATTCCATTCAAAATGTATAACTTCACTAATTTGGCCACTTGGGTACGTTTGGGCTACTTGTGTGGGACACCTGGGTGACTTCATGATACATGTCATGTAGCACACTCATTTTGGAAGTTATCATTCTGAAACTGTACTGTTGCCCTCTTATGTTTTTCACTGAAATTGTCCCCATCATCCTATCTGAATGTTTGTTTTATCTGGTTCATTTTAAAGATGATGATACAACAATTAAAATAAAAAACATATGTTGTTTTTCATTGTATTATCTAAACCAGATCTATTGTCTTATATTCTCCTACATTCAATTCACATTTACACAAACTTCAGAGTGTTTTCTTTCAAATGGTACCAAGAATATGCATATCCTTGGTTCTGTGCCTGAGCTACAGGCAGTTAGATTTGGGTATGTCTTCAGGCGTAAATGAAAAAAAGTAGGGGGGTAACTCTAAGAGATTTTAAAGAACCTGCCGGGCGTGGAGCACGTGTTCTTGGGGGGAGTGGGAGAAGACGAGGACATCATCAATGTATACGAAGACGAACCCGTTCAACATGTCGTGGAGAATATCATTTACCAGAGCCTGCAACACAGCAGGGGCGTTGGTGAGGCCAAAAGGCATGACCAGATACTCGTATTGGCTGCTGGCCATGTTGAAGGCGGTCTTCCACTCGTCCCCCTTTCGTATCCGCACCAGGTGGTAGGCGTTCCGTTGATCCAGCTTAGAAAACATAGTGGCTCGAAGACTGAGGAAATGAGAGATAGCGGGTCATGGTTCTCAACAGTTATGTCATTGAGTCCCCGATAGTCAATGTGGGTGGAGGGTCTTCGAGGAAGAGGGACGGAATGAATCCTACAGCTATGGATTCCCCAATGTTAGTATCCATAGCCTTGATCTCCTGTCCCGACAAAGAGTATAGATGTCCCCGGGGCGGCATGGTGCTAGGGTGATGGACAATCCCGCAGCCATAGGGTTTATGCGGTGGTAGTGAAGTGGCCCAGGCCTTGCTGACACCTCCCGGAGGTCCTGGTACTCCGCAGGGTTGGCATAGAGGTCCGGGGGACCTTCCGAGCCCACAGGAAGAAGTCCTGAAGCAGGTTGTGCTGAATTCAGACAATGGGCATGGCAGAACTGAATCCAGCCCATTATGGGACCTGTAGACCAGTTGTTGAGGGGATTGTGTCGTCAGAGCCACGAGAATCCCAAAATCACAGGAATCTGAGGAGACTTGATGAGCAGAAATTGAATAGTCTCGCTGTGATTCCCTGACACCCGTAGGTTGATGGGAGTGGTATTATGAGTGACCTGACCTATAAAGTGCCCATCCAGCGCGCTAACATCCAGGGGAATAGAGAGGGGCTGAGTGGGGATATTCAGCTCGGAAGCCAGGGTAGCATCCAAAAAGCTCTCTTCAAGTCAATGAGGACCCGGAGAGATTTAGACTGGTTTCCCCACAGCAGAATGGCATGAAAAGGGGTGCGAGCAAGGGAAGCAGAAAAGTTCTCCATATGGCCCACAAGAGTACTCGCTCCTACCGGTGAGCCTGGTCTTTTTAAATGACAAGAGGACACAAAATGACTAAGAGTCCTGCAATACAGACAACTCTTCGTGTTGATCCTGTACTGCTGTTCCGCTGGCGACAGCCCAGCTCTGCCTAGTTACATAGGCTCGGGAAGCGGTGATTCAGCCGTCTTCGGAGAATCTCGTGGGAGGTCAGGAAGCCCCGGGTTCTCTCGGCAATGGGACCGTCTGGGACTTCCGGGATGACTCGGAGACCAGGTGGAATCCCTGGACATGCGAACGAAATTGAATTTCCTCTCCCTCTGTCATTCCTGTAATCGCCAATTGATGTGGATGGTCAATGCGATGAGGGAATCGAGATCTGTAGGTAACTCCCGAGCAGCAAGCTCGTCCCTGACGCCTCCGAGACGCAGTGCAGGAACATATCGAACAGCGATTCCTGGTTCCAAGCACTCTCCACTGCCAACGTGCGGAAATCGACCGCATAGTCTGCCACACAGTGGGAGTCCTGTCAAAGCTGGGGAGCTATGTGGTTACCACCATGGTAGACTGCCTCCTAGAAAACCTGTGGAATTGCTCCAGCAAAATGTCCAACGCCCGGTCATGGTGTTCAGCCACATTTAGACCCCCTCCATAAGGCCATGAAGCAATTCCTTGTGCCAAACGATGGTGGCTCTAAGCGAGGAGATGGCGTTGCGCAGCTGGCCTGGGTCTGCTGGGTCAGTCATGGCCAGTTCGTACTATCATGTTTCAAGGTAAGAACCAGATGCAGACAATGTCGATTTAACAACAGTTTAAAACGGGAACGTTTTTCATTCAAAAATGTAAATAGCGCCCCCTAAATCCAAGAGGTTAATAATCCAGGAGCAGGCAAAAGACATGTCAAGGACAGGCAGGGGTCAATAATCCAGATAGATGGGGCAAAGGTTCCGGACAGCAGGCAGGCTCAGGGTCAGGGCAGACAGAAAAGGTCAAACCTGGAAAACTAGAGAACAGGAACAATCCAGAGACAGGAACAGAGGGAAAAACGCTGGAAGACTTGATTAAACAAAACTAACTGGCAACAGACAAACAGAGAACACAGGTATAAATACACATGAGATAATTGAGAAGATGGGTGACAACTGGAGGGGGGTGGAGACAATCACAAAGGCAGGTGAAGCAGATCAGGTTTTGACAGAGACTTCAATTCAACGTCTATTCCAAGTTGGTTCAATGTCATTTCATTGAAATTACGTGGAAACAACTTTGATTCAACCAGTGTGCCCAGTGGGATATACTACCCTGGTCCCTTTAGCCCTTTGACAAAGAATGGCTGCCTTCAATCATCCTAATGAGAGCCTCCCATTGAGGGTGGATGATATGTTATGGAGATCTGATGACAGGAGCAGTAAAAATGCAATTCATCATGGCAATTATTAATTTGTCCCTTCTTGTCTCCCAAGGCCATGACATGCCATTTGAAATATTCCAGGAAGTTTTAAAGCAGAAGATATCTGAGGAGTGCACACTTTTTTGTAAACCTCTCTAGGGTAGGGGGCAGCATTCAGAATTTTGGATGAAAAGCATGCCCAAATTCAATGGCTTGCTACTCGGGCCCAGAAGATATGATATGCAGATTTTTTCTGGTAGATTTGGATAGAAAACACTCTAAAGTTTCCAAAACTGTTAAAATAGTGTCTGTGAGTATAAGAGAACTGATTTAGCAGGCGAAAACCTGAGAAAAATACATTCAGGAAGTAGTTTCTTTTTTGGTTTTGTAGTTTTCTATTCAATGCCATTACAGTATCCAATGACTCCATTTGCAGTTCCTGTGCCTTCCACTAGATGTCAACAGTTTTTGAAATCGTTTCAGGCTTGTATTCTTATAAATGAGGGAGTAAGACCAGTCTGAACGAGTGGACCCTAACGTGTCGCAGAGCTTTTTCAGGCGCATGTGCATTTCTTGTTTACCTTTTATATTGACGACGTTATTGTCCAGGTTGAAATATTATAGATCATTTTGGCTACAAAACAACCTGAGGGTTGAATATAAACATCGTTTGACATGTTTCTATGAACTTTACGGATATAATTTCGATTTTTTTGTCTGATTGTTTTGACTGAGTTTGAGCCTGTGGATTACTGAAGAAAACACGCTAACAAAACTGAGGATTTTGGATATAAAGAGACTTCATCGAACAAAGGGAACATTTATTGAGTAAATGAATGTCTTCTGATTGCCACCATATGAATATCATCAAAGGTAAGGGATTAATTGTATCTCTATTTCTGAGTTTTGTAATGCTTCTGCTTGGCTGGTTACTGTTTGTAATAATTTGTCAAATGGGCTATGTTCTGGGCTAGGTATGTTCTGGGCTAGGTATGCTTTCGCCGAAAAGCATTTATAAATATGACACTGTTTTTGGTTTAAAAGGGAGTTCATCTTTAAACCTATGTAAAATATGTTTTGTTTTCTGAATTTTTATAATGGGCATTTCTGTAATTGGATTTGGTGCTCTGCAACCTCACTGGATGTTGGCCAGATGGGACGCTAGTGTCCCATGTACCCTAGAGAGGTTAATAGAGTGTCATGACGTTGCCCTCTTTGGCTACAGCAAGCCCCATACCCCCTCTCCCTGTCTCCTACACCCAGGGTGCTATGGTCTGAGAGAGGTCGTAAATTCCTGGAGGAGATTATCTCCTCATGGCCACAGTATAGAGAGAAGGTAGAGTTTTCATAGAAGACAACAAAGGAATTTCTTCCACCTCACAGAACTTGAGGTCCAAACAACATTTATGTTCCGGAGAAGGTATAAAAGATCGGTGAAGAATCGAGCTATGAACTGGTCCGTTTGGTACAATTTTGTGAAACTCAGGGGAGACAACACGGCCACATTACCATAACGCTGTTTATATTATAGCCCCAGTTATGAGGCTTACATCTAATTGTTGTATAAAATGAATGATTGAGGATGGAACTGTTTGTGAAATTGTATAATGTGATTTTGGACTGTTTAATGAAGGAAACTCCAATTCCCTAAAAAGTTTCACTAAGTCATTGGCATGCCCCCAGGTGCACAGACAGGACCGGGTGTCATGAGACAGCCCTTTTCAATGTTCTGAATAAAAACCCTACTTTGAGAATTTCTCAACAGACCATGTTTCCCTCAATTACGTGAGGACAAAGGTTGCAGACCAGCTTATCTCGATAACGAGAGGGCCAAGGTTTGAGTAGATGGCTCTCTTTTAACCATACCACCAGTCTAAACTCTTAGACTATCGATACCGACAGCATAAGAACAAGTCTTCGATATTAATTACTAGTCTGCAGCTAGGAATTCGGTATCATTGAACGCGAAGACCGACATCCGCCGAAACATCTATCCATAACGACATTAATGAATGTCACTCTGAACTATCCATTCTAACCGCGACAGAAAGGGAGGACAAACTCTCCAACAGAAACTAAGTTTTTAACAGAGATCCCGGCGACACACTGAGCGTAAGTCGCTCTGGATAAGAGCGTCTGCTAAATGACTTAAATGTAAATGTAAATGTAAATATATATATATTGATTGCAATTTGTCCTGAATGAGTGAGCGTTCATGTGCAAAGGAATAGCATTTCATTTGTTATAATTATCAACTGTGTGTTATCTTATCTCAGTCAACCCCCACTTCCCTTTTGTCCACCAAGCCGCGATGCCGGTTTATCCCACTAGGGAAACTCCGTTATCATTTCCTTGTAACTATCTACTGTTTGTTTATGCATTTCTGTGAATGACTTAGTTAGTAAATAAATGATTTAAGACAATTGATGTATGGATGACTGGGTTCATGCAGATAACCAACAATTTACGACATTTGGAATGAGACTAACATGAGGTAGAGAAGAATTCATTAATCAGAAGACTATTGATCAGATATGAAAATATCTGAAAAGTTATATTAGGAAAATTATAACTTTGTAATATTAATCTTTTCCTTGGTGCCCTGATTTCCTAGTTAATTACAGTTACATGATTAATCAGTTTAATCGCGTAATAATAATTACAGAGAGTCATTTAATAAAGATGAATCTTCAGTTTAATGATGCCAAAGACATGACAAGAGCCAGCCAAAGCCGGTGGGAATGTCTTTCATTCTTTTCATAAAAATGTCACAGATATAGCAATGGTCATGCCAATATTGAAATTGCTAATTTTACGCAAATTAAATGTATCATCCGAAGAACATAAATGTAGCTCTGAGTTTAAACAAATCAAAATAGTTTTTCTATTTGAGATTCTTCAAATAGCCACCCTTTGCCTTGATGACAGCTTTGCACACTCTTGGCATTCTCTCAACTAGCTTCATGAGATAGTCACCTCTAATCTATTTCAATTAACAGATGTGCCTTCTTAAAAGTTAATTTGTGGAATTTCTTTCCTTCCTAATGCGTTTGAGCCAATAATTTGTGTTGTGACAATGGGGGGGGGGGGTATATAGAAGATATCCCTATTTGGTAAAAGACCAAGTCCATATTATGGCAAGAACAGCTCAAATAAGAATAGCAAGTCAACAGTCCATCGTTACTTTAAGACATGAAGGTCAGTCAATACGATACATTTCTTGAAATGTACTTGAAATGTACAGTCAAGTACAGTTGCAAAAACCATCAAATGCTATGATGAAACTGGCTCTCATGAGGACCGCCACAGGAATGGAAGACCCAGAGTTACCTCTGCCGTAAAGGATAAGTTCATTAGAGTTAACCTGCCTCAGAATTGGCAGCCCAAATAAATGCTTCATAGAGTTCAAGTAACAGACACATCTCAACATCAACTGTTCAGAGGAGACTGTGTTAATCAGGCCATCATGGTCGAATTGCTGCAAAGAAATCACTACTAAAGGACACCAATAAGAAGACGAAACTTGCTTGGGCCAAGAAACACTAGAAATGAACATTAAACCATGGAAATTTGTCCAAGTTGGAGATTTTTGGTTTCAAAAACCGTATTATATCTGCATGTGTATTTCCCACAGTAAAGCATGGAGGAGGAGGTGTTGTGGTGTGGGGGTTCTTTGCTAGTGACACTGTCTGTGATTTATTTAGAATTCAAGGCACACTTAACCAGCATTGCTACCACAGCATTATGCAGCGATACGCCATCCTATCTAGTTTGGGCTTAGTGGGACTATCATTTGTTTTTCAGCAGGACAATGACCCAACACACCTCCAGGATGTGTAAGGGCTATTTTGTCAAGAAGGAGAGTGATGGAGTGCTGCATCAGATGACCTGGCCTCCACAATCCCTTGACCTTAACCAAATTGAGATGGTTTGGTTTGAGTCGGATTGCAGATTGAAGTAAAAGCAGCCAACAAGTGCTCAGCATATGTGGGAATTCATTCAAGACAGTTGAAAAAGCATTGCAAGTGAAGCTGATTGAGAGAATGCCATGAGTTTGCAAAGCTGTCATCATAGTAAACGGTGGCTATTTGAAGAATCTCAAATATAACATATAATTTGGTTTATTTAACACTGTTTTGGGTACTACATGATTCCATATGTGTTTTGTCATTGTTTTGATGTCTTCGCTATTATTCTACATTGTAGAAAATAGTGCAAATAAAGAAAAACCTTTCAATGAGTAGGTTTTCTAAATCTTTTGACCGGTACTGTATATACTTGGTAGGCTGATTCATTCTCTCTGATGAGTGCACATATTTTAACCCCCAAATCCTGGAGACAGCTGCAGCTTTGGAGTGTACCACTCTCAATTGACCTATCCATACCTCCATCCGTCAAGTTCTCTGCCAAGCTGGAAAGGTCTTTCGCCCAGCCTGCAATGGCCACATGTGTTTCATGACTGCAACACATCTGTGGTACTATGGCAACCATTTCAGCTGAGTTTCCATTGTGCTGTGGACAGATGTTCTTTCTAGATAAGGCCACGTTTGCCAACATCACCTCATCACTTTTGCTTACTTCATAAAGTTAAGTGGGTTATAATTTGGCTCACTTATGATTTAGGTAACAAGTGAGTTCAGATTTTTCTTTACTATAAATTGTATTCTGTCGCTGTCACAACAGCCCTCCTGAAAGCTGGTAATTGGAAGGTATTTGCTAGTTTTGAGAATGAGAGAGAGAGAGAGAGAGAGAGAGAGAGAAGAGAATAAAGGAGTCTTTGCCACAGAGTTGCATATCGCTCCTTAGAGCATTGCTGGAGTGAAAGTATATACAAAGGAGCTCAGATTCTTCTGTCAGCTTTTGGGGGCTCTGGGAAAAAGTACAGTTGTCAACGCAATCAGAAAATAGTAAAGAAAAATCTTGCATCGGATTCAAATTAGGTCTATGTTGTGTGTCATCCACAGACATGACTATTACAATATAATTAATCATTATATCATATTTATATCATATTTGCCCAGGATTTAATACGGTATCAACAGAACAGATATGAAGGCAGATGAAAGCATTGATATATACTTAAAACATTGTATTTCTGAGATATTGATTATGAGTCACTGTCAAAATTGTCATTATAATACCTATTTGCCTGAGAATATTAAAAATGGTTAAACAATTGCTCAAATTAGCCTAAGCTATTTCTTGTGATAGCATACTAAAATTGAGATAGAGTATGGAGAGTTTTGATCTACTGTGTGTTGTACATTTTAGATGTGACTGCATTGGACTGATTGCTAACATCAAAGGGGACAATTTGGAGGATTTTATTTTTATGTTCAAAACTTAAAACTGTCACTGATATCAGTCATTTCAGTCTCCAGGATGTGACAACATGGAAACTTTTATTGCTGAGTAAAATACAATATGCAAAATATGCTGAATATAAAAAACATTAATAACACCTGCTCTTTCCATGACTGACCAGGTGAATCCAGGTGAAGGCTATGATCCCTTATTGGGTGCTGGCTCATCTCAGGCTCATGTTAAAACTCAATATTCAGAGGGTGTTCTTAATGTTTTGTACACTAATTGTACAGTGAGGCAAAAAGCTATTTAGTCAGCCACCAATTGTGCAAGTTCTCCCACTTAATGTAATTTTCATCATAGGTACACTTCAACTATGACAGACAAAATGAGAAAAAAAATCAAGAAAATCACATTGTTGGATTTTAAATGAATTTATTTGCAAATTATGGTGGAAAATAAGTATTTGGTCACCTACAAACAAGCAAGATTTCTGGCTCTCACAGACCTGTAACTTCTTCTTTAAGAGGCTCCTCTGTCCTCCATTCATTACCTGTATTAATGGCACCTGTTTGGACTTGTTATCAGTATAAAAGACACCTGTCCACAACCTCAAACAGTCACACTCCAAACTCCACTATGGCCAAGACCAAAGTGCTGTCAAATGACACCAGAAACAAAATTGTAGACCTGCACCAGGCTGGGAAGACTGAATCTGCAATAGGTAAGCAGCTTGGTTTGAAGAAATCAACTGTGGGAGCAATTATTAGGAAAGAAAAGACATACAAGACCACTGATAATCTCCCTCGATCTGGGGCTCCACGCAAGATCTCACCCTGTGGGGTCAAAATGATCACAAGAACGGTGAGCAAAAATCCCAGACCCACACGGGGGGGGGGGGGATCTAGTGAATGACCTGAAGAGAGCTGGGACCAAAGTAACAAAGCCTACCATCAGTAACACACTACGCCGCCAGGGACTCAAATCCTGCAGTGCCAGACGTGTCCCCCTGCTTAAACCAGTACATGTCCAGGACCGTCTGAAGTTTGCTAGAGAGCATTTGGATGATCCAGAAGAAGATTGGGAGAATGTCATATGGTCAGATAAAACCAAAATGTAACTTTTTGGTAAAAACTCAACTCGTCGTGTTTGGAGGACAAAGAATGCTGAGTTGCATCCAAAGAACACCATACCTACTGTGAAGCATGGGGTGGAAACATCATGCTTTGGGGCTGTTTTTCTGCAAAGGGACCAGGACGACTGATCCGTGTAAAGGAAATAATGAATGGGGCCATGTATTGTGAGATTTTGAGTGAAAACCTCCTTCCATCAGCAAGGGCATTGAAGATGAAACGTGGCTGGGTCTTTCAGCATGACAATGATCCCAAACACACCGCCCGGGCAACGAAGGGGTGGCTTCGTAAGAAGTATTTCAAGGTCCTGGAGTGGCCTAGCCAGTCTCCAGATCTCAAACCCATAGAAAATCTTTGGAGGGAGTTGAAAGTCTGTGTTGCCCAGCAACAGCCCCAAAACATCACTGCTCTAGAGGAGATCTGCATGGAGGAATGGGCCAAAATACCAGCAACAGTGTGTGAAAACCTTGTGAAGACTTACAGAAAACGTTTGACCTCTGTCATTGCCAACAAAGGGTATATAACAAAGTATTGAGATAAACTTTTGTTATTGACCAAATACTTATTTTCCACCGTAATTTGCAAATAAATTCATTAAAAATCCTACAATGTGATTTTCTGGATTTTTTTTCCTCATTTTGTCTGTCATAGTGTACTATAATGAAAATTACAGGCCTCTCTCATCTTTTTAAGTGGAAGAACTTGCATAATTGGTGGCTGACTAAATACTTTTTTGTCCCAGTGTATATGCTTGTCATGGTACAAAAAAAATGAGGTAAGACTTAAATGACACTTTCCTGGTGCTGTGGGATGAGATTTAAAGAAGATATGTCTCCATTTTATGTACAATTCAAATATACCCTAACAGCTTCATACCGCACTCGTCACCTTTAAGCTTTGGATACTCTGATATGAATATTATGAGTACGTTATCAGTAGTTTCCACCAATCCATTTTTGCCCCTGAAGTTTTAACACTGACATGTTCATTCTGACCATAGTGAAGATAATACTTTATATAAGAAAACTTTTCTTAACCTACTGGTATATTGAAAGACAAGGGTTCTCTCCCTTTAGCTACCTAGGATCCTGTCCAAAAAAATATGTCAGGTAGGAGAGTCTTGCAGGGGCAAAACAGTCAGGCCAGCTTATAGAAAACGAACCATAGCTTAGCTCGTATATTTACTACATGGAAATAGAGAGATCAGTGGGGGACACCCTCGTTGGACTGCACCATAGAAATCTATATTTGGGATACAAAGAGAATTTTCCTTAAACACAACATGTCTGAACTCCCCTTTCTGAGAGGAGCTATTAAATCTTTCATGAGTGTCATCCACCCGTTGAGCGTAGGAGCTCTAGCCTTCTCCGTGGCACTCTTTCCAGACTTATGAATAACATATGGCGTTCACATGGGTATGCTTAAACAACAAAAAGAAACACTGTCGGGATTGTTCTGCTATTTTTTCAAATGGAGCTTTAGGAGAAAAAGATTCCAAAAAACTCACATCTACGTATATTCTCAAATGATTACATTCTCGAGTGGTCAAGACTTCCCCATGTATTTGACCTGACATGAATCAAAGGCAAAGTTTTGGAGACTTGTGTTTTGCTATCATGAGTCTTGTGAATTGGATGCCTAATGACGTGATTAAACAATAACAATAATGAGTTGATTTCCTGTTTGTTAGATAGGTCTGAGGTATAATTAAGTATTTTTTTGTTACTACTGTACATGATTCCATATGTGTTATTTCATCATTTTGATGTCTTCACTATTATTCTACAATGTCAAAAATAGTCAAAATAAAGAAAAACCCTTGAATGAGTTGGTGTCCAAATTTGGACTGGTACTGTATATTTTTATATACTGTATATTTACAAAAAATATATAAGGAGGATTGGAAATTAGGCAAACATTGATGGAAGCCACAATCTATCTGCAATATTAAAGCTGATCTACAGTGGCTTGCAAAAGTATTCACCCCCCCTTGGCATTTTTCCTATTTTGTTGACTTACAACCTGGATTTAAAATATAGTTTTTTGGGGGGTTGTATCATTTGATTTACACAACATGCCCACCACTTTGAAGATGCAAAATATTTTTATTGTGAAACAAATAAGAAATAATAAAAAACAGACAACTTGAGCTTGCATAACCATTTAACCCCCCCCAAACGCAATACTTTGTAGAGACATATTTTGCAGCAATTACAGCTGCAAGTCTATTGGGGTATGTTTCTATAAGCTTGGCACATCTAGGCACTGGCATTTTTGCCCATTCTTCAAGGCAAAACTGCTCCAGCTCCTTCAAATTGGATGGGTTCCACTGGTGTACAGCAATATTTAAGATATTCCAGAAATTCTCAATTGGATTGAGGTCTGGGCTTTGACTAGGCTATTCCAAGACATTTAAGCAGGGGGACACGTCTGGCACTGCAGGATTTGAGTCCCTGTCGGCGTAGTGTGTTACTGATGGTAGGCTTTGTTACTTTGGTCGCAGCTCTCTGCAGGTCATTCACTAGGTCCCCCCGTGTGGTTCTGGGATTTTTGCTCACCGTTCTTGTGATCATTTTGACCCCACGGGGTGAGATCTTGGGTGGAGCCCCAGACCGAGGGAGATTATCAGTGGTCTTGTATGTCTTCCATTTACTGATAATTGCTCCCACAGTTGATTTCTTCAAACCAAGCTGCTTACCTATTGCAGATTCAGTCTTCCCAGCCTGGTGCAGGTCTACAATTGTGATTCTGGTGTCCTTTGACAGCTCTTTGGTCTTGGCCATAGTGGAGTTTGGAGTGTGACTGTTTGAGGTTGTGGACAGGTGTCTTTTATACTGATAACAAGTTCAAACAGGTGCCATTAATACAGGTAACGAGTGGAGGACAGAGGAGCCTCTCAAAGAAGGTCTGTGAGAGCCAGAAATCTTGCTTGTTTGTAGTTGACCAAATACTTATTTTCCACCATAATTTGCAAATAAATTCATTAAAAATCCAACAATGTGATTTTCTGGATTTTTTTTCTCTCATTTTGTCTGTCATAGTTGAAGTTTACCTATGATGAACATTACAGGCCTCTCTCATCTTTTTAAGTGGGAGAACTTGCACAATTGGTGGCTGACTAAATACTTTTTTGCCCCACTGTATGTATATACTGTATTATATACCATCTATTGCATCTTGCCTATGCCGCTTTGTCACTGCTCATCCATGTATTTATATGTATATATTCTTATTCCATTCCTTTACTTAGATTTGTGTGTATTAGGTAGTTGTGTGGAATTGTTAGACTACATGTTAGATATTGCTGCACTGTCAGAACTAGAAGCACAAGCACTCACAATAATGTCTGCTAACCATGTGTGAACAATACAATTTGATTTGATTTGATTATCAGTTGAAAAAATGAATAGGAGTATATATGAAGACTGTTTAGTAGCAAAAACAAGTGGTTAAATACATTTAAAAAATACAATCTAATGTTTCCTGGTCTTTCTTATATCTCTCCGATATAGGACAGACACTTCAGAATACATTTCCTTTCATTTCTTTGGTGAGGGGGACGGTCTGTTGTTCCACGTAGTGAATATGCCATTCAATGCGTTTGTATGGGCTAAAACCAAGTATATATATATATATATATTCTTTTTTTGATACTTCAAGGGGTTTTAAAATTCTAAATAAAATAGCAAAATGACCCTTGGTATGACCTTCTTAAAACAATTCCATATAGCTTAATAGAGGAAATCAAATATTATATTCGTTTTTTCACTCCCCATTCCCGGAGTCCTCCTTGATAGCTAGCGGGAGCTACGACAGTAAAGTGTTTTATGGTCCCGCCTGCCAAAAACCTGCCCTCACAGTTGTTAATAACAGAACTACGGGAAAATGGTGCCACTGTCTACCATTCGTCTCCCACCTTCTGTGTGCCAGAGAAAACTGTGCCTGACAGGCGGTGGTGAAGAACACTGTCTATCGGTCGCCCCAGCCTCCCTCTAGCACAGCGGGCAGGAAGCTAGAGCAACACCGTGTGTTAGCTTACTAGCTAGCTTGCTAGTTAACTAGCTAGTACACGGTGTCGCTCCCACAGGCTGTGTACTGGACTAGCAAAGCTAGCACACAGTGTCCTTCGCTCCCATTTGCCGAACACATGCCCTCGCCGTCGTTAACAGAATTGGGGGAAAACAGTGACCGACAGGCAGGGGCGAAGGACACTGTCTACCGGTGTAAGGCCAGCTAACTACAGTTGTTGATCCCACCCCTTATTCTGTGGGGTTTATCGGCAGCTGGCATCCAACGTTATTGTGCATTAACGCCACCTACTGTCTTCCACCTGTCCTAGCTTAAAAATGTACCAGATGCAGGAACACCAGTGGGGTAAATTAAAGTACCTAAGTAAAAATAGTTTTTTGGGGTATCTGTACTTTACTTTAGTATTTATATTTTTGACAACTTTTACTTCACTACATTCCTACAGAAAATAATGTACTTTCTACTCCATGCATTTTTCCTGACACCCAAAAGTACATTTTGACTGGAAAATGGTCCAATTCATATCTAGAGAACATCCCTGGTCATCCCTACTGCATCGGATCTGGCGGACTCACTAAACACAACTGCTTCGTTTGTAAATGTCTTAGTGATGGAGTGTGCCCCTGGTCATCCGTAAAGAAAAAAAGAAGAAAATGGTGCTGTATGTTTAGCTTAATATAAGAAATTATAAATTATTTATACTTTTACTTTTGATCCTTAAGTACATTTTAGAAATTCCATTTTACTTTTGATAATTAAGTATATTTAAAACCAAAGACTTTAAGACTTTTACTCAAGTAGCCATTTACTGGGTGACTTTCACTTTTACTGAGTCATTTTCAATTAAGGTTTCTTTACTTTTACTCAAGTTTGGCAATTGAGTACTTTTTCCACCACTGGGAATGCCCACTTGCAGGATGCCCCGAATTACAGGCCGCAATTGCACCCTTCTCACCCTTTGTGTGCGAGTTGACAAATCATGAGGCAAATCTGTCAAAGTGGTGAATAAAAGGTGCTGTGGCATATGCCGCCTCAACAAATCTTTTCCAGGGGCCCTGGACATTGAATTGAAAATGCTATAACAACATTATTAAATGCGTTATCATCTGCCTCATCCATATTGAAACACAATATAAACTGACCACCAATATATTTGGGGATTTTGAAATAATTTTGCAGCACAAGTAGTTTTGTTTTTAAAGCACAGTGGGATCAAATTTGTCTCAAACTGAAGGAGCAAAATTCGTTGAGGAGTTAATGTCCAGCCTGTGAAATGCAGCTCCCGGGTTATGTCTGTATGCAGATTCCTATAGAGACATGGAGGAAGTCTCCTGCCTGTACCTTGGGTGCAGTAAAAGCTTTTGCAGAGAGAGAGGGGGGAGAGAGGAGGGATCAAGAGAGAGAGAAAGAGAGAAGGAAGGAGGGAGGAGAGCTCTAAAAATATGTATTTTAGTAGCTGTATTTACCTTAGCTTGCCCTGAATGATATTGACTTTGAATCTTTCATCGTCACACACACAATTATTTATTTAACTAGGCAAGTCAGTCAAGAACAATTTGTTATTTACAATGACGGCCTACATCGGCCAAACACAGACAGCACTGGGCCATTTGTGCTCGCCCTACAGGACTCCCAATCACAGCCAGTTGTGATACAGCCTTATAGGTCTGTTGATCTTGAAGTACACAGTACCTCAATAACTTAGTTGAGTTATTTGACTGATTAGATTTTGGCTTGTTTAGCTCTTTTCAAGGCTGAAAATAAATTGACTCAATAATGAATAGTCTCACCATAGCTAATGCCCCATCTACAAAGGTGTTCCTTCCTATGGGATGTATGATCATCATCTTTTTTTTCAAGAGCATTAGTAATGCATCTTTTAAATATATGGTGGGCTTTATAAACATAAATGTTCTATTCCTTTCTTTTTTTAATAAATGTTTAAAAATAGAGATTCTGGTGAGAGGTACAACTGAAAAGTGCATCGTGGGTCTATGGCCCTTTCACAATAATTTTTCACTAGATGGCAGTGTAAGCAAGCATTGGAGTTACAGATTTTTCCAACTGAAGTAATAGGCCTAAACTAAATCCAAAATCTTATGAGTCCAAGTGTTGTATTACTTAGTGTTTAGGATCCTCTAATGAGAAAGTGTTGCTTACATTATCATTCATGTATTAAAGAGATCTCAGCCATTGACATGGGCCTGTTTCCAAATGCTGAATTCCTAGTTTTATATCAACATAACCACTCTTAACTTTGTGACACTAAGCTTTTAGGTTGTGTTCCTGGGATGGGGGGTTATCCTGCAGTGTGGTTTACTGATTGGAGAACATTCAGAAAATAATGTTTTATCAGTAAATTAAAAACAACAGGTCAACATTCACAAGGCCGCTCGGCCAGACGGATTACCAGGACATGTACTCCGAGCATGCGCTGACCAACTGGCAAATGTCTTCACTGACATTTTCAACCTGTCCCTGACTGAGTCTGTAATGATTCAAGCAGACCACCTTAGTCCCTGTGCCCAAGAACACTAAGGTAACCTGCCTAAATGACTATCGAACCATAGCACTCACATCTGTAGCCATGAAGTGCTTTGAAAGGCTGGTCATGGCTCACATCAACACCATCAACACCATTATCCCAGAAACCCTAGATACACTCCAATTTGCATACCCCCCCAACAGATCCACAGATGATGCAATCTCTATTGCACTCCACAATGCCCTTTCCCACCTGGACAAAAGGAACACCTACGTGCTCAGCGTTCAACACTATTGTGCCCTCAAAGCTCATAACTAAGCTAATGACCCTGGGACAAAACACCTCCCTCTGTAACTGGATCCTGGACATCCTGACGGGCCACCCACAGGTGGTAAGGCTAGGTAACAACACATCTGCCACGCTGATTTTTTAAATGTAGCCTTTATTTAACTAGGCAAGTCAATTAAGAACAAATACTTATTTACAATGACAGCCTAAATCAAATCAAATGTACTTATATAGTCCTTCGTACATCAGCTGATATCTCAAAGTGCTGTACAGAAACCCAGCCTAAAACCCCAAACAGCAAGCAATGCAGGTGTAGAAGCACGGTGGCTTGGAAAAACTCCCTAGAAAGGCCAAAACCTAGAAAGAAACCTAGAGAGGAACCAGGCTATGAGGGGTGGCCAGTCCTCTTCTGGCTGTGCCGGGTGGAGATTATAACAGAACATGGCCAAGATGTTCAAATGTTCATAAATGACCAGCATGGTCAAATAATAATAATCACAGTAGTTGTCGAGGGTGCAGCAAGTCAGCACCTCAGGAGTACATGTCAGTTGGCTTTTCATAGCCGATCATTAAGAGTATCTCTACCTCTCCTGCTGTCTCTGGAGAGTTGAAAACAGCAGGTCTGGGACAGGTAGCATGTCCGGTGAACAGGTCAGAGTTCCGTAGCCGCAGGCAGAACAGTAGAAACTGGAGCAGCGGCATGGCCAGGTGGACTGGGGACAGCAAGGAGTCATCATGCCAGGTAGTCCTGAGGCATGGTCCTAGGGCTCTGGTCCTCCAAGAGAGGGAAAGAAAGAGAGAAAGAGAGAATTAGAGAGAGCATACTTAAGTTCACACAGGACACAGGATAAGACAGGAGAAGTACTCCAGATATAACAGACTGACCCTAACCCCCCGACACAAACTACTGCAGCATAAATCCTGGAGGCTGAGACAGGAGGGGTCAGGAGACACTGTGGCCCCATCCGATGATACCACCAGACAGGGCCAAACAGGCAGGATATAACCCCACCCACTTTGCCAAAGCACAGCCCCCACGCCACTGGAGGGATATCTTCAACCAACAACTTACCATCCTGAGACAAGGCCGAGTATAGCCATCAAAGATCTCCGCCACGGCACAACCCAAGGGGGGGCGCCAACCCAGACAAGAAGATCACGTCAGTGACTCAACCCACTCAAGTGACGCACCCCTCCTAGGGATGGCATGGAAGAGCACCAGTAAGCCAGTGACTCAGCCCCTGTAATAGGGTTAGAGGCAGACAATCCCAGTGGAGAGAGGGGAACCGGCCAGGCAGAGACAGCATGTGCGGTTCGTTGCTCCAGAGCCTTTTCGTTCACCTTCACACTCCTGGGCCAGACTACACTCAATCATATGACCCACTGAAGAGATGAGTCTTCAGTAAAGACTTAAAGGTTGAGACCGAGTCTGCGTCTCTCACATGGGTAGGCAGAATGGAGCTCTAGGAGGCCTGCGTCTTGTGACCGTAGCGTACGTGTAGGTATGTACGGCAGGACCAAATTGGAAAGATAGGTAGGAGCAAGCCCATGTAATGATTTGTAGGTTAGCAGTAAAACCTTGAAATCAGCCCTTGACTTAACAGGAAGCCAGTGTAGGGTGCTAGCACTGGAGTAATATGATAACATTTTGGGGTTCTAGTCAGGATTCTAGCAGCCATATTTAGCACTAACTTTATTTATTGCTTTATCCAGGTAGCCGGAAAGTAGAGCAACCTAGAAGTAACAAAAGCATGGATCAATTTTTCTGCGTCATTTTTGGACAGAAAGTTTCTAATTTTTGCAATGTTACCTAGATGGAAAGAAATCTGTCCTTGAAACAGTCTTGATATGTTAGTCAAAAGAGAGATCAGGGTCCAGAGTAATGCCGAGGTCCTTCACAGTTTTATTTGAGACGACTGTACAACCATCAAGATTAATTGTCAGATTCAACAGAATATCTCTTTGTTACTTGGGACCTAGAACAAGCATCTCTGTTTTGTCCGAGTTTAAAAGTAGAAAGTTTGCAGCCATCCACTTCCTTCTATCTGAAACACAGGCTTCTAGCGAGGGCAATGTTGGGGCTTCACCATGTTTCATTGAAATGTGCAGCTGTGTGTCATCCGCATAGCAGTGAAAGTTAACATTATATTTTCGAATGACATCCCCAAGAGGTAAAATATATAGTGAAAACAATAGTGGTCCTACAACGGAACCTTGAGGAACACCGAAATGTACAGTTGATTTGTCAGAGGACAAACCATTCACAGAGACAAACTGATATCTTTCCGACAGATAAGATCTAAACCAGGCCAGAACTTGTCTGTGTAGACCAATTTGGGTTTCCAATCTCTCCAAAAGAATGTGGTGATCGATGGTATCAAAAGCAGCACTAAGGTCTAGGAGCACGAGGACAGATGCAGAGCTTCGGTCTGACACCATGAAAAGGTCATTTACCACCTTAACAAGTGCAGTCTCAGTGCTATGATGGGGTCTAAAACCAGACTGAAGCATTCCGTATACATTGTTTGTCTTCAGGAAGGCAGTGAGTTGGTGCGCAACAGTTTTTTCAAAAAAAAATTGAGACGAATGGAAGATTCGATAAAGGCCAATAGTTTTTTATATTTTCTGGGTCAAGGTTTGGCTTTTTCAAGACAGGCTTTATTAATGCCACTTTTAGTGAGTTTGGTACACATCCGGTGGATAGAGAGCTGTTTATTATGTTCAACATAGGAGGGCCAAGCACAGGAAGCAGCTCTTTCAGTAGTTTAGTTGGAATAGGTTCCAGTATGCAACCTGAAGGTTTAGAGGCCATGATTATTTTCATCATTGTGTCAAGAGATATAGTACTAAACACTTGAGTGTCTCTCTTGATCCTAGGTCCTGGCAGAGTTGTGCAGACTCAGGACAACTGAGCTTTGGAGGAATACGCAGATTTAAAGAGGAGTTCATAATTTGCTTTCTAAGGATCATGATCTTTTCCTCAAAGAAGTTCATGAATTTATTACTGCTGAAGTGAAAGCCATCCTCTCTTGGGGAATGCTGCTTTTTAGTTAATGTCACAGCTGTTGAAGGAAGTGTACCAAGGTGCAGCGTCATGAGCGTACATTTTATTTTATTATAAAAAATGACGCCAACAAAACAAACGCGAAAACAACTGTGAAGCTACAGGCTATGTGCCATAAACAAAAGTCAACTTCCCACACTGAAAGGAGGGAAAGGGCTACCTAAGTATGGTCCCCAATCAGAGACAACAATAGACAGCTGTCCCTGATTGAGAACCATACCCGGCCAAAACATAGAATTACAAAATCATAGAAAACAAAAACATAGAATGCCCACCCCAAATCACACCCTGACCAAACCAAATAGAGACATAAAAAGGCTCTCTAAGGTCAGGGCGTGACAGTTAGCTTTGCGACAGTATCAAAAATAGATTTCGGATTGTTCTTATTTTCCTCAATTAAGTTGGAAAATAGGATGATCGAGCAGCAGTGAGTGCTCTTCGATACTGCACGGTACTGTCTTTCCAAGCTAGTCGGAAGACTTCCAGTTTGGTGTGGCGCCATTTCCGATCCAAGTTACTGGAAGCTTGCTTCAGAGCTTGGGTATTTTCGGTATACCAGGGAGCTAGTTTCTTATGATAAATGTTTTTAGTTTTTAGGGGTGCAACTGAATCTAGGGTATTGCGCAAGGTTAAATTGAGTTCCTCAGTTAGGTGGTTAAATGATTTTTGTCCTCTGACATCCTTGGGTAGGCAGAGGGAGTCTGGAAGGGCATCAAGGAATATTTGGGTTGTCTGAGAATTTATAGCACAACTTTTGATGCTCCTTGGTTGGGGTCTGAGCAGATTATTTGTTGCGATTGCAAACGTAATAAAATGGTGGCCCGATAGTCCAGGATTATGAGGAAAAACATTAAGATCCACAACATTTATTCCATTGGACAAAACTAGGTCCAGAGTATGACTGTGACAGTGAGTAGGTCCAGAGACATGTTGGACAAAACCCACTGAGTCGATGATGGCTCCGAAAGCCTTTTGGAGTGGGTCTGTGGACTTTTCCATGTGAATATTAAAATCACCAGAAATTAGAATATTATCTGCTAGGACTACAGGGTCCGATTGGAATTCAGGGAACTCAGTGAGGAACGCTGTATATGGCCCAGGAGGCCTGTAAACAGTAGCTATAAAAAGTGATTGAGTAGGCTGCATAGATTTCATGACTAGAAGCTTAAAAGACGAAAACTTATATATTTTTTCTGTAAATTGAAATTTGCTATCGAAAATGTTAGCAACACCTCCGCATTAGCGGGCTGCACGGGGGATATGGTCACTAGTGTAACCAGGAGGTGAGGCCTCATTTAACACAGTAAATTCATCAGGTATAAGCCATGTTTCAGTCAGGCCAATCACATAAATTTTATGATCAGTGATTAGTTAATTGACTATAAGTGCCTTTGAAGTGAGGGATCTAACATTAAGTAGCCCTATTTTGAGATGTGACGTATCACAATCTCTTTCAATAATGGCAGGAATGGAGGAGGTCTTTATCCTAGTGAGATTGCTAAGGCGAACATCGCCATGTTTAGATTTGCCCAACCTAAGTCGAGGCACAGACACGGTCTCAATGGGGATAGCTGAGCGGACTACACTGACTGTGCTAGTGGCAGACTCCACTAAGCTGGCAGGCTGGCTAACATCCTGCTGCCTGGCCTGCACCCTATTTCATTGTGGAGCTAGAGGAGTTAGAGCCCTATCTATGTTGGTAGATAAGATGAGCGCACCTCTCCAGCTAGGATGGAGTCAGTCACTCCTCAGCAGCCCAGGCTTGGTCCTGTTTGTGAGTGAGTCCCAGAAAGAGGGCCAATTATCTACAAATTCTATCTTTTGGGAGGGGCAGAAAACAGTTTTCAACCAGCGATTGAGTTGCGAGACTCTGCTGTAGAGCTCATCGCTCCCCCTAACTGGGAGGGGGCCAGAGACAATTCTTCAATGCCGACACATCTTTCTAGCTGATTTACACGCTGAAGCTATGTTGCGCTTGGTGACCTCTGACTGTTTTAGCCTAACATCATTGGTGCCGACGTGGATAACAATATCTCTATACTCTCTACACTCGCCAGTTATAGCTTTAGCCAGCACCATCTTCAGATTAGCCTTAACGTCGGTAGCCCTGCCCCCTGGTAAACAGTGTATGATCGCTGGATGATTCGTTTTAAGTCTAATACTGCGGGTAATGGAGTCGCCAATGACTAGGGTTTTCAATTTGTCAGAGCTAATGGTGGGAAGCTTCGGCGTCTCAGACCCCGTAACGGGAGGAGTAGAAACAAGAGAAGGCTCGGCCTCAGACTCCGACCTGCTGCTTAATGGGGAAAACCGGTTGAAAGTTTCTGTCGGCTGAATGAGCGACACCGGTTGAGCATTCCTACAGCATTTCCCTCCAGAAGCCATGAGAAAGTTGTCCTACCAGGGAACAGTGGGTTAAATGCCTTGTTCAGGGGCAGAACAACAGAACAACACATTGTCAGCTCAGGGATTCGATCCAGCAACCTTTCAATTACTAACCCAACACTCTAATCATTAGGCTGCCTGCCGCCCCAGCTGATACTCAACACGGGGGCCCCTCAGGGGTGTGTGCTCAGTCCCCTCCTGTACTCCCTGTTCACCCATGGCTGCATGGCCAGGCAGGACTCCAACACCATCATTAAGTTTACCAATGACACAACAGCCTGATCACCGACAACGATGAGTCAGTCTATAGGGAGGAGGTCAGAGACCTGGCTATATGGTGCCAGGATAACAACCTCTCCCTCAACGTGATACAGACATATGAGATGACTGTGGACTACAGGAAAAGGAGGACCGATCACGCCCCCATTCTCATTGACGGGGCTCTAGTGAAGTACGTTGAGATCTTCATGTTCCTTGGTGTCCACATCACCAACAAACTATCATAGTCCAAACACACCAAGACAGTCGTGAAGAGGGCACGACAAAGTCTATTCCCCCTCAGGAGACTGAAAAGATTTGGCATGGGTCGTCAGATCCTCAAAAAGTTCTACAACTGCACCATCAAGAGCACCACTGGTTGCATCCCTGCCTGGTAAGGTAGTGTGTACGGCCCAATACATCACTGGGGCCAAGCTTCCTGCCATCCAGGACTTCTACACCAGGCGGTGTCAGAGGAAGGCCCTAAAAATGTTAAAAGACACCAGCCACTCAAGTCATAGACTGTTCTCTCTGCTACTGCACGGCAAGCGGTGCCGGAGTCTAGGTCCAAAAGGCTTCTTATTAAGGATCTGACCCTTATTTGCAATTTTCACCTAAAAGACATACCCAAATCTAACTGCCTGTAGCTCAGGACCTGAAGCAAGGATATGCATATTCTTGATACCATTTGAATGGAAATGCTTTGAAGTTTGTGTAAATGTGAAATACATGTAGGAGAATGTAACACATTAGATCTGGTAAAAGATAATACAAATAAAAAAAAGTTTATCTTTTTTTTATAGTCTTTGAAGTGCAAGAGAAAGGCCACAATTTAGAATTTGGCCACGAGATGGCAGCAGTGTATCTGCAAAGTGTTAGACTGATCCAATGAACCTGATCCTGTGAACCATTGCATGCTCTTTAATTGTTTGTTATTTTTATTTAAAAAATGACTTAACACTTATTTTTCTTAAAACTGCATTGTTGGTTAAGGGTTTATAAGTAAGCATTTCACTGTAAAGTCTACACCCGTTGTATTCTGCGCATGTGGCGCATTGGATTTGACATCCAGGTACTTTTTGCAGGTGCTGGAGTTTCCAAATCTAAATTTAACGCAATTTTAATAGAATCACTACCTAAAATCACTACTTATACAATTCCTGTTTTCTCTCCTTGCAGATTGTGATTCATTGTCAATGTTGGTTCTTTGTGTTAAAGTTATATTGTCTATGCTTGTTTAAACTATATGTACAGGTATTCTATTGTCTTCATAATTTGTAATATACACTGTCCACACAATATCTACAATACTGGCTTCCCCTTTAACAGTGTGAGAATACCCAGTACCCTATATGATAGGTGTTCATATCTCGTATGTCAAAAATAACATTTCTGTCTCTATCTGTTGGTTTCCTCCCACAAAAACATACTTTTTGACCATCTCTCTCTCTCTCTCTCTCTCTCTCTTTAGTATTGTTTTTTTTGTAGTATTGCTATACTACTTCTCTATGCCACAATGTACTGAGTAAAATGTGCTATATATGTCATGATGATTATCATTCTCCACCATGTGACTGATGTATTCAAGCAGGCAGCACAGTGGAGAGGGGAAGCAGTACTCTCTTACTCATCCACTCTTGAAATGTGTGGGAGTGTTAAGTGATAGTGGGTAAGCATTCTCTGCAATGTCCTCCGAGCTGCTCAATAAATGTACAAAATATCTGCACGCAGAAAAGGTTGAAAATATCTCATCTAGACAACTGAAAGTGGATATAGCCATAACGTATAAATTGATAAGATGATTTAGTCCATTGATAATCCCTCATTATTGTAATTTCATAGATCCCTTTGTGCAACACTCCACTACAATTTCTCTAATTTGATATGGAGTATTTAGTCATTAAAATCCCGCTCTCCAAAAATGGAATATTTATTTTTGAGTAATCTATATACATGTATGCCAGAACATATCTGGTGGGTGTGTGACTGTGTTGCTCCTCCCACTTTTGGACAATACAGTCCCATACAACAGATTGTTGTCTCCTCAACCTCCTCTGACAAGTTTGGAAGTTTTTCCCAGCAAGCTGTGCGAATGTGCATCACATGACATTGAGGAACAGATAGAGTAGGAGATGATAGGCAAAGCATCGGTCACTCATCCTAGTTGAAGCTAGATCAGGACCCTGGCATAACTGTGGGAGTTTGACCTCAAAAGGTGAGTGGGGCAGCATTTGTTACAATGGTGGTTGTTGAGACAAGTCAACTGAACAAGAATAGTAGTTTGCAACTGCAAACAGAGCAAGGCAAATCATATTTTATGTAATATCAGTGAATCAGGAAATGTTTTGAAAATAGCTTCTCATTTTAAGCAGTTACTTTGGACTTTATAAGGACTTGCTCAATGTTGTATCAAAATGAAAATCTCTTTCATGGGTGGATGGAGTGAATCACCTGTGAGTCTGTTAAGAAGGAAATGTTGGACTGATAAGGCTTTCACTTACCAGATGTGTTATCTTATTCTGTATTACTCTACAGCAATACTGTGTGTATAGTGCTGTGTATGCTATAGTACACTTTCTTAGGATAGTAAATGCTGTTTTTACAATGTTGTCGAGATATAGCTTTATTGTTTGGCTGTAATAGACCAGAACTACATCAGTTCCAGATGCTGAGTTAAGTCACGAACAGCTGCTTTCAATGAATGTCTCTCTCTCTAGAAACATTATACACTGGGTAAGTGTGTGTTTACTTTAGATGTGGAATTGAGGCATACAAGATTTCATAGCTAATTTGGTACATTAATGTAGGTTTTCAGAAACCCATCAAGTTCACATGCAGTGGGTGGTGACCAAAACCATTTTAATTAAGCGTTAGCAATTCATTTGTCATGTTTAAGTGATTATTTGGAACATATTGGATATTTTCTACACAAAACAAGTCTATTTTAGCCATGAATTTAACTCAAATAGTTGCCATGTTCTTAAAAGTAAAGTTATTTAGGTATACACTGAGTATACAAAATATTAGGAACATCGTCCTAATATTGCGTTGCACCCCTTTTGCCCTTAGAACAGCCTCAATTTGTTGGGGCATGAACTCTACAAGGTATCCCTGTTCCACAGGGATGCTGGCTCCAATGCGTCCCACAGTTGTGTCAAGTTGGCTGGATGTCCTTTGGGTGGTGGACCATTCTTGATGCACATGGGAAACTGTTGAGCGTGGAAAAACCCAGCAGCGTTGCAGTTCTTGGGAAATACCGGTGCGTTTGGCACCTACTACCTTACCTTGTTCAAAGGCACTTAAATATTTTGTCTTGACCATTCACCTTCTGAATAGCACACATACACATTCCGTGTCTCAATTGTCTCAAGGATTAGAAATCCTTCTTTAGCCTGTCTCCTCCCCTTCATCTACACTAATTGAAGTGGATTTAACAGGGGGATTTATAGCTTTCACCTGGATTCACCTGGTCAGTGTAGTTTGTCATGGAAAGAGCAGGTGTTCAGTTTTGCATACTCAGTGTACAGTATATCCTCAGCTTTGTCTTCTCATTGTCTATGTTTATATGATAAATCCACCATGCGTTAAATTTGGCCAGACCCTTTTACTCCCCATAGTCAACCGCACCCTAAAGCACATCTTAGGGTGGAGGCAATCAAAAGAAAACCACAAAACAGTCTCGGCCAGGTCCTCCATGTACTGTAGATGAACAAAGCTTGACCACTCTTGTAATTCTTCTTCATCCAGCTCAGTCCTCTCTCCTAGCCGTTATGTATACTGAACAAAAATATGTAAAGATTATAGAGTTGGTCCTATTTTTAATGAGCTGAAATAAAGATCCAAGAAATGTTTAATACGCACAAAAAGATTATTTCTCCCATATTTTGTGCACAAATTTGTTTACATCCCTGTTAGTGAGAATTTCTCCTTTGCCAAGATAATCCATCCACCTGACAGGTGTGGCATATCAAGAAGCTGATTAAACAGCATGATCATGATACAGGTGCACCTTGTGCTGGGGACAATAAAAGGCCACTCTAAAATGTGTTGTTTTGTCCCACAACACAATGCCACAGATGTCTCAAGTTTTGAGGGAGTGTACAATTGGCATGCTGACAGCAGGAATGTCCAACAAAGCAGTTGCCAGATAATTTAATGTTAATTTCTCGACAATAAGCCGACCTCCAACGCTGTTTTAGAGAATTTAGCAGTACATCCAACCGGCCTCACAACAGCATTTGGCTTCCTCCACATCTGGCTTCGTCACCTGCGGGATCGTCTGATGAGAGGGAGGGGGGCTTGCTGAGGAGTATATCTGTCTGTAATAAAGCCCTTTTGTGTGGAAAAACTCATTGTGCTTGACTGGGCCTGGCTCCCCAGTGGGTGGACCTGGCTCCTAAGTGGGTGGGCCTATGCCCTCGCAGGCCCACCCATGGCTGCATCCCTGCCCAGTCATGTGAAATCCATAGACTAGGGCCTAATTGTTTTATTTGACTGATTTCCTTCTATGAACTATATCTCAGTAAAATATTTGAAATTGTTGCATGTTGCATTTATATTTTTGTTCAGTTTATGTGTTGATTCAATATTAATCTCTGCCAGTTTCAAATTCTATATAAAGCTGTGAAAATACTGTTTTTACTGCAACAATGTAAATTGCTCCAGGTCCCTAGTTTCCTGTACACGAGGTGTTACTTACCACCCACACTGCTAAAGTGAATAGCAGAACCATGTTCATAAGTATTGTGATGGTTTTGAAAAGATAAACATTGCTCCACTGTGGACTTGCCGTCAGAGGGTTTGTGATTTAAAAATGCCTTATGATTATGTTCGTCATATAGCATGTTCTTCATTTTATACAAAGTTTTGCATAAATGTAACTGTTCGAAACAGTGGTCCTCTTTTTTGCACATTTGACATCAGTACACTTAGAACACTACAAGGGAAAAGAATAGCTCAGACCAAAGGCAGGAGTAGCCTTCAGTTAAGCTATGCAGTATTCAAAATCCTGAAATAGGGCTTCGGAAATAGACGTTTCTCACTGAATGGGTGAAACATTCAGTGGTTAAGACGCTGTATCAAAGCAAATGTTTTTAAAGTTACATTTTTATGCATATCTAGGGAGTTGTGAAGTGATGTGAATTTGTTAAACATTTGTCCATGGCTGTATTCTCTTCAAAGAACTGCTGTTGATGGATGTTTTTTCTCAGTGGAACCGACTTGAAGGCACTGTTGTTGAAATTAGATGAGGTATCCTTTTCCTCAAACTCTGAAACTATGTGGTAGGATATTTTACTGTATCGAATAAACTCATAAACAACACGTTTTTATTCTCACAAGGGGACTGTGGTTCTGTTGGTTCTAAACAGTTGGTATCAATTCGTTGGGGTTAGGGTCAAAAGTAATTTTGTTGATAATAAATTAAGGGGTTCCCCATCACAGAGGCCACAGGAAAATTACCATAAATGTAGGCATGGGAGGGGACAGACATGGATGTAAAAGTGTCTGGCAATATTTCATAGACCCCAGAGAGAAAAGTTCCCCTTTCAATCTTTAAATAGTCAACTAGACACGAGAAAATCACCAGATATGATGTGACTGCGATTGGCTGATGAGAGGATATGACCTTTAACATTTTCCTCTGACAGAAGGAATAATCAGTCAAGAAGGCAATATAACCTGTAATTTTGTCTGAGGAGAATAGGATGTGTCCACCTCCTAGACTCCCCCTGAAAAGTGAAGTTTGGGGTAAGATATTGCTGATCTGCATATTATTATTTTTTCTGAGATGACAAAGATTATTTTTCTGTCTGGAAGCCCGGACTTCACCATTGGACTTCCTGTGAAGAGTTTTTCTCTTTATCCCTTCATTAGAAAGCCACTATGATGCAGAAATTATTTCCTGTGTTTGAGCAACAGACTTAATAATGATACCTGTAAACTCTAAAGGCCTCTCTCCAACGAACCAGAAGTCTTGTCAACTGGAAATATTTGGCAGAGTGGAGATTCCATGATTAGCTTCAGTGATAACTAATGTTGTGTTACATTTCAGATTGGTACAGAAATTACAATTACTATAGCTTGAGAAATAAAAGTCAAATCCTTTAGAGAAAGATGAAAATTAAATTTGAACACTAAAATTGAAGAACAAAAAATAATTATGGGTGCTTCTGACAATCGAACAATTACTGACCCAAAAAAGGCATACAGTAGATGGTCTCTGATGGAAAAGCAGCTAAGGAAAATAAAAGGGAAAATTAACACATTGTGACAAAACCAAATGTAGAGAAAGATATGAATTCATGATTTTAGTAATTTCATCATGATAAAGTGTGTACTATGTCTTGCCTACCAGAGCTCTGGTCCAGTAGCTCATTAAAGCTTAAATCTCATTCAATTCCAGCTTAAATTTCTGTTTCACAATGACTTTTTGAGCTGTAAAAATATACTGTCGGGTAGTTATTATGCGCATTATGATAATGAGAAGAGAAAAACGACATATTGTAACTGATCCAAACAACATGCAGCATATTGCATCTTCTGGAGTGGATGTATATACGTAACCTGAACATGAGTCTAGTCTAGTTGTTATTATTCTTAGAGTGGACATTTTATGAAGGTCATTGGAAGCCTTTGGAAGAGCAGCAGGACTTGTTTCTGTAAACTCGTCCTTTTATATAAAGCAGCCTTTTATATGGTTCCCTCTGTCAAGGAGTGAGGTCAAGTTTATGCCATTGATGACGTAGGATCCCATGAACACTTTTGCTGTTATCGCTCTAGGTGTTGTCCTAAGATAGTGTGGTATTCTTCATGTCTATTAACTATTAATCAAGTGCTTTGGGGTGTTGTATTTATGCACTAAGAAATCAATCATAAGAAAGGTGTGCTTGTTTTTCTGATATACTATATAGATACAGTACCAGTCAAAAGTTTGGACACACCTACTCATTCATGTTTTTTTCTTTATTTTTACTATTTTCTAGATTGTAAAATAATAGTGAAGACATCAAAACTATGAAATAACACTTATGGAATCATGTTTTAACCATAAAAGTGTTAAACAAATCAAAATATATTTTATTTTTGAGATTCTTCAAAGTAGCCACCCTTTGCCTTGATTACAGCTTTGCACTCTCTTGGCATGCTCTCAACCAGCTTCATGAAGTAGTCACATGCATTTCAATTAACAGGTGTGCCTTGTAAAATGTTAATTTGTGGAATTTCTTTCCTTCTTAATGCATTTGAGCCAATCAGTTGTGTTGTGACAAGTAGGGGTGGAATATAGAAGATAGCCCTATTTGGTAAAAGATCAAGTTCATATTATGGCAAGAACAGCTCAAATAAGGAAAGAGAAATGACAGTCCATCTTTACTTTAAGACATGAAGGTCAGTCAATCCAGAAAATGGTTGCTACATGATTCCATATGTGTTATCTCATAGTTGTGATGTCTTCACTATTATTCTACAGTGTAGAAAATAGAAAAAATAAAGAAAAACCCTTGAATGAGTAGGTGTTCTAAAACTTTGGACTGGTACTGTATGTACTGTATCTTACCGTGCACCTTATAAATGAGGTCTCTAGTAATAACACCAGACATCTGGTCAATGTTACACAAGAAGGACTGCCCTTCCAAAAAATATCCAAATAGAGTTACAGAGAATGTAGGGGTTCAGTAAGAGTATGTTGAAAGTATGTGTGTGTACGTGCACCACATTTTTTTGTGAGTGCATATTTCAGTCCCCATAGGGTTGCAGCTAGGGTAGCAATGGGGACTTGAAGGGTCATTCAGCTCTTAATTGAGAAAGTTCTGCTTTTCATTACATCAAGCCATATGTCCCGGTATCTGCCTTGCTATGGACACTCCACTCTGCTTCCTGGAAGTGTTATGTCAGTCACTGAACTAATCTCTCTCTCTCCAATTGTGTGTGTGTGTGTGTGTGTGTGAGAGACACCTTTTGGACCAGTTAGATCAGTTAGAGGTCCTTGGGGCAGCAAGAAATGTTTACATTGGTTCATTGGGAGACCAAATGTTACTGTAAATGTTCTGTGTGTTTGCGAGCAAGTTATTGCATCTGCATTCGTATAGTAAGTTTATGTTATTAACTGCTCTTAAAAGTTGACATGAGTTCATGGTGGGATTTGTTGGAATTCTGTGTCTGTCTTTGTGTTGAATGGATTGATCTCTAGTTTTCTACAATAAAGCCAATTTCATGTTTCAAAACAAAAACATTTTGGGAGTGTCACACCCTGATATGTTTTACCTGTCCTTGTGATTGTCTCCACCCTCCTCCAGGTGTCGCCCATCTTCCCCATTATCCCCTGTGTATTTATACTTGTTTTCTCTGTTTATCCGTTGCCAGTTCGTCTTGTTTGTCAAGTCAACCAGCGTTTTTGTTATCAGCGCCTGCTTTTCCCAGTGTCTTTTTCTTGCCCTCCTGGTTTTGACTCTTGCCTGTCCTGACTCTGAGCCCGCCTGCCTGACCACTCTGCCTGCCCCTGAGCCTGTCGACCTGTACCTTTGCCCCACCTCTGGATTGTTGACCTCTGTCTACCCTGACCCTGAGCCTGCCTGCCATTCGGTACCATTGGTCCACCTCTGATTTCCTGACCCCTGCCTGCCTTGACCTGTCTATTGCCTGCCCCTGTTGGAATAGTAAACCATTATCTATTCCACGTGTCTGCATCTGGGTCTTACCTTGATTCCTGATAGTGAGTGGTTTGGACACAACCCACAGTGAGATTCCATTAAGAGTTAACAATTCAATATGATTATTTCCTGAATAGACTAGTGAATCACATTCCCAAGTGACCAAAACAGGGGACAGAGAAACACATTTAATCACATAACAGTTTTAAAAGGATGCCAGCATTTACTATTACATTTCATTCAAGTAAGGAATACAATTTTGACATGAATCTGAATAAGTAATGAACTGTAATTTCTAGTTTTTTATTTTTTTTAAAAACATTCTCTGGAACTTTGGTGACTACTAAGTCTTTTTTTAAACCTCCCTCTTTGAGCTGGATGTGTCAATGTGTAGTTCATGAATGCATAATGTGTGAGCAGAATTACTGTCTTACCTCAATTAGCCACGAAATTCCTAGTTTGAAAGCAGCTGTTTTTCTGGAAGCTGTGCAGCGCCATTTTCCATACATTTTCCCCACATGTGCCAGCCCCCTAGCAATTTGAGTTCTAGCCAACGAGCATGCAGCCCCTCGCCATTTGAGTGACAGCTAGAAACAGATGCCCACACAGCAGAGCGAGTGAGAGAAAGCAATAACATGGTGCACATATTTACACATAGGTGATGTAGTACACAATTTTCAGTGACCACTTTTGGCTTGTGACCTCTATTTTGCTAAAAAAAAGTATACAAAGTACCGGAAAATCTCTTTCAGTAATTCAACACTTGACTAGAACTAGAATAAATTTGACTGTGTCTGTAGGCTAATCAGCTAAGCAGGAGATGTGCACAATCACACCAGTGCTTTAGGGGCATATCACAATGTTGCTGTTCGAAATGTGATGTACATTGCCTTCAGAAAGTATTCATGGTATTCATAGCCCTTGACTTATTCCACATTTTGTTTTGTTACAGCCTGAATTCAAAATCGATTACATTTATTTATTTTTCTCACCCATCTACACATAATACCCCATAATGACAAAATGAAAACATGTTTTTAGAAAATGTTGCTAATTTATTGAGAATGAAATACAGAAATATCTCATTTACATAAGTATTCATACACCTATATGTTAGAATCACCTTTGAACAGTGATTACAGCTGTGAGTCTTTCTGGGTAAGTCTCGAAGAGCTTTGCACACCTGGATTGTACAATATTTTCCCATTATTCTTTTCAAATTTCTTGCCAGTGATTTTCAAGCAGATTTAAGTCAAAACTGTTATTTGGCCACTCGGCATCATTCACTATCTTCTTAGAAAGCAACTCCAGTGTAGCAACTCCAGTGTAGATTTGGCCTTGTGTTTTAGGTTATTGTCATGCTGAAATGTGAATTAATCTCCCAGTGTCTGGTGGAAAGCACACTGAACCAGGTTTTCCTCTAGGATATTACCTGTGCTTAGCCCCATTCCATTTATTTTTTATTCTGAAAAACTCCCCATTCCTTTATGATTATAAGCATACCCATAACATGATGCAGCCACCACTATGCTTGAATATATGGAGAGTGAAACTCAGTAATGTGGTGTAATTGGATTTGCCCCAAACATAACACTTTGTATTCAGGACAAAAAGTTTCTTGGCCACATTATTTTCTGTATTACTTTAGTGCCTTGTTGCCAACAGGATGCATGTTTTGGAATATTTGTATTCTGTACAGGCTTCCTTCTTTTCACTCTGTCAATTAGGCTAGTATTGTGGAGTAACTACAATGTTGTTGATCCATCCTCAGTTGTCTCCTATCACATCCATTAAACTCTGTGACTGTTTTAAAGTCCCTATTGGCCTCATGGTGAAATCCCTGAACCGTTTCCTTCCTCTCCGGCAAGGAAGGACACCTGTATCTTTGTAGTGAGTGGGTGTATTGATACACCATCCAAAGTGTCATTAAGAACTTCACCATACTCAAAGGGATATTCAGTGTAAAAAAAAACAACTACCAATAGGTTCTCTTCTTTGCGAGGCATTGAAAAACCTCCCTGTTCTTCGTGGTTGAATCTTTGTTTGAAATTCACTGCTCGACTGTGGGACCTTACAGATATTTGGATATGTAGGGTACTGTGATGAGGTAGTCATTCATCATGTTAAACCTTATTATTGCACACCGTGTGAGTCCATGTAATTTATTATGTGACTTGTTACACCAATGTTTACTCCTGAAGCTAATTAGGCTTGCCATAACAAAGGGGTAGAATACTTATTAACACTTAAGACACTTCAGCGTTTCATTCTTAATGAAATTGTAAAAATTTCCAAAAACATAATTCCACTTCGACATTGTGAGTTATTGTGTGCAGGCCAGTGATTAAAGAAAATCTCAATTTAATCCATTGTAAACTCGGGCTGTAACAAAATCATCATGTAGAAAAAGTCAAGGGTTGTGAATACTTTCTGAAGGCACTGTATGTGTGCTCTCTATAGTACAGGAAATATCATTTTGTCCATTCAATACATCATTTTCCAATCATTACATTTCTGAGTTGTATCTGACTGAAAATACCCTTGAGAATTAGACTTGGTGTCAATCGTGTTCATAGAACAGCTAGATTATTCAAGAAAATTAACAGATCAAGGGCCCCATGATGTCTAGACTGCCAAATATTTGATGCCAACCATGGGAATGCTAGATTTCTCAATTATTAGTTCAAATCTAGTATGCTAGTGAATATTTACAAGATCGTCATACACATGTATTCCCCACAAACACACCTGGCACACTTCTCCAGAAAACAGTGACATTATTCCTGTGTTCCCATTGGTATAAAAGTGTTTAGGAAATCAGTTAATCAGCAATACAAATGGATGTAGTCATGATCTGTTTGACCTTAGCATATATGGATGTATTTGGGGGGGATATGAGAAGTCACATGGTTTCATTTTTTCCCACACAAACACACCCACTCACAACATGCGGACTTGCTTGCATTCAGGGATGTCATCTTCATTAGTCCAAACGAGAGCTTCTATTGGACAAATGCAAGTAGGTCTCGCCCCGTTACGTTCTGTTTGTTTCCGTTTAAGAAACGTTTTGCTACATAATCGGCTAAATGAATTCGCCCCTGCAAATTTAGAAACACACACACAGCTGTTTACATGCTTACTGCAACGACATAGGGCGCACATACGGAGTAATATTTTACACGTTTGCAGAATGCACCGAAATCTGGAATACATTTAACACTTTTAGTCTCGATCTTTTAATTCTGTCCAGGACATGTGGGGTTTTTCTGTCGTTAGATAGGCTACGGAGATACGATCACTGGCAAAAAAGGTTTGATGTTTCAAATAGTTACTGTATACAATGTCGCCTATTTCCTGTGGATAGGTTTAGTGCAAAGGGTCTAGGGTTACTTTGTAGCACAGCGTATTGATAATACTCATGGAAGTTTAAAGTTACGAGTCGATGGTCAATTCAATGATGGTATATACTGTACATGCTCAACTTTTTTGTCGTGGTGCTCCTCAATGGAGTATCCTATTTCGTCGGTGAGTTGAGTATCTCCTTTGATTAAAGCGTAAGATGCATCATGCAGCACATTTTTCCTCTTCTTCTGTTGTTCCTTTCATCATATCACATTGTTGGATCTGATTTTAATGTGTTAACTCTTACGTAATGGTATATTTACGGGACCTGGGTGTCTTTTTTTGTGCTTCTTGCCGTTCGTATTAGCGGAACTCGATATCTTTGACTCTTTGAACATATGGTTGAATTCTTGTAGCCTAGCCCTACTGTTTATTTTGATTAGATGTCTGTATAGAAAATAAGAAAGTTTACCGATTTTCTGGACAGAAGTTATTATATTTGTGTAATACAGGAAATGCTCTGCTGCTGTTTTCTGTAATGTGCCTTTTCTGTATATCTTCAGATAACATGTTTAATTATCTGTATCTGGCTTTTCACTGCAGAACAGACACATTGAATAGACCAGTTTTGACACCTTAAAATGGGTAGAATATCTGTTCTAATTGATTTGTCTAGCCTCCATCACATGTAGACCTTCACAACAGACCAATTTGTAGTTGTGTTGATAAGAACTTGGTGAGATATTGAACAGGCATAATAGAGCAAAATAAATCCAGGTCACAGACTGTTTTAACCCTTTACTTATCCCCTGTTGATTCCCCCCCCCCCCCCCCCCCCCACAAAAAAAGGTGTAACTTTAACACAATAGGTGCTAAATTCTCTCCCAAACTAGTTGATTTTATATGAGGCGATAATGCAAAGGCCCCCTGTGACATTCTATTGACATGCTTTCTGGCTGTTTGCATGACAGTAAACATTGGTGATTGATGTTCCCTTCCCCCACCCCACAGATTACAGTAGACACACAGGGGTTTCTCTGTTTCTCTTCAGAGATAGAGGTGGATTTTGCAAAAGCAGCAGAAACTCTTTATGGGGTCCTGTGTGTTTTTCCTTCCCTGTGTGTTTGTTTACAACTTTATGCAAGCCTATTAGTTTACCTCCGCAATAAAATAATTGATTTAGTATGAATCAAGTTTCCTGTGGAATTTTTAATTTATTTTTTATGTCTAACATCTGGCATCATCAGCACTGGTGGAAAACTAAAGTTTTTGTCTGTCCCCAACAGATTCCCAGTGCCAGCAGTCCTGGAGTGTGGCAGGTGAGGATCAGAGAGAGTGAGGCTGTTGTGAAGACTTGGACAGTATGAGTTTGGTGGAGATCAGACATACGGTTGGGTCCATGACCCTGTCCTTATCCAGCACAGACTCCAAGGAGAGGTACTTTGACCGGGTGGACGAGAGTGACCCTGAGTACCTCCGCAGCAGGAACATGTCACCTGAAATACAGCAGGACTTCAACATGATGGAGCAAAAGAAGAGAGTCACTCAGATCCTACAGAGTCCAGTATGTCTCTTGTTCTTTATGTCTATGTTAATGTGTGTACACAGTACAGCCATTTTCATTATCTGGCTGCAGACCATCAAATGGCCTGAAAAGTTTTTCTCTTCGAGGTCCAGGCCTGTGTCATTGGCTCTAGTAGAGACACTACATCATTGATGTCTTCAGTTTTCATTCTGATGGCTACATTTGAACTGATCTGCAAATAAAGAGGCTATTACTTTTACATTTTAGACATTTAGCAGATGCTCTTACCCTTGAGGTAGCTAGGTAAGACAAGTTAGGCAACTCAGTCATATTAAGTAGTACGGTGTTTGTACAGTGTAAATCTTTGTTGCAATGCAGTACAATGTGCTACTGTCAGAGGAAACAGCCAAGCTCCACTGCTGTGGTTTTAAATATTTAAATATGAACCAGTCCGAATAGATTTGAGCCTTATTATACTTTGCCTGCCAAATGTCCTTGTCAAGTTCACAGCTTAGCTCATCAAACATTTTTGTCAAATTGAATTCTTGAGAGACAGAACAATATAGGCATGAACATAATTTTGGGCATCCACTGTATGTACATATATATATGTGTATATATATATATGTGTATATATATATATATGTATATACTTGTATTTTTGTAGTATAAGCAGTAAATGTTGCCTATATGCACCCATGATAAATGCATATATGCAATTGTGAATCGGAGGCATAGATAATCGAGCAGTAAAATGTGGTTAGAGATGCTGCTAGGAGGTGCAACAAACACATGCCCGTAAAGTGCATGGAAATAAGATGAGCCCACGCATGTCTGTGATTGCATAACAGACCCCAACAAGTGGCACTTAGCTCATCACCATGGGAACCGCACTGAGATGGGGCGGAATGCTGGCGTTCCACCAAAGAGGCTTGCAGGAGAATCGTATATCTTGGGTATCCTTCCCAAAAAGACAACGACACTGGGTATAAATTAATAGGCTGGCTTAATGAGAAGGATACTTCCCAGTTACCTCTAGTGACATTGGCACAAAGAGGGTTTTAGAAGAATCTAATGTGATTTAATGCAGGAGGGCTTTTTTAGGGCTGAGAGTACACTGGAAGTACATCGTCCTAATGTGAATGGCTGAATAGACAGGGAGTTGGAACAGGGTCAAGGTGAGAATAATTGCATAACTACACAACAGTAGACCATCCCAGAAGTTGTAAGATTAAGATAACTTTCTTGGTCAATTGTACACAAGACTTCCACTTTAAACCCAACCCTTCTGAAAGACGCACATATACAGGTTTTTGGAGAGGTGCAGGGGCTTCAACACTGAGCACCCAGGAAGCTGTTGTTGTGGGATGTTAAGGGTCCTTCTCAATGGTATCTAGGATTTGAAACCAGCAACCCTCCATTTGCCAGCCCACTTCCCAGCAGACCCGGGATTTGACCAAGCAACCCTCTGGATGCTGGTTCACCTTTCTAACCACTAGGCTACCTTCCGCCCTACTTCCTTCCCTCATCTTATTCTTTGTGACCAGTGACCACTATCCTGGACTGGTAAAGATTGATAGATGTAAGCCAGTGACTATTGGGACTGTTTTCACTCAGTCATTTTAATATGTCATTGTTTGGTTTCCAGGTGTTTAAGGATGAGCTGGAAGGACTGGTCCAGGATCAGATGACTAAGGGCAGTAATCCAACAGGGCTGCTGGCTCTTAGGCAAGTAGCTGACCTGATCATGGCCAGTTCTGTGGGAGGGACAGGCTCCTTCACATCTCCTCTCAGTAAGTAGCAGTGTGTGCGCACACATGTGAGAGAGTACATGTGGGTCTGCATAGTCTTTCAGTGATGCATCCTGATTCTCTGCATTGTCAATGTTTTGGAACAAGGTATTCACAAAAACCCGTGACATTGAGAGCCCGTATGCAGCAAAATTCTGCTCAAGTACTTGTTGACAACATTCCACATGCCAAATGTTTCTCATAAGTCGCCCACATGTCCTGGACTTTATAATGAATTGCAGCTGTCTGGATTGTCAATTATGTTTCCCTCCATCTTTCAATGGAGATCGTCCACGTAAAAAAAATACTACGGTTTACTATAGAATACTACAGTACTTATTATAGAATTCTGTAGTAAAATGTAGTATACTGTAGAATATTACAAAACGGGTGGGTCTAATAATGGATGTTGATTGGTTAAAACCGCATTCCAGCCGGTATCTATTCCACAATTTACCACCAGTATACTACAATCTGCAAAGACACTTAATTAATTACTGTAGTATATACACTACAGTTTTTTTTTACGACAGTAATTACAGTGCATTCGGAAAGTATTTAGACCCCTTCCATTTTTCCAAATTTTGTTACGTTACAGATTTATTCGAAAATGTATTAAATAAACATGTTCCTTGTCAATCTACACACAATACCCCATAATGACAAAGTGAAAACAGGTTTTTAGACATTTTTGCACATGCATTATAAATAAAAAACTAAAATAGCTTATTTACATACAGTTGAAGTCAAAGTTTACATACACCTTAGCCAAATACATTCAAAATCAGTTTTTCACAATTCCTGACATTTAATCCTAATAATAATTCCCTGTTTTAGGTCAGTTAGGATCACCACTGTTTTGTAAGAATGTGAAATGTCAGAGTAATAGTTGAGTTATTTATTACAGCTTTTATTTCTTTCATCACATTCCCAATGGGTCAGAAGTTTACATACACTCAATTAGTATTTGGTAGCATTGCCTTTAAATTGTTTAACTTGGGTCAAACGTTTCGGGTAGCCTTCCAAAAGCTTCCCACAATAAGTTGGGTGAATTTTGGCCCATTCCTCCTGACAGAGCTGGTGTAACTGAGTCTGTTTTGTAGGCCTCCTTGCTGGCACATGCTTTTTCAGTTCTGCCCACAAATTTTCTATAGGATTGAGGTCAGGGCTTTGTGATGGCCACACCAATACCTTGGCTTTGTTGTCTTTAAGCCATTTTCCCACAACTTTGGAAGTATGATTGGGGTCATTGTCCATTTGGAAGACCCATTTGCGACCAAGCTTTAACTTCCTGACTGATGTCATGAGATGTTGCTTCAATATATCCACATCATTTTCTTTCCTCACGATGCCATCTATTTTGTGAAGTGCACCAGTCCCTCCTGCAGCAAAGCACCCCCACAACATGATGCTGCCACCCCCGTGCTTCACGGCTGGGATGGTGTTCTTCGGCTGCAAGCCTCCCACTTTTTCCCGCAAACATAATGATGTTCATTATGGCCAAATAGTTAAATTTTTGTTTCATCAGACCAGAGGCCTTGAAATTCATCCACATGTACACCTCCAAATGACTCAAATGATGTCAATTATCAGAAGCTTCTAAGGCCATGGCATCATTTTCTGGAATTTTCCAAGCTGTTTAAAGGCACAGTCAACTTAGTGTATGTAAACTTCTGACCCACTGGAATTGTGATACAGTGAATTATACGTGAAATAATCTGTCTGTAAACAATTGTTGGGAAAATTGCTTGTGTCATGCATGAAGTAGATGTCCTAACCGACTTGCCAAAACTATAGTTTGTTAACAAGAAATTCTTGGAGTGGTTGAAAAACTAGTTTTAATGACTCCAACCTAAGTGTATGTAAACCTCCGACTTCAACTGTAAGTATTCAGACTAGAGGTCGACCGATTTATGATTTTTCAACACCAATACTGATACCCATTATTGGAGGACCAAAAAAAGCCGATACCGATTAATCCGTTTATTTATTTGTAATAATGACAATTACAACAATACTGAATGAACACTTATTTTAACTTAATATAATACATCAATAAAATCAATTTAGCCTCAAATAAATAATGAAACATTTTCAATTTGGTTTAAATAATGCAAAAACAAAGTGTTGGAGAAGAAAGTAAAAGTGCAATATGTGCCATGTAAGAAAGCTAACGTTTAAGCTCCTTGCTCAGAACATGAGAACATAGGAAAGCTGGTGGTTCCCTTTAACATGAGTCCTCAATATTCCCAGGTAAGAAGTTTTAGGTTGTAGTTATTATAGGACTATTTCTCCATATACCATTCGTATTTCATTAACCTTTGACTATTGGATGTTCTTATAGGCACTTTATTCGGACATGATTTGGAAATGCACACACCTGTCTATATAAGGTTCCACAGTTGACAGTGCATGTCAGAGCCAAAACCAAGCCATGAGCTCGAATGAATTTTCTTTAGAGTGCCGAGACAGGATTGTGTCGAGGCACAGATCTGGTGAAGGGTACCAAAACATTTCTGCAGCATTGAAGGTCCCCAAAGAACACGGTGGCCTCCATTGTTCTTAAATGGAAGAAGTTTGGAACCACCAATACTTTTCCTAGAACTGGCTGCCCGGCCAAACCAGGAATTCGGGGGAGAAGGTAGGTGACCAAGAACAGGTAGTTGACCAAGGTAGGTGACCAAGAACACAATGATCACTCTGAGTGAGCTTCAGAGTTCCTCTGTGGAGATGGGAGAGTCTTCCAGAAGAACAACCATCTCTGCAGCACTCCACCAATCAGGCCTTTATGGTAGAGTGGCCAGATGGAAAGCACTCCTCAGTAAAAGGCACATGACAGCCCGCTTGGAGTTTGCCAAAAGGACCCTAAAGGACTCTCAGACCATGAGAAACAAGATTCTCTGGTCTGATGAAAACAAGATTGAACTCTTTGGCTTGAACGCCAAGCATCACGTCTGGAGGAAACCTGGCACCATCCCTACGGTGAAGCATGGTGGTGGCAGCATCATGCTATTGGGATGTTTTTCAACGGCAGGGAGGCAACCCGAAGTGGCAACCCGAAGTCTAAATATTGCTGTTACATTGCACAACCTTCAATGTTATGTGATAATTATGTAAAATTCAGGCAAATTAGTTCGCAACGAGCCTGCCGGCCCAAACTGTTGCATATACCCTGACTGCTTGTACTGAACATAAGAGAAGTGACACAAATTTCCCTAATTAATATTGCCTGCTAACATGCATTTATTTTAACAAAATATGCAGGTTTAAACATCTATACTTCTGTGTATTAATTTAAGAAAGGCATTGATGTTTATGGCTAGGTACATTTGTGCAAAGATTGTGCTTTTTTCAGCAATGCGCTTTTGTTAAATTATCACCCGTTTGGTGAAGATGAAGTAGGCTGTGATTCGATGATAAACTAACAGCCACTGCATTGATTATATGCAATGCAGGACAAGCTAGTTAACCTAGTAATATCATCAACCATGTGTAGTTAACTAGTGATTATGTGTAGATTGATTGATTGTTTTTTATAAGATAAGTTTAATGCTAGCTAGCAACTTACCTTGGCTCCTTCCTGCACTCGCGTAACAGGTGGTCATCCTGCCACGCAGTTTCCTCGTGGATTGCAATGTAATCGGCCCTAATTGGCCCTAATTTATCGGCCATTCCGATTTAATCGGTCGACCTCTAGTCAGGATCGAGGGTAAGATGAACGTAGCAATGTACAGACAGATCCTTGATGAAAACCTGCTCCAGAGCACTCAGGACCTCAGACTGGGGAGAAGGTTCACCTTCCAATAGGACAACGACCCTAAGCACATAGCCAAGACAACACTGGAGTGGCTTCGGGACAAGTCTCTGAATGTCCGAGTGGCCCAGCCAGAGCCCGGACTTGAACCCGACCGAACATCTCTGGAGAGACCTGAAAATAGCTGTGCAGCGACGCTCCCCATTCAACCTGACAGAGTTTGAGAGGATCTGCAGAGAAGAATGGGAGAAACTCCCCAAATACAAGTGTGCCAAGATTGTAGCGTCATACCCAAGAAGACTCAAGGCTGTAATCGCTGCCGAAGGTGCTTCAACAAAGTACTGAGTAAAGGTTCTGAATGCTTATGTAAATGTAATATTTCCGTTTTTATTTGATAAATGTACATAAATCAAAAAAACTGTTTTTGCTATGACATTATGGGGTATTGTGTGTAGATTGAAAAATGGATTAAATACCCAATTTAATCCATTTTAGAACAAGGCTGTAATGTAACAAAATGTGGAAAAACTCAAGGCGTCTCAATATTTCCATAATATACTGTATACTATTGTTAAAGCTGCAATATGCAACTTTTTGAGCAACTTGACCAAATCCACATAGACATTTAGTCATAGATCTGTCACTCATTAAAAGCAAGTCTAATAAGTGGTAGATCTGTTCTATGTGCGCTATATTTATGCTTCCCGGTCTTTAGTTTCATTTTTGCCTTATTTACTTTCATTTTTTAACACCGGCTTCAAACATGAAAATCCAATCTTTTTGGTTATGGAAAATATATTTCACAGCGGTTTAGGTGGTACAGTGATTCTCTACACTATACTTGCTTGAAATTAGGCAAACTCTTAGAATTTTAGCAACCAGAGCCATTTCTGCATAGTGCATATTTAACTGTAAATACTACAGTATACTGCAGTAAATACTACAGTATTGCCTGTAGTGGTTTTGCTGACTTTAGTCCGTAAAAACACTACAGTGAATACTATAGTAATTATACCGTAGTATAGTGTTTTAAAAAACACTAGAAATGTTTACTGAAACTGTTAGGAAATGTAAACATAACGGTTGTCTCTTATGGCTTTGAGGTTGAGGCAGCACTGTCTCTTTATTAACCAACAGTCACTGTTGAAGTGGTTGTAAAAGATTAGGGTTCCGTTTTGTTGAATGCCCTTTAAAGTATAAAGTCAAAAAATATATACTACTCAGAACTCATGAGACGTTCTGAGAACAGCCCTATTATGATCCAAAAGTTAAGCAAGGAATGCTGAGATGTAGTGATTTAATGAGAAAGTCATTTTTATAGCAATCGTTTGAGCTAAATGTTGTTAGAGGAACTTGAAAAGAGAGACATTTTAAGAGCTGTTCATGTTGAACGAGTAGTCATGGAGAAAGCTAATTCCATTGACCATGTTATAATACAACGTGAACATGAAGAAAGCTCTTGTTTCATGAACATTCATAAATGTTATCTCTCTGAAGTATTATGAATAGTTTAGCTTGTTTAGTTTGAACAAAGGTGGCCGTTTAGAAATTTGTGGTGCTTGTCACGAAGGCTGTAGCGTGTTAGTGACTGTGCTCTCGGTCACATCAGTTCACCATGAATGCAATGCGTTTTCTCTCCAGGCACAGGGATGGTCGCCCCAGTCAATGACCTCTATGGGGAAGAGTCTCCATCCTTTACCAAAGGGGAGAAACAGTGTCGCTGTAAGCTAGCCAGTATCTACAGACTGGTGGACCTTTTCAGCTGGGCCCATTTCACCAGCTCATACATTACTGTGAGTAGAACCCACATAAAAAAAAACGTATTATAGCAACTTAATGTAGCATCAAGGAAAGGGGAATACCTAGTCAGTTGTACAACTGAATGCATTCAACTGAAATGTGTCTTCCGCATTTAACCCAACCCCTCTGAATCAGAGAGGTGCGCAGGGGCTACAGTATACTACAGTGAATACTATAGTATTTATACCGTAGTATAGTGTTTTAAAAACACTAGGAATGTTTACTGAAACTGTTGTCTCCTATGGCTTTGAGGTGGAGGCAGCACTGTCTCTTTATAAACCAACAGTCACTGTTGAAGTGGTTGTAAAAGATTAGGGTTCCGTTTTGTCGAATGCCCTTTATAAAGTATAAAGTCTCTGAATCAGAGATGAGCGGGGGGCTGCCATAATCGGCATCCATGTCTTCGGGCGCCTGGGGAACAGTGGGTTAACTGCCTTGCTCAGGGGCAGAACAACAGATTTTTACCTTGTCAGCTTGGGGATTCGATCCAGCAACCTCTCAATTACTGGCCCAACACCCTAACCACTAGACTCATAAGCACAGTATGAATCTTGATTACTGTAGGCACGTCATAATGACACATGGAGTTCTCAGTCACCCAAGACACATTCTATTTTTGCAATTGGCAAGCATTGTTAAAGAATAAATAGTCATTTTTATCTTGATAATTGTCTATATCCAGTAGCAAATGATATAGCTGGTACAATGTTGCTCTTGGCAATGCATGCCTTTTGACATTTACTTGTTATATACGTTTTCCTTGTACAGGTCCGGGTTAGCAAAGAACAAGACCATGTTCTTATCATCCCACAAGGGCTCTCTTTCACTGAAGTGACGGCTGGCAGTCTGGTAGGTATAATGGTCCATGCGCTTTCATATTCCAGATACACATGGCTTAGAACGACCCTAGAAAATAATAGCTTGTGCTTATCTCCAGTGGGTGAACAACACAATCATTAACAATACAAAACAACCCTATTCAGATGTGGGAATTGTGCAAAATATGTGTTCAGACTATTGACAGGGCCTCATAATCAATGGCCAGCCACTCAAACAGACCCTGGCTGTGCTGAGAGACATGCCTCACTACTTCAGCAAGGGGTCAAGGAGAATTGACAATTGTGTTGAATGGATGTTTTCTAGTTTGTTGTCAGCATGTAGATGCCGTAATACAGTATTGATGGAAGTCCCAATAGAAGGATAACTAGATTCCTCTTGCAATATAATCATAATAACTGAATACAGTGAGTAACAGCACAATGAGTTGGAATAATACCCAATACATTAGTGTGACTTTGTATCCGACTCAGTATCTTGCTGCCATAGTAGACCTAGAGGTGTTGTGTCCTGGTCTGTTTCCAGGTGAAAGTGAACATGATTGGTGATGTTGTCGACCAAGGATCCACCCACCTGGAGGTGGACCACTCTGGCTTCAGCCCTCACGCTGCTGTCTATTCCATGCGCCCTGACGTCAGGTGTATCATACACATCCACACCTCTGCCACTGCTGCTGTGAGTACACTTTAAACTAAAGCTCAATGAGTGGCCATGTCCCTTCATGACTGAATGAAGAGCAACCGCTGGAAGTGCATTTACCATCTTTACCATCTCATCTTTGTTTCATTATTGTATATACACTAAGTGCACCTAATGTAATTGTGCTGTTGCCTTCTAAAGTTCATAGTTACTAGTTTATAGTTGTCTGATGTTTTACTAGCCGGAAATAACTTTTGTTAGTTGTTGGTGACACAGCATAGCCACGGTTGCTTTTATCCTGAACTCACAGGTGTCCTCGATGAAATGTGGCATCCTGCCCATTTCCCAAGAGGCTCTGGTTCTGGGCGATGTTGCCTACTTCGGTTACCAAGGCTGTCTGGATGATCAAGAAGAGAAGGTGGAGTTCCAGAAAGCCCTAGGGCCCACTGCCAAGGTAACGCAGAATGATGGGTTTCCTTAACAACAACAGGCTCACTGTCGTGTGTGCCAAACATAGAAACAGAACATTTCATGCGTTTAATCAAATTGTTCTGTTACTGTAGTAATTGCTCTTTCAACACAGGTATAAGAGCATTTAAAATGCATTTTCACATTACAAGAAGTTGTATCCACTTGCTAAACTGCTTTGCCTTTCATGTCTTTGTATTTACTTCTGCATTCATATGGCCTTTTTTGATGTTGTTATCCCACGCTTAATCATTTTGTAGGTGCTTGTTCTGAGGAACCATGGCCTGGTTGCTCTGGGGGAGACTATTGAGGAGGCTTTCCACTACATTTACCACTCACAGCAGGCTTGTGAAATCCAGGTAACACTTGAATTCATCAGCCACACCTTTTCTACCACATTATTGTATAGGTCATGGAATAGTTCACTGCTATTTCTTTTTTCTTACCTTGGAAATAGGATGTTGGCGTGCTGCAATCCAAGATATATGCGTGTTTACTTTGCCTCGGTAAACGTGTGTGGTCTAAACCCACCAGCATGTATTACATGTGAATAAAAATGCTCCCAGGTTTTTGGAAACAAATCAAACTTGGTGTTGGTCATTTTTCAATTGAATGATATTGTGTTACATTCCCTGTGTGAGAGAGAAACAAGTAAGAAGTCAAACATCTGTTAAAACAAAGCTAAATCAAATACTCTATGTGTGATTAAAGCCACTGTTCTCAAACAGCACCAGGTGGAGTTTAGTGTTCTAGGACTTGGTTGAGTCCCCATGTAACTCATAGCTCTATGTGGAGCAGACAGATAATGTGTTCTCTTGTCATCATATGAGTGGCGCAGCGGTCTATGGCACTGCATCTCAGAGCTAGAGGCGTCGCTACAGACCCTGGTTCGATGCCGGGCTGTATCACAACCGGCCGTGATCGGGAGTCCCATAGGGCGGCACGCAATTGGCCCAGCGTCGTCCGAGTTAGGGGAGGGCTTGGCCAGGGTAGGCCGCCATTGTACATAAGAATTTGTTCTTAACTGACGTGCAGAGTAAAATAAAAATGTGTCTGGGATAGTGTTGGTTTATCCATTGAGCAGGTTATTCCATGTGTGGTCAGTCTGGGATTCCTCTGTTTTCTTTACTACACTCTAGTGATGCCTCGTGACACATTTTACCTCATATTTTCACTATAATAGCCCATTTTAGACTTTACTCATTATCCGGTTAACCTGGTGAATTCAAATGGTCAGGAAAAAATCCTGACCTTGACTATATGTGTTTTTGATGTGGTCATTCAGGTCAGTGCTCTGCGGTGCTCTGCAGGAGTAGAGAACCTGGTGCTCCTGGACAGGGAGAGGTTCAAGCCCCTGACCCATGGAGTGGCTGCTGCTGGGGTCACCGTGGACAGAGAAATCAAGTGGAAAGTGGGCGAGGCAGAGTTTGAGTCGCTCATGAGGATGCTGGACAACCTGGTAGGTGACCTGACCATTATACCTGACCTTTCCCACAATGCTTTGGGTTTCCTCTCCCATGCACATCCTGAGGATGTGTGTGAATATATTGACATCATAATCCCAACCGGAAAGTAATATTTTTAACTCGTGAATCAAACATGGGGGATCATCAAGGCCAGCTGTAGCTCCTTGAACTAATGCACCATTTTTTTGTCCCAATGTGCCTTATTAAAGACCGTTGCGTGTTTATCAAAGATGAGCATCTAATCTTAGCCTGTAGCTATCACGCTGTTTGTTAGCGATGGGTCTGTGTTTAGCATCCACTGTAGATAACTGTGTGATGTTCAACGGGCTTCCCCTTTAAACAATACTATCTCAACAACACTGCTATTGACTAGGGCCAGACACATTCTGTGGCCACAGCAGACAATGAGCAAGCCTGATCTCTATTGAATCTACTGATGACATGTCACTTGCTGGGGACTGGGGCTGGTGTAGGCTACAGCTGTGTTAGCTTGTACAGCTCTGTGTGATCATAGCCCGCCTCCCCCATCATGGATTCCAGGTGCCAGGCCATGCTGTGTGGAGTTAAGAGCACAGACCACACAATCCTTCAGAGTCAATTGACTGGAAAACTCAACACACTCCCTGAGTTCCGCTCAACATGGTTGGGTTTGGGGTTTGCGATCCCCCCTTTTCTTTGATGTGTCCCTAACAACAGTTCCCCTGCCAACTGCACTGTGTTACCAGGCGTGATCCATTCCCTATGAAATCAGGCACTTTTGAAAGTGTTGTTTATATGTACTGTACAAAGTGTTCCAACAATGGAGGCTAAACATTGGGTGGTCTAGGATCCCCTTAAACCACAGGCTTTAGTCACTGATATGAAGTGTATGTTCACATTGTTAAGGATGAAAATAATCTTACAAATTTGTGATGGGAAACTGCAGGACCAATGTTTGAAAACGTGTCCTTGGGAGATTGTTTTTATATGCTGTCGAGGGCCATTCACTTAACAGAGAACACCTTGTGTTTGTTTTGAGCATAATTAAGTTGCACAAACCTTTTCCTTGAAAATCTATTAAACATTCTCAGCACTAACAGAGACTTTACAGTTGATGAATAACAGGTGTCCGAGTTTTCGTGGAATCCATTTTGACAGGTGGACTGAAACATTGTCTCTCTGTGTTGCTAGGGTTACCGTACAGGCTATACGTACCACCACCCAATAGTGAGGGAAAAGATTCGGACCAAAAATGATGTGGAGATTCCTGCCACGGTCTACACTGTCCCTTTGCAGGACAGTGATCTGGGTCAGAGAAACCCCTTTAACTTCCTGGTGCAGAAACAGCAGAGGGAGAGGGCGCGCTGGCTCAACTCTCCCAACAGCTACCTGAAGGTCAATGTGCCTGAACGCTCACTCAGTGGAGAGTGTAGCCCCAGAACCAAGACCATGGTGAGCTGCTATAAACCAGTCTTCTTCAATCTACCTTGTGTACCGGTAGACTACATTGTGTACATGCAGTATTGCACCTCTATTGCTTCCACCTGACAATATGTCTTCCTATAGCAGAGATGCAATATCACATGTTGTAGGTTAGCCTGCCCTCTTGTGGAATCTTGTATAACTACATGTATGAAACATATTTCCCTACATAACATCTTCTAAAGGTGTCCGCATGCTTCCCACCCGGAACAGTTTGTGCATATATTATGAAGACGTTTTGTGACGTTTTTGTTCGTTTTGTGATTGGTCAACAATTGGTCAAGCTGCTGCTACTCTTTGTTTATTATCTATGCATGGTCACTTTACCCCTACCGACATGTACATATTATCTCCACTACCTCGACTACCCAGTACCCCTGCACATTGACCCGGTACCCTTTGTATATATACTCTTTATTGTTATTTTTGTGTTAACATTTTTTCCTTTAGGTTATTTAGCAGATTTGTCTTACTTTTTAAAAACTCTGCATTGATGGTTAAGGGCTCGTAAGCATTTCACGGTAAGGTGTGTGACAAATTTTATTTGAACAGTATTATTCAATGAAGTGTTTGCTGCCATTCAACAAGAGATTAATCATTTTCATACACATTTGCGACTAAGACCTCTGCTGAGTGATCTTGGATAAATTCTGATTATTTTGAGGAAGTGTATAGTGCCTTCAGAAAGTATTCACATCCCTTTTTTTCTCCATTTTGTTGTGTAACAGACCGAATTTAAAATGGATTTAATCAAGATTTTTGGTCACGGGCCTACACACAATACCACAAAAATGTCAAAGTGGAATTATGTTTTGAGAAATGTTTACAAATTCATAAATTAAAAGCTGAAATGTCTTGAGTCAATAAGTATTGAAATAAGTTCAGGAGTAAAAACAAGTTGAATAATAAGTTGCATGGACTCACTCTGTGTGCAATAATAGTGTTTAACATGATTTTTGAATTACTAACTCGTCTCTCTACCCCACACATACAATTATATGTAAGGTCCCTCAGTCGAGCAATGAATTTCAAACACAGATTCAACCACAAAGACCGGGGAGGTTTACCACTGCCTAGCAAAAACTGGAACTTATTGGTAGATGGGTAAAAAAAACATACATTGAATATCCATTTGAGCATGAAGTTATTAATTACACTTTGGATGGTGTATCAATACACCCAGTCACTACAAAGATACAGGTGTCGTTCCTAACTCAGTGGCCGGAGAGGAAGGAAATGGCTCAGGGATTTCACCATGAGGCCAATGGTGAAGGTTAAATAATTTAATGGCTGTGATAAGAGAATTGAGGATGGATCAACAACATTGTAGTTACTCCACAATACTTACCTAATTGACAGAGTGAAAAGAAGAAGCATGTACAGAATAAAAACATTCCAAACATGCATTCTGTTTGCAATAAGGCACTAAAGTAATACAGCAAAAAAATGTGGCAAAGGAATGAGATTTTTGTCTTGAATACAAAGTGTTGTTTGGGGCAAATCCAATAGAACACATTACTGAGTACCACTCTCCATATTTTCAAGCATAGTAGTGGCTGCATCATGTTATGGGTATGCTTGTAATTGTTAAGGACTGGAGAGTTTTTCAGGATAAATTATAAACTGAATGGCGCTAAGCACAGGCAAAATCCTAGCAGAAAACCTGGTTCAGTCTGCTTTCCACCAGACACTAGGAAATAAATTCACCTTTCAGCAAAAATGATTTAATAAGCTCTAGACTGAAGTATCTTTATTAAACCAGTATCTTTCCTTTCAGTGGATGAAATCTGAAGAGACCAGCAATGGCACTGGCACCTCCATAAAGATCGAGGACCCCAACCAGTTTGTTCCCCTTAATACAAACCCCACTGATGTTCTGGAGAAGAGGAACCGGGTGAGCTAGAATATCATGTTCCTTATTGACATGTTCAGACATATTGGGCTGGGATACATTTTGAGTTCAACAGCTTGACCATTTGCTACACACATTGTAAAGGAGGTACTATTGAACTCTCCTCCCAAGCAAATGAGTGTGGATTGCAGTGACCTATAGGATGAAGCCTGTCTCCCTCTGGCATGACAACTGGGTGGTTCAATCAGTCATGAAGCATTTGTATACATTTTTATGGATGCTTAACAGAACTTAAAAGAATTTGTAATGGAAATCTGTATTTTAGATAAGGCAACAGAACACTGTTGATCACATGACTCCAGGACCAAAGTCCCATCTTCTAGCTGGCATCGTTGTGGACACCATACCAGGACCAGTAAGTACTTGGGTCAGCTTCACACCACACAACACTAACATGATATGGAGGTGAGTTCCATGACGGTCATGATCAGAAGACTGTAATGTGGGTCTTCATTGGTCCATCCTTATATTGTATTCAGTGACATAGTTGGGTTGGAGCTCACTGGTATGGACCTTCCCATTGGTTTAAGGTTTGACTGGGCATTTGCTCATTAGTCACTAAGCAGTATGTATAGCAGTTAAGTTTAACCCCATTGTTCTGTATCTCTCCCCTCAGGCCTTTATCATTGAGGATGAGGAGCAGATGCGCTCTCTTCCTCCCAACCCCTTCAGTGAGCTGACAGAGAAGGTGCTAGAAGAGTATAAGAGCATTGTGGAGCGAAGGCAGTTTTGCCAGGATGGTACGATTCTCCCCTATCCAATGCAAATATCAACACTGTCATCATGATGTAGAACACTCACTTCATCAACATTTCATTTAATTCTCACCTCTGTTATCTACAGTGCTGCTACTGTATTTGTGTTGCTGAATCTGTGATGACTAGGGACCAATGTTTTATCTGGCCAGGTCACATGGTCAGGAAAACTCCAGGCCCTATTGATAACCCTTGAACTTGCAGATGCTGATATCACAGATGCCGATGAGATGACAACATTTGACGATTCCACCATCTCACTGTCCCTGTCTCCACTCATGTCTCCTGCCAAAGGTAGTATTTCATAAGAAAGGAGCAAGACCGGTGTGTCCAATAAAATTTCCATGAGAAGATGAATTCCTAAATCAGGGCATTCCTTCTCATAAACCTTTTATTCGTTCACATTTTTTGGAGTTATGGAAAGGGTGCACTATAGACAAAATGGTCATCTTCATTCTTCCTGCAGGTATACACTTTTCTACAAGCCCCCATCTTTCCTCACTGACTTGGTTTCTTCCCATTAACAGAGATCATACCCAATGGGAAAGATTATATGGAAGAACTGGAAGAGAAACTAAACATCAAAGTATCCAAGCTCAGTATAAGCACCACAGAAACGGTTGAAATATCCATAACCTCAGAGAAATCAGGGGGAGACGAGACCCCTGACAGCCAAACCAAGTCCCCCAAGAAGAAAAATAAGTTTCGCACTCCCTCCTTCCTTAAAATTAATTGTAAAAAGGAGAAGGCTGAGGCCTAGAGGGAGACACACTGAAGAATGACATGTCAGCTTATTTGGTATGAGATGAGCTCATGGGATGAGATGTGTTCCTTAGAGGAAATGTATGAGTCACTAAGATCTTAATAGATCTCCAGCTTTTGGGAAGGAGCAACTGTAACAATAAGCCTGTTATTACAATCTTCTTATTACTCAATCACTTCCTCTGAGGGCTCCACATATGAATAGGGCTCCAGGCATGAAGGGTTGAACATGTAGTATATCAGCTGCATTGTTCTTAGTACTGTAGCCAATTCGCAATTCTGTAATACAAATCAATTATAATTACATTTACATTTAAGTCATTTAGCAGACGCTCTTATCCAGAGCGACTTATACTGTGCAGATACAGAACCTCATTCTTTAAAAGATAAAACTCTTACTGAAATACCACATTGCCTGCTATGTATTTGTGGTCAGAAACTTTTTAAAATTCAGCTCATCATTGAACAGTAGGCCATAGATGAAGGTGACACATATAAACGTCATCTATGTTGTGCATGACACAAGTCATTTTTCCAACAATTGTTTACAGACAGATTATTTCACTTATAATTCACTGGATCACAATTCCAGTGGGTCAGAAGTTTACATACACTAAGTTGACTGTGCCTTTAAACAGCTGAGAAAATTCCAGAAAATTATGTCATGCCTTTAGAAGCTTCTGCTAATTTACATAATTTTAGTCAATTGGAGGTGTACCTGTGGATGTATTTCAAGGCCTACCTTCAAACTCAATTCCTCTTTGCTTGACATCATGGGAGAATCAAAAGAAATCAGCCAAGACCTCAGAAAAAAAATTGTAGACCTCTACAAGTCTGGTTCGTTCTTGGGAGCAATTTCCAAACGCCTGAAGGTACCACGTTCATCTGTACAAACAATAGTACGCAAGTATAAACACCATGGGACCACGCAGCCGTCATACTGCTCAGGAAGGAGACGTGTTCTTTCCCCTAGAGATGAACATACTTTGGTGCGAAAAGTGCAAATTAATCCCAGAACAACAGCAAAGGACCTTGTGAAGATGTTGGAGGAAGCAAGTACAAAAGTATCTATATCCACAGTAAAACGAGTCCTATATTTACATAACCTGAAAGGCCGCTCAGCAAAGAAGAAGCCACTGCTCCAAAACCGCCATAAAAAAAACCAGACTACGGTTTGCAACTGCACATGGCAACAAATATTGTACTTTTTGGAGAAATGTCCTCTGGTCTGATAAATGAAAATAGAACTGTTTGTCCAAAATGACCATCATTATGTTTGGAGGAAAAAGGGGGAGGCTTGCAAGCCAAAAAACACCATTCCAACCGTGAAGCATGGGGGTGGCAGCATCATGTTGTGGGGGTGCTTTGCTGCAGGAGGGACTGGTGCTCTTCACAAAATAGATGGCATTGTGAGGAAAGAAAATTATGTGGATACATCAAGACATCAGTCAGGAATTTAAAGCTTGGTTGCAAATGGGTCTTCCAAATGGACAATGACCCCAAGCATACTTCCAAAGTTGTGGCAAAATGGCTTAAGGACAACAAAGTCAAGGTATTGGAGTGGCCATCACAAAGCCCTGACCTCAATCCTATAGAACATTTGTGGGCAGAACTGAAAAAGCGTGTGCGAGCCTACAAAACAGACTCAGTTACACCAGCTCTGTCAGGAGGAATGGGCCTAAATTCACCAACGTATTGTGGGAAGCTTGTGGAAGGCTACACTAAATGTTTGACCCAAGTTAAACAATTTAAAGGCAATGCTACCAAATACTAATTGAGTGTATGTAAACTTCTGACCCACTGGGAATGCGATGAAAGAAATAAAATCTGAAATAAATCATTCTCTCTACTATTATTCTGACATTTCACATTCTTCAAATAAAGTGGTGATCCTAACTGACCTAAGACAGGATTTTTTTTTCTATGATTAAATGTCAGGAATTGTGAAAAACTGAGTTTAAATGTATTTAGCTAAAGTGTATGTAAACTTCTGACTTCAACTGTATATGAGGTCAAGCCTTAAGGAGTGTGGTTCGTTTTTATCTGGGCCTATTCATAATAGTGCTGTCTTAGTTTTAGTTGATATAAAGTAGGCTAACGTATGGGTTGTAGTAGTGTTTATAATTATTCAGTATTTGGTTCACATTTTGATATACACTCCATGTCTTCTTAATAATAATTGTACTATAAAATAATACTTTTAACAATGTAAGACAGAGAAGGCAATTTTAGCTGGGTATGTTTTTCAGAAACTTTTATTTATGCCAGTGATATTATTTTAGTGGTTGCTACTTCTTCATTATTGTGACAAAATTAACTGAAAGTGTGAAGATTTGAAAAATCTCCAATCTATATGAGCTCAATACTGCTGAATCCTTTTTTTTCTGCATTCACTGATATCTTGGCATGGATATCACTACTGAATGCAAAATTACAAATGTAAAGATATGAAATAGGCCTTTATCAGATTATAAAATGTATTATGAATGTGTTGTGTATGTGAAAGATTTGTTAAGACAGTATTTTGATAGATAATTTGAAAGTTGGCCATACAAAAGTAATAAAATGTTTAATGTTACCATTTCCCCCAAAATTAAGAAAGAAATGCAAGATTATGGCAAAATGGTTATGGTTGAACTATGCCTCTTTTTGCCTCCCCAAGAGGCTTAAATGTCTTGATTTTGTCACTAGGTGTTGAACTAAGATTGCTTAATAAGGTTCGCTCACTCTTCTGACTTTTCAAAAACATTCATTTACATTTGTATGGCCTTATGGCAGATTAATAGCAATATGTTATAAAAAGCTGTTCTCTGGACCAGAGTTAAACTGAAGACAAAGTCAAACATCCAGAGACGATATAAATCGAGGATTTATCCCAATTAGCAATGTGAATGATTTTCTTCGATCCAAAGGGAGAAACTTGGTTTTCCTTTGTAGATACTACGTTTTGTGAAGCAGTTTTAAATGCAATACTGAAATTAAGGTTGATTAATTTGCAACGGTTGCTTTAACATTTATGTTGTATGTTTTTATGCTTGTCAGTTTATGCTCTGTTAAAGTATTACGAACATGCCTCCCGAGTGGCGCAGCGGTCTAAGGCATTGCATCGCGGAGCTAGAGGTGTCACTACAGACCCGGGTTCGATCCCAGGCGGTATCACAACCGGCTGTGATCGGTAGTCCCAAAAGGCGGCGCACAATTGGCCCAGCGTCATACATTTTTGGCCGGGCTAGGCCGTCATTCCCAAGCCCGTTGGGGAGTTGCAGCAATGAGACAAGATCGAAATTGAGGAGAAAATAAGTCGGTAAAATACAAGAAATTAAGTATCACAAGCTAACTGAATTGAATATACCCAGTATATCATGTTCACAGTCCCAGTTAACTTGTATTACTAATGCTATTTTGTTTGAATTGCTTTTGTATTGACTGAGCTTTTGTAATGTGTGCTCTGTATAGCAGCTTCATAGCTTTTCATTACATTCCTTATGAGATTACATTTCACCATATGTAATAAAAACCGTGTGTTTACATGATTGTATTATTTTACCAAGGTTGATTGAAACATAGTGTTGCTTACAATCTTTTAACTCGTTTTGCATTCCTATGTCATCAAATCATGCAACAAACATTGACATACATGTAACTGCCAAAATAATGGAAACACTTGAGTAAACGAGGGATACAAAGTATATTGAAAGCAGGTGCTTCCACACAGGTGTGGTTCCTGAGTTAATTATGCAATTAACATCCATTCACCTTTAGGGTCATGTATAACGATGCTGGGCAGGCCATTATTTTGGCTACATGGCTATGGCCCCATCCACAGGGCACAAGTTGTCACTGAATGGCTTGATGAGCATGAAACTGATGTAAACCATTTTGCTCTTAAACTCAACTCTGGACCTCAAAGCCAGTTTCACTGCTTTTTTAAATTGTTCCTCTAATCAGGGACTGATTTAGACTTGGGACACCAGGTGTGTGCAATTAATTATCAGGTCGAAAAGAGAACCAGCAGGCTCTGAATTTCGTAGAGTAAGCGTTGAATACCCCTGCCATATGCCATGGCTGTCTTAGTAACCAGATCTCAAACCAATTGTAGACTTATGGGAGATTCTGGAGCGGCGCCAGAGTCAACGTTTTCCACCACCATCAACAAAACACAAAATTATGGAATTTCTCATGAAAAAAATGTGTCACATCCCTCCAATAGAGTTCCAAACTCTTGTAGAATCTATGCCATGGTGCATTGAAGCTGTTGTGGCGGCCCAACACCCCATTAAGCAACCTGGGGCCTGTTGCACAAAAGTAGAATTAAGACATCCGGGATAAATGACTCAGCTGAGCTCAATGAAGCCAAAACATGTGCGTCCAGGCTTAATTGGTTGCACAAAAACCAAGCCAGGATGAGCAGACACGGATTCATTAAGCCAGGTGAAACCAATCCTGGATAGGTGCGCGCTCACGGCTCACTCAAATAGACCCCGCCACAGATCACAGATTAACTGATTTACCATGGCAACTAGAGCCGCGTACTTTTCCCCGTCGGAAGCACAAATCCTCATGGAGGCATACGAGGAGGTAAAAGATATAATTAAGAAGAAAGGCAACACCGCCACAGTGATAAAGCAAAGAGAAAAAGCGTGGCAAAGTATTGCAGACCGCCTGAATGCGTAAGTAGTGCACAATTACACACTCACCGCTCCGCTGAAACATCACAATTACAATTCAAATATTTAATTCACATCTCCAAAAATGCAGTTGTACTGTAATTATGAAACGGTTAAATTTTTTAATTGAAATGCACTGCAGATATGAGTGAAATTGTGTAAAGTAACTCCATCACACTGTATAAAGCTATGATACATTTTTTGATATTTTTACTGAAAACAAGACAAAAATACCAAGTAATTTTTTGCAGTGTGACTCCATTAAATGTGGTGTGTGTGTGTGTGTGTGTAGATTAAACATGAACGGGCCAAAACGGACATGGCAGCAGGTCAAAATCAAATACAAGAACATTCTGCGGAATGGTATGGTCCCTGACTAATATTTAACAAAGCACAAGCATATATTGTACCCAGAAGGTGCCTGCTCACACATTGTCTGTACTGTTTTAGCAGTGAAAAGAATACCCACAGACAAGGCACGGGTGGTGGGTCACCAAAGGCTGACCTTACCCCAGCAGAGGACATGGCCTTGGAGCTAAATAAAGGCAGGCCCGTCTTAGAGGGGATCCCTGGGGGAAAGAGACGAGCATAGGTTCCTCCCAAGATGCCACCCGCTTCATTCAAGGTATGTCCTTCCATCTCTACATGGGATACAACCACATTCATATTGAATCAATTTGGACTGTCTGACTTTGGTTTACCTATTGCCTTGCAGTGCCTGGCAGCACTGTGTTCCTGTTAGAGCCACCAGCACAAGCACCAGACGATGCTGATCCAGTGAGTACTCCATCAAAGGCATACTGTAGGCCTGGCATGTCTTGTCTACTAGCTTCAATATGAATCCGATTAAATGTGATAGGGTGAAGGCCCCAGTGCAACAGCACATGATGGAGACGATTATGAGGAGGAGACCAATTCCAGAAGGCATGAAGTATCATGTTAAGACTGTGAAAGTACTATTTACTCTACAATGGTGAGGAGTCCTCATCAAAATCAAAAAATCTAATTTCTTTACAGGACCCAGATGCTATACAGTGGGAAAACCAGCCTGGCAACAGTGCGTATTAATAAAAGGACACCACATCCTGCCAAATTCCAGCTGCGCTAATTGTATTGTGTTCACAGAGCTCACAAGCTATCAGAAAGTTGTATGGCAACCACCTCCGGCGCCAAATAGAACTGGCAGACATAGACATTCAGTACAAGAAGAAAAAGATGGAAAATCTTGCACTGGAGTCCGAAATAAAAAAGAGGACAATTGAAACTGGACCTTGAAATAAAAAAACAGGTGAGATATGCCTTCAATGTACACTGTATGCTAACTGTAACACAAATGTATTAATCATTATTTTTCTTTCCTCCCCCAGCTCCAAGAAGATGACACAGCTCAAAATAAAAATTAGGTATATTCTCGTAAAGTCAAGTGAGCCATGACATATGAGCTCTTATTGTGAGCACACAGGACGGTGGCATCTTTCTAAGGTTTTTTTATTTTCCCAGCAATCAGTACAACCAAGTCATCGTTATAAGGCATCGCCCTCTTTTGCCCACCCCCAGCACCAGGTGTGGCCACTAGCCTATATGAAGGCCCAAAATTGTGTGTTCCTTTCTGCTCTGACAATGGCATGCCCATTCGTGCGAGATGTGGTGGATGAAGAAGCACTTGTGCTGAGGAGAGCCTTCAGGCGAGAAAGGGTCTTCAGGGACCGGTTGGACCCACTGGCCTTCCCTGATGACCATCTATATGAAAGATACAGGTTTTCTGCAGATGGCATCAGGTATCTATGCAGACTACTGGGTCCCAGGATTAAGCACTGCACTGCACGGAGCCATGCACTGAGTGTGGAGCAAATGGTTTGTGTGGCCTTGCGCTTTTTTGCTAGTGGAGCCTTCCTGTACTCAGTGGGGGATGCAGAACAGCTGAACAAGGCCACAATTTGCCGCACAATAAGGAGTGTGTGTCTGGCTATCAAAGCATTAGCAGATGTCTTCATCTCCTTCCCTGGCCACAGAAGACTCTGTGACATCAAAGAGGAGTTCTATAGGATTGCAGGTAAGAGGATCTACAAATTACAGGACAACTGTTAACACATAGTAGGATACTCATTACTTTGTGTGACAGGTTTCCCCAATGTCATTGGACTGCACACACATGGATAAAAGCCCCCTCAGGTGCCCATGAGGCCGATTTTGTGAATAGGAAATCCTTTCACAGCATTAATGTTCAGGTGAACATAACTTTTTGATATTGTCCATTGATGAACATTCTGCATTGCCAGTGATGTGCATTGATTGGTGTAATATTCCTCATCTTATGATTTCAGATGGTCTGCAATGCTGACTGTGTGATCAGCAATGTTGTGGCAAAATGGCCTGGCTCAGTCCATGACTCCAGAATCTTTCGGGCCTCTGAAATCTATCAGTGCCTATCACAAGGTAAGCCACACAACCCCTATTTATAACCATCATGGCTGTGTCAAGAATATCACTGTTTGAGGTAGTAATGATGAGATTTTGTGTTGACAGGTGAATTCTCTGGTGTGTTGCTGGGAGACAGGGGGTATGGCTGCCAGCCTTTTCTCCTGACACCTTTCACAGACCCCCAGGAAGCACAGCAGGCCTACAACCATGCCCATGCCAGGACCAGGGCCAGAGTTGAAATGACCTTTGGCCTCCTGAAGGCACGCTTTCACTGCCTTCACAAATTAAGGGTCAGCCCTGTTAGGGCATGTGATATTACTGTGGCTTGTGCTGTCCTCCACAATGTGGCCTGCCTGAGGAAGGAGAGGGCCCCCAGAGTGCCACCAGCCATGGACTGGGACAATCCGGCAATCTTCCCTGATGACGACAGTGGTCGGCTGCTGAGGGACCAATATGTGTTGAATTATTTTAGTTAGTATGTGTGCTTTCAATTTTCAATTAAATATGTCCTGCGGTGGCAGAGGAATTTGTTTTTTTTTGGGTTCGTTTTTTGACGAATTTGGCCTCTTATGATGTTTGTGCGGTATACTGTGTGTAATACAAGGCTGCAGGGAGGCTACTGCATCCATTCATTTGTCTGTTCAGTTGATGTGTATGGATTTGTCCTGCATTTATTTTAGTGTGCAGACATGCAGGGTGTGTTATATACAGACCTTTGAATGTGTATGTATCATTTTGTATAATATGCTTGGATTCTGTGCTTTCCATCTTGTAGAGTCACTGTGACTTCAGTTTCGAAAGGAGCTGATGGTTTACCTGCTTTGTTTTGTCCTTATTCAATAAAGGAACATAATGTTACACATTGTGTTTTTATATTCATATGGAATGTGTATTTGTTTATATGACAGAGTACTAGGGCCACACTGAAGAAAAAGGATAAAGTCATAAATTTATGAGGCTGGTTCTTTCTGCAGAGAAAAGCTACATATTGTTTTTACAGTTTTGATACTTATGACAATGTGATACTTAATATTCTGGCACATCAGCATGTCTTTGTTTATGAAACCATACTGAAGTACAATTTCACGAAATGCCCCACATCTGTCATTTTAACAACTGTCCTCCTTTAAAACAACTGGTTACAATATTATGACTTGTGTTTTTCCCCTCTGTGGCCCTAATATTCTATCATTTTATATATAGCCTTATAGTCTATGGGAAACTGTAAATTATCTAATGATAGCAACATCATCTAAAAATCATTTTTTATCCAAAATCATTGAAATTAATGATCACAAACGTTTAAAAAATAACAGTGGGTCTAGTTATGTGATAACAATGTATAGTGAGCAGTGAAATAACTATTGGTTTCCATTTGTGGTGACTGCTGACTGACATTAGGGATGAGATTAAATAGATCCTGGAATTTAGCCTGGTCTGGAGCAGGCTAGCTCCACAGAATAAATCTCCATGGTAATTTATACCATAACATATCCTCCTGCCCCCTATCCATCTTTAGTGCAACCGGATTACGGATCAATTGAGCCAGGATCACCAAGATATCCTGGCTTAATCCCTTATCCTAGTTTTGTGCAACAGGCCCCTGGTCTCAGATAGGGCTGTTGCGGCAGTCATGACCACAGTACTATTCCACGGTAATCTCCTTTTATGCACTCTGGACATGCTTTGGTAGTACCCAACTTGTTAACTACCAACAGGTCTAACAGGTCTGCAAATCTAACCGAAAATCACATCAAACATATCAAAACAGTAGGCCTATCGTACTTTTAAAACACCTCACTGTGATGATCAATTTGAAGAAAGTTCAACAGGTTGAAACTGTAAAACATGGTTGTTGTGGATGTTGTTTCAAAGCCTAACTCAACGAAATGGGCAGCTCTTTCTAAGGTGACGATTAATTCAAAACACCCATACACATATTAGCTTATACATAGGCTTATGAACATATTTCACTTCAATTCCCAAATTAAGCACTGGATAGCTGCAGCAACAAGGCTGGAGAGCCCATGGCATACATCATTACAATCTCACACTCAATTTGTGCAAATATGTACAACAAGAATTTCATCAGTTTTTGTGTGCCTTAATTTGTGCGAAGACACACATCTTTGTGCCACTTAATTCGTAGGAAAAATGACACATTTTTGTGCGACGTCATTCAATTGAAAATAATTTTCTGGGGGACAAACTTCGAATCAGTCTTTTGAAAGATGTTGGAGCAATGCATCTTGGGAAATGGTGTTCTACGCTGCCCTTTTTGTGTCCACGTGTATTTATATTAGTAAACAAACCAATTATTGTTAATCAACCAGGTTGTCACTGAAATACCTATAGTAAAATAGTAGCCTGACGTTTTTTATATTTTCTATTCATGCCAATGCTGTTTTCTATGCTCGTTTTCGCTTAATACGTTGGGATACTTGTGAGCTTGTAGTCAGAAAGGCCATTTTTTTCGTGTACTCAACAGTAGACCTACATGATTTTCTTCATACCGTATTTCATAATTTATGGAGCCTACATTACACAATTTTATTCAATGCATTTAATACAAGGCCAATTGAATTGTAATGAATAGAGCTGCCTATTCTAATTGGCAGAAAATCATACAGGTTCTACATCATACATTAAGAGCTAAACATTCTGTAACGTTGCATCCTCCTATCAACAGGCTCCAGGTAGAATAATCCTGGCAGGCCTTCTCCTTAAAAACACCCACACATACAAAACCCCAGGGAATAAGGCTTTCTTTTAAAACTTGTATTTACACAGTAGTCTACTAGAAAATGGCGGTGTCACCTAGAAACAATGCATCTTCCTGATTGATAATTATCTATGTGAAGCCCCTCTATATGTAAATATAAAATATAATATTCAGTAGGTCTATTGCCATTGTCTGTGAATAGAGGTTGCTATGGTAATCGAATAAGAGGGGCTGTGGAGACAAAGAGGGGATTTGCCGTCCAACAGGTGTTCCTGTCAGGGATGTGAGACGATCATACCACCAGCCCATCTCATCTCAGGAGGTGACATTAGACGACTGACTATAATTGGGACTGGGCTGAGCCTGTATTAAGCAGTAGTCTACATGATTCATGTTTTATTCTCACTAGAAAAAGTAGGTGACAAACTTCCTAAGTTTTTCTGATCAACAAACCTCGCTGTGTCTGTGGAGTACAAAGCTTACTGTTCAGCAGCTCTCTCATCTCCTGCCTGTGTTAATGAGTGTTAATGAGAGGAGGAGTCGGTGGGGGCTTGCTTTAAGGAACAGGTGACACACTCTGGTCCGGTGGAGTGACCGCATGATGTGACCTCAGGGTAAAGAAGAACTATTGTGTTCAGACAATGGGCACAACTGCATAATACCTAACTGCAGACAGATATAGATAGCAGATGACCACCATGGTATGTAATAACATAGTCATATAGAGTAGACAATATGTTACAATAAGGTTATATAGGAAATATCTTACTCTTCAAAGTAAAATACATTATATTAGAACACTCTTACACAACATTTTACTTCATGTACCAGTCTTCGGAACAGCCAGTCAGGGGACAGTATGTTTGAATCATATAATATCTTATTTTTGATCACTATCTGATGATAAAATGTCTGGAGACAGAAATCGGACTTGCACGTGCCTATTATTCACAGTTTTCTTCCTCTTTAAGAATACAAATCTTGCTGTTCAGAACATTGCATGCAATACACTCCCTACTGAGGGTAACCATAGGCACTGCTGCCACATGGTTTGACTGGCACACACACACAACGTGTGACTTTGCCTCTTCTGTGACAGCTGAGCCGACTGGTATAATCCTCAGGCTTTTCAGATTACTCCAGTTGGGGTCACATTCGACACTATCCTACAATGGGTCAGCTTTCTATGCTGTCTGTGTCAAAGCAGAGAGCTGACAGTCTGTCCACGAGCCCAGTATGTAATATGGACAGATACCTAAACCCAGTCCTCATATGTTTTCAACATGAGCATCTGTCTCGCTTTCTTTCTCTAATTGTGTGTGTGTGTGTGTGCATCAGTCCTAGCCAAGCAGCTGAAATAGACTCCATGGGAGGGTGTTCTCTCTCCCAGGCGTCCGTTACAGCCATGGCCACATCTGCAGTAAGGCAGCCATCTGCACCCATTGTCTCAGAGGCACAACACAGGCTCATACGCATGACTGCCCCCCTAAAGGCAACCCCTCTACCCTCTGTCTTCCTCCCTCCTTCTCTGCCAAGGAGAAAATGACTTCTTAATCAATCAAAGGCACAATGGTAATAGACCGTCCAACTAGAAATTCATTCAATTTCAAGGTAAGCTTTATTGCATAGCTCTGGGGCTTTCACATCAGATGATGAAATATGGTAACTTCATGGTATCCTTTATATCACGTGTCAAACTCATTCCATGGTGGGCCGAGTGTCTGTGGGTTTTCGCTCTAACCTTGTAGTTGATTGATGAATTAAGGTCAATAATTAGGATGGAACTCCCTTCACCTGGTTGTCTAGGTCTTAATTGAAAGGAAAAACCTACAGACACTCGGCCCTCTGTTGAATGAGTTTGACACCCTTGCTTTATATGGAGCAATAAATATTATTGTATAGTTCATTTGAAGTGGTCCCACAATGGATTAATTTATTTAGATTGGACCTTTTCAGAAGTCAAGTCTATTGAAGTAGGTTATTGTAAGTCAAACATACAAATACAAAATGTTAACATTGAAAATAATGCTTGTCTCCAGAAAATGGTATGTTTATGTATTCAAAGTAGCAACAGGGGGTGCTAAAGTGACTAAACCTTGTGGAAGGAATGTGGGATATTATATATTATACAACGGGTGGTTGTAATCCTGCATGCTGATTGGTTCATGCTCTACAACTAGCCGGTGTCTATGCCTCACACAGTTACCAGGTCCTAAATCCAGGCACATTAAAATGCCTATTTACTCTGTTGGCCATCTGCCTGTGCCATTAAACCCCACAACTCATCCATTAGCCCAGCGTCTGGTGTTCAACTTTATAAACATGATTCTCTCACGTCACCCCGTCCTCCATCCCTCCACTTTCAGTTTAAGACTAGACCATTTAGTTTTCAACAGCTGTGAGGGGATTTGTATCAAACCTTCCAGGCTCTGTCAGGCCCTACACCCAAACAAGGGCATTTGTTCAATATTCACCTCTTGATCTCCCTACCACTGAGGAAGTACAGTTGAGTCAGCCCAGTCAAAACTGGCAGCGTTTCTGGCCCCCAGTGGAACAAATCATGAAGGACAGCGGAGCAATCATTTTTCCGGATATACACCTGAAACCCCACCTCTTTAAGGAAAAGGATAGGATAAAAACTCAAACTCCCCTGAAAAGATTTAGTTTGCAGTCTTTCCAGCTGGAGTTTGAATGATTTGTTAGTCGCTCTGGATTGGCGTCTGCTAAATGACTTAAATGTAAATGTAAATGTAAATGCTGATTGGTTAAAACCGCATTCTAGCCGGTGTCTATTCCACAAGTTACCACCTGCTAAATCTATGACATTAAAATGCCTATTTAATGTTCCATCTGAGAATCCACTGTCTCAAATAGCCCAGGGGCTACTTTATAAACATGATTTTCTATGTCCACCATTATCACACATTTCTTTAAGACTAACATTTAGTTTTCAACAGCGGAGATTTGTATAAACCTTGCAGTGTCTGTCTCTCCGACATTTGCAACATTTGTTCAATATTCAAATTTGATCTCCAGCTGTCCCATAGATGAACAGAACAAAAAGACTGAGGCAGACTGTAGCTTTCTCAGCCAGTGGAAATCATGAACACTGGCCTCATTTTTATGGATATCCTCAAAAGAAATGTCCATTGAAAAAGGTAAAATCAAACAAAGTAGCAAGTTTCTTTTCCAGCTTCAGTTTGAAGTGATTGTGTTAGCTGTGTTGTTGGCTAACTTCTCCGAACAACAGTGTCCTGACAAGTGAGCCCATTTTCTATGCCAGGCAAAATTATCATATCAAGGCCCTGCAGAGCATCCTACTTCAATACATTAAAGCGATTGAGGCCAGATGACAATGCACGTTATGAGAGGACTTGATGTGATAGGTAGAGGAAGACATTTTCAATAGGTTTAAATTCCTCTGTCCTTGTTAAGCAGGTCACACTATGGATTTTCTTTAAACTGATGTGATCACCTGCACGCCAGCCTCATTTGTTTTTACCCCATCACTAGTAAATGCTTTGATGCAGATGCTAGTCATAAAGGGAGTAACAATGTACTGTACAAGTAGAGCAATTATTTAAACTAGTCTAAAACAAATTACATTCATGCATTACACATTATGTGAGCCAAACGTTCAGTCCATTTTGGGGAGTTATAATCAGGATTAGCTATATTGTGAATTCTGATGTGGTAATGTGTAAAACTATACATACATATACATGTTGCTTTCCTGCAATATGTTGAAGACGAGGCTTGCATACAGTTGACTATGGTGAATGCAATGTGCATGCTTTGGTGGGAGGGATTAACCGCCAACTAGGGCAAGTGGCTCAAGGACTGCACAATTCCATCTACTCCAGTTCAATGCAGTATCTCCCTCATTCTGCACATTGCACAGTTTGGATAAGGAGACCAAATTTAGACTGCTGCCAGCTCTCATAAAAGAAAATGGTTAAATATATGAGACAGCAGATCGAGTTGAAATCAGACGAGATCCTTTTGGAGTCGGGTGCGTCTATGGACCAACAGGATTTTAGCGATATGTCTGGATATTCCGACATTCTATATTCCGAATGTTCCGCAATGGACCAAATCGACACTTTTATGAAAAACGTTCAGGTGTTGCTGGATGCAGCAAATTACATTGAGAACAATGAAAAGAACAACGGAAGTAAGTAATGTAGGCTATTCTGGTTATTTCAGAGGCAGGCTCGCCAAGGCAGACAACAATGGACCGAAATGGTTAGGGCGACAAAAGACGCGTAAACATGAGAGGCAACTGTCTGACTCCCCTGCTTCCATTTGTCTGATTGTGAATGGGCCTAATATTTCAACCTATTCTGCCAATGCACATTTGTTGAGATAATGCAAGTAAGTTTTTCAAATGAATCATTTGGACTGAACATATTTTGATTGGTTTGTGAATGAGATATAGCCTACAAAAAAAAAAACAATCCATGGTCAAAAGCAAACCCGTGACATAGAATTATGCTCTCACCCGCTATGGCATTTTCTACGAATGGTAGCATAATTTAAATGGCTATTCAAGTGCGCATTTACCAATTGGATGAGACTTGACTATGGCCCCATTAATTCATTTTCTTAGAGACATGAATATGCCTAAAGTAAACATATTCTAATGATATCCACGACGGTTGCCCTGTGTGCGTTGGACTGTCTTCCGTTGAGCTATGTCTTCCTAAATTGTAGGCTACTTATTAAAATATTTAGGCTACATAATAGGCTTGTCGATTTATCAAGCTCCCACTCACCTTATTTTAAAACCTAGCCTAGCCTACTCAACACTGAGCATAGGTTTTCATTACATTTCTGGCAGTGGATGTGGACGCCTGCAGGCCGAAGAAAAGCAAATAATTCGTAGGCCTATGCTTATTTATCTCAGACCAAATCCAACTGTCAAATGAGGCAAATAAACCCTTAAAAATGTGTTGAAAAGTCGGCATGTTGTGCAGAGGCTGAATAGAGAAGCCCTATAATGCCAGCCCTATACTTTCTTTATTTCAATCAATTGCGCTTCCTCGTATCTTCACTGTTGCTCACATGGTTTCCACATGGAACAAAATTGTCCGTTTTGATTGGACTAAACCCATGTTCCCGTCTCGAGTCCTTGCAGATACCCAATCAAACCCAGGTTAAACTTTGACGTCACATGTATTATGTGGGATTTGTAGGTGTATACACAATTTAGGATTAGATCAAATAAATAAAATATCACATTAAAACAATTCTGTTGTCATCAATCTCATATTGGATATTTTATTAAACCTAGAAATAGGTAAAAATGTTTATAGCCTATTATACATGTTATAGTTTTCTATATGCATTTTATTGTCTAATGTAGCCTAATATAGCCTACTAGGTGAGATTTCAAAATTGGTAATGAATGAGTAGGCCTATGTCTTGAAGAAAGTTTGTTAGTATTTTTCAATAAACCAATAAACCATGTTGTTGAGAAAGTAAAAGACAGTGTTGGGTGAAGCTATAGGCATTTCCCCAAGTTTTACTAAACTTAAATATACAACTTTTTTCTTTATATATATGTTTTACAATAATCAACAGTATGACTACATTACTGTTTGCCAACATTGTAAGATTATTGGAAGCTGCAGCATATAGACAGGAGGGAGGGGTAGGTTATGTGAGATGTTGTTTATTCATTCCCTGTTGTTTTGGGACTAGCTTAATGTCACAAATGTTACAGACCAAAACAAAAAAAGTATTTGTCTGACAGAAATGACAGAATTACAATGTAAGGCCTAATGTGTTAAAAATCTACATTTCATCAACAGAATGTGAACATGGATATGCCTCAGCATGCCCTGCAACTCAGAACAAGCATCATCAGAGACAACGGAAATTAAAGAATAAGAAAATTGACAATATTCACAACAGGTAAATTCATCTCGTCACAATTATTTGTAAATGTGATATTACAAATACCCATGTTATTACAGTTGCATACTCACTCGTTGATTATTTGTGTATTTGTATTGTATTGACAGTTACAATACAAGACAGTTTACTGCACTGTTGGAGCTAGTAACATAAGCATTTCACTGCATCTGCTATAACACCTGCAAATATTTGGACATGACCAATACATTTTGATTTGATAACATTTCGTTTTTACCCCTTCTTCATTATTGGACTTGGAAGAAACAAAGTGCACCAAGACAGAAACTGTCAAACTAGTATTTTACAAAGCGTATTGGTAACATATCTTGTCCATGGATTTCTGTCCATAACATAGAAATAGATAGAAGACTCTAGTGCCCAAAAGCCAGTTTTAGCATGGGCAGCGCCACTTTCACCATTTTGAAGTAGTAAACTGGGAGGGATGTCCTATGGGATAAGAAAGGATCACATGATTCCATCTGGGTCATCAGGAGGGATCAGCCAATGAATTATACTTGTGAGCAAACATTCCATAACTGCAGCTGGCAGTAAACCACAAACCTTGGCCTTATACCTGTTCAAACAACACACTCTAGGTGGTAGTATGCACCGTTTCAGTTTGTTTGTTAACTCATAGGAGTAGTAGAAGAAAATGGACAACTTCAAAATGGAAATGGCCTCAATGGCACTGCCCATGCTCTCACAGATGCCATAATAAGATAGATACAATGATGAAATGTCTATCTAAGTCTATGGTCTATAACCTGTCCATTTTGTTTTACACCCAGATCAGCACACAATGAGCTGGAAAAAAATAGGTGAGTCAGAAGGGGTTGTGACTGTCATTCTGTGTTATAGAGGCCATTGCGAGTATTTCCATTGACAGTAGTTCTTGTTGATCAATTGAAGATCTCTGCAAGTACTGAATGTGCACTCATCTACCATTTTCTTCTCTACTCTGATTCCCCACCCGACTGTGATTTGGTCCATAACTGTGTAACATGGGGTAAAACACTTGAGTTACACAATAATTAATTAGTCAAAGAGATGTAGGCCTAATAAATCTGATGGTGCATAACCTGTCTTTGGTGCATATCAAACATCATATCCACATAATCATTCAACTGTGCAGACTGATACATGGTTTGATAGTGCACAAGTAACACAGGCGCGCACACTTAATATGTTGTGAAATCTGTTGTGAATGTATTGTAATGTTTAAAAAAAAATGTATAACTGGCTAATTTTGCTGGACCCTATAGGAAGAGTGCAGCAGCGAATGGGGATCCATAGTAAATACATATACAGGGATGTTGTTATGCTACACATTTCGTAACATTTTATGTGGTGTGGCAAATAGTTATATCCGGTGACTTTATCTCCAACTGTCTTTTCAAAATGGAACTTCAAGCTGATAATCCAAAATACTGTGAAGGCTGGATTTATTTAGCATATCCTGATGTTATTCTAAATATATTGACCCAGAATTTGAAAATGTAATACTGGCTAATAAAGCGGCACATTTTACAGCTGGACTTACAGTGGGGCAAAAAAGTATTTAGTCAGCCACCAATTGTGCAAGTTCTCCCACTTAAAAAGATGAGAGAGGCTTGTAATCATAGGTACACTTATTTGGTCAATAACAAAAGTATATCTCAATACTTTGTTATATACCCTTTGTTGGCAATGACAGAGGTCAAATGTTTTCTGGAAGTCTTCACAAGGTTTTCACACACTGTTGCTGGTATTTTGGCCCATTCCTCGATGCAGATCTCCTCTAGAGCAGTGATGTTTTGGGGCTGTTGCTGGGCAACACGGACTTTCAACTCACTCCAAAGATTTTCTATGGAGTTGAGATCTGGAGACTGGCTAGGCCACTCCAGGACCTTGAAATGCTTCTTACGAAGCCACTCCTTCGTTGCCCGGGCGGTGTGTTTGGGATCATTGTCATGCTGAAAGACCCAGCCACGTTTCATCTTCATTGCCCTTGCTGATGGAAGGAGGTTTTCACTCAAAATCTCATGATACATGGCCCCATTTATTCTTTCCTTTACACGGATCAATCGTCCTGGTCCCTTTGCAGGAAAACAGCCCCAAAGCATGATGTTTCCACCCCATGCTTCACAGTAGGTATGGTGTTCTTTGGATGCAACTCAGCATTCTTTGTCCTCCAAACACGACGAGTTGAGTTTTTACCAAAAAGTTATATTTTGGTTTCATCTGACCATATGACATTCTCCCAATCTTCTTCTGGATCATCCAAATGCTCTCTAGCAAACTTCAGACGGGCCTGGACATGTACTGGCTTAAGCAGGGGGACACGTCTGGCACTGCAGGATTTGAGTCCCTGGCGGCGTAGTGTGTTACTGATGGTAGGCTTTGTTACTTTGGTCCCAGCTCTCTGCAGGTCATTCACTAGGTCCCCCCATGTGGTTCTGGGATTTTTGCTCACCGTTCTTGTGATCATTTTGACCCCACGGGTTGAGATCTTGCGTGAAGCCCCAGATCGAGGGAGATTATCAGTGGTCTTGTATGTCTCCGTTTCCTAATAATTGCTCCCACAGTTGATTTCTTCAAACCAAGCTGCTTACCTATTGCAGATTCAGTCTTCCCAGCCTGGTGCAGGTCTACAATTTTGTTTCTGGTGTCGTTTGACAGCTCTTTGGTCCATAGTGGAGTTTGGAGTGTGACTGTTTGAGGTTGTGGACAGGTGTCTTTTATACTGATAACAAGTTCAAGAAGAAGTTACAGGTCTGTGAGAGCCAGAAATCTTGCTTGTTTGTAGGTGACCAAATACTTATTTTCCACCATAATTTGCAAATACATTCATTAAAAATCCTACAAAGTGATTTTATGGATTTTCTTCTTCTCATTTTGTCTGTCATAGTTGAAGTGTACCTATGATGAAAATTACAGGCCTCTCTCATCTTTTTAAGTGGGAGAACTTGCACAATTGGTGGCTGACTAAATACTTTTTTGCCCCACTGTATTTTATCAACACCTTCACAATTTCAAGTTTGTTTGTACATTAGCATGCTAGCATCCTGGTGGTAGAACAGAGATGTCTGTTTTGCATGGCAAATCAGGGAGTGCAGTCCAGGACAGGTTGTTCTTGGAAGACAACCATACAATGTTTTCACAGTTGGAACTGGAACTGCTTGTTTCAGACAGTGTGCTTCACTCCCCGTAAGCTAAGCTTTTCTGTGCAGTGATGAGAGCTAATATACAGAGAGCTGCCAGTGTGGGAATCATCATTGAACACAGAAGAGGGAAGGCCCAGGCCTCTGAATGATAATAGCTCAATCTCAAATTGCACTACACAGGAGGTTTCTAGACACTAGAATGTTCAGTTCTTATGGAGCAAAGGCCATGACCTTAAAACAAGATTGTCTGTATGCCTGTCATACAGGCTGACCTCAGCAGCAATGGGCCTGGACTATTAAATCTTTCTATCCAACAAAATGGAAAATAATATAAAGGGTCTGCTTTTGTAGCTCAATCTGTTACTATACTGAACAAAAATATAAATGCAACATGTAAAGTGTTGGTACCATGTTTCATGAGCTGAAATAAATTATCCCAGAAATGTTCCATATGCACAAAAAAAAACAAATTTCTCTCAAATGTTGTTCACAGATTTATTTACATCCCTGTTAGTGAGCATTTTCCCTTTGGCAAGATAATCCATCCACCTGATAGGTGTGGCATATTAAGAAGTTGGGGACAATAAAAGGCCACCCTAAAATGTGCCGTTTTGTCACACAACACAATGCTACAGACGTCTCAAGTTTTCAGGTAGCGTGCAATTGGCATGCTGACTGCAGGAATGTCTACCAGAGCTGTTGCCAGATAATTTATTGTTAATTTCTCTACCATAAGCTGCCTCTAACGTCATTTTAGAGAATTTGGCATTATGTCCAACTGGCTTCAGAACCATAGACCATGTGTATGGTGTCGTGTGGGCGAGGGTTTTGCTGATGTCAACGTTGTGAACAGAGTGCCCCATGCTGACTGTGGGGTTATGGTATGGGCAAGCATAAACTAGAGACAATAAACACAATTTTATTTTACCAATGGCAATTTGAATGCACAAAAATACCATGATGAAATCCTGAGGCCCATTGTGAGGCCCATTGTGAGGCCCATTTTTTTTAAAGGTATCTGTGACCAACAGATGCAAACTGTATGTGTTTTCCCAGTCATGTGAAATCCATAGAATAGGGCTTAGTGAATGTATTTAAATTAAATGATTTCCTCATATGAACTGTAACTCAGTAAAATCATTAAAATTGTTGCATGTTGTGTTTGTATTTTTGTTCAGTATATAATAACCAGATCAATAACTAATTACGTCCAAAGATATTCATCAATCGATGTGGAGGGGGATCATGACATTCAAATCCAGGAATTTCGTCTGGATGTAGAGAGACCATTCCTATTATTGGTTTCACTAAAGAGCAGTCTGTTGCTTCTTCGCCCTCTTAGACGAGCACATCTCCGCCTGTGTTTGGAGAGGTTGAAGACACTGATCCCACTGGGACCAGACTGCAGTCGGCACACTACCCTGGGGTTGCTCAACAAGGCCAAGGGGCACATTAAGGTACTGTAGTCAACAATGCCACCATGGTGGTGTCATGGGGACCATGGTGTTATGGGATCTGGTGAATAGTGAATGGTTCAATGGAAGCCCCTTGCCTATGGATAGAGAAGCTGTGTGCTCCCATGACCTGCCACAGCACTGCGGCACACAAACACAATGTGGTCTACTTCCTCATTCTACAAATCACTTGCTATTCCTGGCTGCACACTTGTGGGCCTGGAAACGCAAGCAAATGCAAGAGAAATGGGGATATACCTTTAATGGGTATAACTGATTTATCAAGCAGGATTGATTAGAAAACTTGAATTTTCCCATTTTATCGGAACCTATTTGTCACCCCTTGTGAACTCTGAAAAAGTGCTTCCAATTGATCTGAGAAATGTTTTGCACATTGCTGTGTTTCAGAAAGAAAATAAAAAGTGAAAGAAAGTGTGGCTTGTATGCTTAGCCTGAACCAACCCAGCCATTGCCCTTGTTTTCTTACAAGCAGCAAATCCAGCTCTACATTTGGCCATTGTACAAAAATGTCAGGAATTACTTTGCCACAACAGCTGTTTGGATCTGTTGGTATTTTTAGCCTGGTCTGATGTGGATAAATTCACATATGATTATTCAGGCTCAGAAGAACACACTCAGTTTGTCCCTCAATCTTGAATGGGCAGAATTTGTGTTGTCACAAGAGTAGAGTAAAACAAAAACAAAAACATTATTCCATTTTAAATATGTTTGCAAATGGCAGCTGTTGAAGATTCTATCATTTGTACAGTAAAACTGAATATCTGTCATACTATGCGCAGATGTCTAACAAAATGTGATAAATAGCTGCTCCTTATCCTGCACCATTTATTAATATGCAATTATTATTCATAAAATACCAGTGGTGTAAAGTACTTAAGTAAAAATACTTTGAAGTACTACTTAAGTCGTTTAGGGGGTAATTGTACTTTACTATTTATATTTTGACAACTTTTACTTGTACATCACTACATTCCCCCCTAAAATAATGTACTTTTTATTCCATACATTTTCCCTGACACCCAAAACTACGCGTTACATTTTGACAGAAAAATAGTCCAATTCACGCACTTATCAAGAGAAAATCCCTAGTCATCCCTACTGCCTCTTATCTGGTGGACTCACTAAACACAAATGCTTAATTTGTCAATTATGTCTGAGTGTTCAGTTGTGCTATCCATAAATAAATAAAAATATATATTGTGCCGTCTGGTTTGCTTAATATAAAGAATTTTTTATTATTTATACTTTTACTTTTAGCAATTCCATTTACTTTTGACATTTAAGTATATTTAAAACCAAATACTTTTAGACTTTTACTCAAGTAGTATTTTACTGGGTTACTTACCTTAATAGAAAATTACTCAAGTAAAAGTGTATCTTTACTTTTACTCAAGTATGACAATTGAATCACCACCATAAAATACCAAAAAATTCTAAGGTTGATTAACTCTCTCTCCTCTGTTTGTGTGTAGAAACTAGAGGAGTTGGACCGGAGGAGTCAGCACCAGCTGGAGAGCCTGGAGCGTGAGCAGAGGCACCTGCAGAGGCAGCTGGCCCACCTGCAGACCCCTGGAGGCGGAGACAGGGACAGAGTCCGTATGGACAGCGTAGGTTCCCCTTTGGCCTTAGAACACTCGGACCGAGGTGAGCCAACCATTGCACAGAGCTTAGTTACTCCCAGCATATTTCGGCTGACAGTGGCAATATTACAGTGCCTTCAGAAAATATTCAGACCCCTTTACTTTTTCCACATTTTGTTGTGTTACAACCTGAATTTAAAATTGATTACATTGAGATTTATTTGGTCATAGGCCTACACACAATACCCCATAATGTCAAAGTGGAATTATGTTTTCGAGATTTTTTACAAATTCATAAAAATTCAAAGCTGAAATATTATGGCAAGCAATAATATCTTCATTAGTAAAAATGTGCATAACTCACATAATAATGTGCATGGACTCACGCTGTGTGCAATAATAGTGTTTAAAATGATTTTTGATCGACTACCTCAGTCAAGCAGTGAATTTCAAAGACAGATTCAACCACAAAGATCAGGAAGGTTTTCCAATGCCTCACAAAGAAGGGCAACTATTGGTAGATAGGTCAACATAAAAAAACAGTAATTGAATATTAATTTGAGCATGGTGAAGTTATTCATTAACTTTGGATGGTGTGTCAATACACCCAATCACTACAAAGATACAGGTGTCGTTCCTAACTCAGTTACCGGAGAGGAAGGAAATGGCTCAGGCATTTCAACATGAGGTCAACGATGACTTTAAAACAGTTAGAGTTTAATGGTTGTGATAGGAGAAAACTGATGATGGCTCAACAATATTGTCGTTACTCCACAATACTAACCTAACTGACAGAGGGAATAGAAGGAAGTCTGTACAGAATACAAATATTCCAAAACATGCATCCTGTTTGCAACGAGGCACTAAAGGAATAATGCAAAAAATGTTGCAAAGCAATTAACTTTTTGTCCTGAATACAAAGTGTTATGTTTGGGGCAAATCCAATACAACACAATACTGAGTACCACTCTCCATATTTTCAAGCATAGTGGTGGCTGCATCATGTTATGGGTGTCCTTGTAATTGTTAAGGACTAGGGAGTTTCAGGATAACATTTTTTTTACAGAATAGAGGCACAGGCACAATCCTAGAGGAAAACCTGGTTCAGTCTGCTTTCCACCAGCACAGGGAGACAAATTAACTTTTCAGCAGGACAATTTATTTAATTTACATTTTTTATTTCACCTTTATTAAACTATGCAAGTCAGTTAATAACAAATTCTTATTTACAATGACGGCCTACCCCGGCCAAACCTGGACGACGCCGGGCCAATTGTGCGCCTCCCTATGGGACTCCCAATCACAGCCGGATGTGATACAGCCTGGATTTGAACCAGGGACTGTAGGGACACCCCTTGCACTAACCTAACAATAACCTAAACACAAGCTTACCAAGAAGACAGTGAATGTTCCTGTGTGGCCGAGTTACAGTTTTGACTTAAATCTAAATGAAAATCTATGGCAAGACCTGAAAATGGTTGTCTAGCAATGATCAACAACCAATTTGACAGAGCTTGAATAATTTTGAAAAGAATAAATGGGCAAATTATGCCCAATCCAGGTGTGGAAAGCTCATAGAGACATACCCAGAAAGTATGCTTCTACCAAGTATTGACTAAGGGGTGTGAATACTAATGGAAATGAGACATTTCTGTATTTCAAAATCAATTGAATCCATTTTGAATTCAGGCTGTATCATGAAAAGAATGGGGGAAAAGTCAAGGGAAGTGCATATTTTTTTAAGGCATACTGTTCAAATAAAATACAATTGTATTTATCACATGCGCCGAATACAACAGACCTTACTGTGAAAGGCTTACTTACAAGTCATAACCAGTTTTTAAAAAGTTAATAAGAAAAATTTGCTAAATATACAAAAGGAAAAACAGTAGCACAATAAAAAGAACAATAACAAGGATATATACAAGGGGTGCCGGTACCAACTCAATGTGCAGGGGTTCGGGGTAGTCAAGATAATGGAGGTAATATGTACATGTACAGTGCATTCGGAAAGTATTAAGACCCCTTGACTTTCTCCACATTTTGTTAAATTACAGACTTATTCTAAAATGGATTAATTCAATAAAAAATGCTCATCAATCTACACACAATACAAAGCAAAACCAGGTGTTAATAATTCTTTTGCAAATGCATTATAGATAAAAAGCAGAAATACCTTATTTACATAAGTATTCAGACCCTTTGCTATGATACTTGAAATTGAGCTCAGGTGCATCCTGTTTCCATTGATCATCCTTGAGGTGTTTCTACAACTTGATTGGAGTCCACCTGTGGTAAATTCAATTGATTGGACATGATTTGAAAAGACACACACCTGCCTATATAAGGTCGCACAGTTGACAGTGCATGTCAGAGCAAAAACCATTCCATGAGGCCGAAGGAATTGTCTGTAGAGCACCAAGACAGGATTGTGTTGAGACACAGATCTGGGGGAGGCTACCAAAAAATATCTGCAACATTGAAGGTACCCAAGAACAGAGTGTCCTCCATCATTCTTAAATGGAAGAAGTTTGGAACCACCAAGACTCTTCCTAGAGCTGGTCGCCCGGCCAAACTGAGCAATCCGGGAAGAAGGGCCTTTGTCAGGGAGGTGATCAAGTACCCGATGGTACCTCTGACAGAGCTCCAGAGTTCTTCTGTGGAGATGGGAGAACCTTCCAGAAGAACAAACATCCTTGCAGCAACCCCACCAATCGGGCCTTTATGGTAGAGTGGCGGAAGCCACTCCTCAGTAAAATGCACGACACACTTGGAGTTTGACAAAAAGCACCTAAAGGACTCTCAGACCATGAGAAACAAGATTCTCTGGTCTGATGAAACCAAGATTGAAGTCTTTAGCCTGAACGCCAAGTGTCACGTCTGGAGGAAACCTGGCACCATCCCTACAGTGAAGCATGGTGGTGACATCATCATGCTGTGGGGATGTTTTTCAGCAGCAGGGACTGGGATACTAGTCAGGATTGAGGGAAAGACAAATGGAGCAAAATACAGAAATCCTTTGGTGAAGACCAAAACTCACAAACATTTCACAATGTCATCATAATATACCCAGAAACTGTTCCCGAACTGTTTCAGGTGGGAAGCATGCGGAGGGAGGCCTTTAGAAGATTTTATGTAGAGAAATATGTTTCATACATGTAGTTATTACATGCATCCACTAGAGGGCAGGCTAACCTACAAAATCAATGTAACCCTTTTTGAATTCTGTCTGTAACACAAAATATGGAATAAGTCAAGGGGTATGAATCATTTCTGAAGGAACTGTATATTATACTAAGAAACCGTTTGGTTCAGTTCCATTTCAAAACAGTAAATATAATTTACATGTGTTACAGTCTATAATGTAGCATTTGTTGTCATCAAGCAGTAGTTGTCAATCAATATGATTATCTGATTACTAAGTGTGGGATGATCATAATAAAAAAATGTAACTCACCCCAATTTCTGTAGAAGAGATCGAGGTGGACGTGGAAAGCACTGAATTCTCCCATGGAGAGTTGGACAGTATCAGCACCAGTGGCTGCAGTGACTTGGATGACCACAGCAGTCGGCAGAGCCTGGCCAGTGATGAGGGCTACTCCACCTGCAGTCTTAAACAGACCTTTTCCTCCTAAGAACCAGCCTAAAGCTCCTCATCCACAGCTGCATTCTAAACTGGCCTTCTCCTAAGAACCAGCCTAAAACTCCACCTGCAGTCTATAACTGGTACTGTACAAATAATCAGCCTGAAGTTCAACTCCTCTTGAAGTTTAAAACTGGACCACTCCTCCTATGAATCAGCCTAAAAATCAACCACCTGCAGTCTAAACTAGCCTTCTCCTCCCAAGAACCAGTAGTTTAAAGCTAAACCCCACCTGCAGTTAAGTGGACTAATCCTACTACAACAACTGTAAATCTTGCCCGATGTGGGCGACTGCACTTAGAGTCTAATGTTACCTGTATCCTCCTAAAACCAGCACAAAAACCACAAAACCAGCCAGAAGCTCACCAGTGCCACTTTTCCCCCCACTTTGGAAACCTCTAGCAGATGACCCTCTAGTAAAAAAAACTATTCTCATCCATCACCAAGCAGGTCACTCGCACTTCTATATCTGCACTCCAAACCAGTTCTCTAAGGTACCTACAGGTTGAATAAACAACAATTACACTTGAAATCTTTGACACAAGTCACCAATGTTATTCCTAATTTATTAGAATATAATTGAGAAATGTAGTATTTATTTTTCCAATATTTATTGTGTTGTACTGTATGTCTTGGTCACACTTGAATTATTTAGATGTTTTGACAAATGTAAAGTTAAGTCTGAACTGAGCATTGTTTGACAAGTTATCCCAGACAAAAGCTAGTGCAATGGTACAGGACAGGCTAAACGTATCACTCAGTGGCCTCTTTTGTGAGATGATTGACATCAATCCCCCTTGAGATTTCAAAAGTAATATTGTTTGTATACGGTAGGCAGCTATAATAAGCTATCCCGCACTTCCCAAGCACAATTCGGAAGCAATAACACTCATTGACAGTTAAGTCAACTCTTAAGTTGGCTGTTAATTTTGTCCGTCCAACACCACTTGCTTGTTTTGTATGCAACTTCAATAGATGTATTAATTACAAATAGTAATCAATAGTAGGATAAAATGGCTGTAAAAGTTGGAACAAAAAAGTAAATGGTGCATGTGTATTGAATGTAGCTTTCAATTGTATTGTCATGTGCTTTGGATTGACCAGTTTTGAGAGCTCATGTCTTTGTAGCATGAACAATATAGCACATGGCAGAATGGAATTTGAGTTTTGATTCGCATCCTTATTTAGTAACTTATTTTTTGTATTGTAGTTGAGAAGCATTCCAAAGTTAAAACCACGAAGCTGTATATTTTGAGTATTTGTCTACAAAAATCACACACACACTGCAAGACTATTCCACTAACCAAATTGGACATTTCATCTTATGACCATACCCATATTTTTGTGGTACAACTAAAACTATTATCACCACCAACTGTGTCTTAAAATGGCTAAATTGAATCTTGCACAGGTTTCTTAGTTCCAGGAATTTATTCAATGTCAGTTTTGGGTCATTTGTAAAATGCATTTTGAAAAAGACTTGGGACTTAGAAAGTGTCTCTGAACACTCTCCTGTGCTAAAGCAGCCATCAAAGGTGACTTTTACAAATAATATATTGCTGGTCCCCTGCTACTATTTTGTGTGGTTCGTGGTAATGGTCCCTTGAAAACTTGATCAATAAACCTCTACCACCATATGTACCTATACAGTGTTCAGTTGTTCCTTGTTATTGTGATGTCCAGAGCTATAAGATACAGTGGGGGAAAAAAGTATTTAGTCAGCCTCTCTCATCTTTTTAAGTGGGAGAACTTGCATAATTGGTTGCTGACTAAATACTTTTTGCCCCACTGTATATACTCTTCGTGATTGAAATCATGTATTTTCTATACAATACATTTATATCTGCAGATTGTACATTTATGCACCAGCACCATAGACAAAACCTCACAATAAATCAAACATGAAGGTTTAATAGGAGAATCCACAACTCATCCCTGATTGTATTTTATTTTTTAAAAAGCTTATATCACCAGCAGTGGCATAAGGTCATTGACATACATCACAGAACAAAGACGGTATAAAATACATTACTGCCATCTGGAGGAACTGTGTTAAACAACATTCAGTACCAATATGAAAAATTCAGGGTTCAGGGAAAAATGAGTGTAACATCTTACCTCTAAACAAAAAACAATTTGTTTCCCTATAAATGTACAAAAGTCAGATGTAAAATTAGCTTTATAGGACTTGCTTTAAAAAGGGGTCTTATCACTAAATCGTAAAAATGTATATTATAGTCTAGTTCAACATGAAAAATGTGTAACATTGAAAACATGGAGAAAAAAAATTGGCCTTTGTTGCATTCAGAAGGATACAGCAACCGAGACTAATTTCACCACAACCATTATTTGTGCTGCAACTCCATTACAGTGGTAATATATTTGATCAAGAATTCTGCTGTTCTATGTGATAATACTGGTAAGGACAATTTCCCAATGAGGCAACCAATGGTGAGCAAGCAATTTGTTTCAAAGCTCCTTTACTGTGGTAACCCAAACCATATAAACACAAAGGTAAGCAATGATCTTGCTACTATACAATAGGATACTTTTACACGAAGATAAAATGTTAGGTCACTGTGGCATTAGATGCCTGACGTTATATTTGGATGTGTCGTGATACGTGGTCATAGGTTTGTCTGCTATGCCACATGTTCCTACTCCCACCTTGCCGTTTACACTCTCCGGCGATGCAAATATACTCCTCTTCACCTGCAACAGACAATGGAAATCTCAGTAAGACCATTTGTGATGGTACTTCTCCTGCGAAAAAGCAACAGCTGAAAATGTGCAAATAACATTTGAAAAGTTACTTAGTTTAACACGAAGCGCAGACAGTAATTTTGATTTCATATTAATTTAAAATGGTAATAGCTCTGCAATTTTTTAAGTCTTGTCCCCCTCCATCCTTAAATAGACTTATTTAGGAATATTCAGCACAATGACTTTGTTAGAACTTTGATTACAAAGAGATCGTGTTATAAGCAGTATTAGGAAGACATGTCATTTTCTCCCCTGCCCTTCCTTCACATGAGAGTTCGCTGCCCATCTGATTATAGCCCATCGAAACTACAGCTAAACTCTATCTAAACCAACTTCACACATAGACATTTTAATTTACTTAACTAGGCAAGTCAGTTAAGAACAAATTCTTATTTACAATGACGACCTACACCGGCCAAACCCGGACGACGCTGGGCCATTTGTGTGCCGCCCTATGGGACTCCCAATCATGGCCGGTTGTGATACAGCCTGGATGTAACCTAAACACAACATTAAATTGACAGAAGTCTGATGGGTGACCATATTATCAATTGTCAATGAAGAAACTGATGAACAGCGAGGCATGTGTAATTGACAAAGAGAAGAGCTTACCAAAAAGCTACTTTTCCAAATCATCTTATAGAGAGGTTCATGCAGCTTAGATTAATATTACCCATCAGAGAGCATATCTATGGTTTCAAAAAAACTAACTTTTCACAAAACTCAAATTTGAGTGGATGGGCTGTATTTCTAAAGCTAACTTTTCCCATGAATAACTAAGAGTCCATGCTTTCAATCGATGCTTTCAACATGTGAGCACTCCCTGTGATTGGTAACATGACACTTAAAATATGCTATTCTGTTCTTTTAAAATGCATCGTCTTAGGATCATGTTTCTTAAAGGCCCAGTGCAGTCAAAAGTGCTTTTCCTTTGTTTTATATAAATCTCTGAACTATGAGGATGAAATAATACTGTGAAAATTATAATGCCCTTTTAGCGTAAGAGCTGTTTGAAAAGACCACCTGAAACTTCAGACTGTTTTGGTGGGTTGGAGTTTTGGCCTGCCTGGTGACATCAACAGGCATTAAATTAGTTAATCAACCAATACGAAAGAGTTCCAAACCTCTCTGCCAATGACAGCTAATTTCTAGTATTCCCCTCCCACTTAGACATACCTAGCAAAATTCTTTCTTGAGAAATTGTTCTTTTTGAAAATTTAAACTGAAATCACAGTAAGATCGTTAATGAATTATTTGACATCGAGGTAAAAACGGCTGCATTGGATCTTTAAGACATGCCAAAAAAAAAGGATTTCTTTGCGATGGATATACCACTGAATTGTGGCGTTTGTGTTTTAGTTTTTAATGTACAGGAACTCAAGACTGTTTGTTCACCCGACCTAGAATATCTCAATCAAATGCCGACCGCACTACCTCCTGAGAGAATTCTCTTCGGTCATCGTCACAGCCATGTATATTGCCCCTCAAGCCGATACCATGATGGCTCTCAAGGAACTCAAACTGGAAACCGCATATCCTGAGACCGCATTTATTGTAGCTGCATTTATAAAGCAAATCTGAGGAAAACACTAGCAAAGTTATATCAACACGTCACCCACTCCAATCGCTTCAAAAACGATCGACCATTGCTACTCTCCCTTCGGGGTCGGCTACAAGTCCTGCTCCACCCTCCCTTCGGCAAATAGATCACACCTACATCCTGCTCCTCCCTTCCTATAGGCAGAAACTCAAACAGGAAGTACCCGTGGTAAGGTCTGTTCAATGCTGGTCTGACCAATCGGAATCCATGCTTCAAGATTGATTTGATCACATGGACTGGAATATGTTCCAGGTTGCCTCTGAGAATAACATTGACACGGTGACTGAGTTCGTCAGGAAGTGTATAGGGGATGTTGTTCCCACTGTGACGATTAAAACCGATTAAAACCAAAAACCGTGGTAAGATGGCAAGACACCTTCTTCGAGGGAAACGATGGGTCAACACTGCTTTTGTGGACTGTGAGCTCTCGTTCTCCATGGCCAACGTGAGTAAGACATTTAAGCATGTTAACCCTCGCAAGGCTGCTGGCCCAGACGGCATCCCTTGCCGCATCCACAGAGCATGCACAAACCAGCTGGCTGGAGTGTTTAAGGACATATTCAATATCTCCCTATCCCAGTCTGTTGTCCCCACTTGCTTCAAGACATCAACCATTGTTCTTGTAACCAAGAAAGCAAAGGTAACTAAATTATTATTATCCCACTGCACTCACTTCTGTCATCTTGAAGTGCTTTGAGAGGCGAGTTAAGGATCATATCAACACCTTTAACAACACCCTAGACACACTGCAATTTGCATATCGCCCCAATAGATCCACGGATGACGCAATCACCATTGCACTGCACACTGCCCTATCCCATCTGGACAAGAGGAATACCTATGTAAGAATGCTGTTCATAGACTACAGCTCAGAATTCAACACCATAGTACCCACCAAGCTCATCATTCTTTGACAAGCCACCCCCAGGTGGTAAAGGTAGGCAACAACATCGCCACTACACTGATCCTCAACACCAGGGCCCCCAAAAGGGTGCGTACTGAGCCCCCTCCTGTTCCAACTCAAAAATCAAGTTGACAGACAACAGTGGTAGGCCTGATTACCAACAAATACAAGACAGCATACAGGGAGGTGGTGAGGGCCCTGGGGGAGTGGTGCCAGGAAAATAACCTCCCTTCAACAAAACAAAGGAGCTGATCGTGGACTTCAGGAGATAGCAGAGGGAGCACACCCCCATCCACATCGACTGGGCCACAGTGGAGGTGGTGAAAAGCTTCAAGTTCCTCAGCGTACACGTAACTGACAATCTGAAATGGTCCACACAGATAGTGTGGTGAATTTCTTCTGGCGGCTGAAGAAATTTGGCTTGGCCCCTAAGATCCTCACAAACTTTTACAGATGCACCATTGAGATCACAGCCTGGTACGCAGTCTGACCAATAGAGCACCAGGGGCACACTGCCTGCGCTCCAGGACATTTACAGCACCCGGTGTCACAGAAAGACCAAGGAGATCATCAAGGACCTCAGCCAACCAAGCCATGGCCTGTTCACCCCGTTACCATCCAGAAGGCGGGGTCAGTACAGGTGCATCAAAGCTGGGGCTGAGAGACTGGAAAAATAGCTTCTATCTCAAGGCCATCAGATTGTTAAGACAGTGACAACTAGCCAGCCCCCTGAATTTTAGTCACCATCACTAGACGGCTAACACCTGGGCACTCTACCATGCACCTTAGAGGCTGCTGCCCTATGTACATAGTCATGGAACACTGGTCACTTAAAAAAATGTTTACATACTGTTTTACCCACTTCATATGTATATACTGTATTCTAGTCAAGGCATATCATATTTAACTATTGCTGTACATATACTATTCTTCAGGTGTACTACATATTCTATCGATATTGTCTCTTCACCCCATACCCACTAATACCACAGCATTGCTTGTCCTAATATTGCTTAATTCCATTATTTTACTTTTTAGATGTGTGTATTATTGTGTATTGTTAGCTGCACTGTATTTCGCTACACCCTCAAAAACATCTGCTAAATATGTGAATGCGACCAACAACCTTTGATTTGATTTAGAACAAACTAATGAAAATGTTTTTGTATTCTTTTGGGGGAAAATGCATATTCCAATGTTACCTAAGATCTTCATAAACACAACCAATAGAATATACGAAATGTATTTATTAGACTGTTAGGATGTTATTAGCTCAAAACGGGATGGCTCAAGGCCCGGAATTTCTAGTGTGTAAAGTAGATGAATATGCGAATGAATGAATATACCTGTCCTTTCTTGTTCTTGTTATAGGCCTTGTTGTTAAAACTCTGCCACTTGGATTTCTGGTCTTCTCGCTCCTGTTCCAGTTCCTTCATCCTCAGCACCTTCTTCTGGGCCTTCTTCTTCTTGTACTCCCTCTGGTCTGCTATCTGCTCCTTCCTGTCATGGCGCACACACCCACACACAAAGTTACCATTTTAGATCAGCCATGGACTCTTCTGGACATCAAGAACTGGAAACAAGGGAAACTCCTGACCCAACACAGGACCTATTTTATTAACATATACGTTGTCTCTCCTACCTGGACTTGGATTTCCCGTCATCCTCAGAGTGCTTGCCCTCCTCGGCAGGCTTGAGGTTCTGCAGTGGCACCACCTCTGCGTTCCCGTAGCCGGAGAAGGTGATGGCCGCCGTGCCGTTCTCGCCGTCTATCTCCTCAATCTCAGCTTCATACACCCTGTCAAAGAATCCCGGCTGTAAGCAGGTGAGTACAAGCAAGACTCAAGCCCTACTACACAATTATAAAGAATGACAGATTCTGAGAGTTTCTGTTATTGTTCTTATTCATGGGCTAGACCCTTCTTGCAAAATAGTCTTGTCATGTCTATCACTGCTTCACTGAACAAATACATTTGAATAGTGTAGGTCAAATGAAGTCAAGACCCTATATGTGCAAGCAAGACGAACAAAGATGACATTGTAAAGTTGGTAAATTAACAGTTGAATATTCAGGTCGACTATGGACTGAGGAGCTTCTGGGTGATACTCACTGTCCATCCTGACTCCACACAGTCATACACCTGTCCCCGACGCTCCACCTATGTTTCAGGGGGGCTGCATCTGAGCTGTTGGCAGTAGCAGTACCTTCGGAGGGCTGCGACGTCAGGAGGTCTTTTGTTAAGTCTATGACTTCCTGTGAAGGATACGTAATTGAGGTCATTCAATTGCTGGATAATAATTGCATTTGAAAACAGACACACTAAGAAACATATTGACACTCAATGATTTAAAAACGATGTAAAATCTAAAATGTTCATGGCCAATACAGGTGACACATGGCTAACTAGTTACCGATAAGTCTTTCTGTAATTTGAGAAGGTCTTCATTTTCAGGGTCGGTTGATAAGGCGGCTTCCACTTGTTGCAACTGTGCTTTGTAGCTGCCCAACTGTTTCAACAAATCCTCTGACATCTGAAAATTCACAATGAAAGAGGGGCGGGGGGTAAAACGATAGTTGAAACAAAGCAATGATAGCAAATAACACATAGCCCAATAACATCTTTAAGTGTTGCACATCATAGAGAATTGCTACTAGAGGTCGACGGATTATGATTTCTCAACGCCGATACCGATTATTGGAGGACCAAAAAAAGCAGATATTTGTAATAATGACAATTACAACAATACTGAATGAACACTTATTTGAACTTAATATAATACATAAATAACATATATTTAGTCGGAAAATAAATAATGAAACATGTTCAATTTGGTTTAAATGTTGCAAAAACAGTGTTGGAGAAGAAAGTAAAAGTGCAATATGTGCCAAGTCCCTTGCTATGAACATGAGAACATATGATGCTGGCGGCTCAATATTCCCAGTTAATAAGTTTTAGGTTGTAGTTATTATAGGAATTATGACGCGTCAACTATTTCTCTCTATACCATTTGTATTTCATATATATATGACTATTGGATGTTCTTATAGGCACTTTAGTATTGCCAGCCTAATCTCGGGAGTTGATAGGCTTGAAGTCATAAACAGCGCTGTGCTTCAAGCATTGCTAAGAGCTGCTGGCAAACGCAGTAAAGTGCTGTTTGAATGAATGCTCACGAGCCTGCTGCTGCCTACCATCGCTCAATCAGACTGCTCTATCAAATATCAAATCATAGACTTAATTAGAATAAACACACGGAAATATGACCCTTAGGCGATTAATATGGTCAAATACAGAAACCATCATTTCGAAAAAACAAAACGTTTATTCTTTCAGTGAAATACAGAACCGTTCCGTATTTTATCGAACAGGTGGCAACCCCAAGTCTAAATATTGCTGTTACATTACACAACCGTCAATGTTATGTCATAATTATGTACAATTCTGGCAAATTAATTACGGTCACACAGTTCACAACGAGCCATGCGGCCAAAACTGTTGCATATACTATGACACAATTTCCCTAGTCAATATTGGCTGCTAACATGAATTTATTTTAACTGAATATGCAGGTTTAACAAATTTACTTCTGTGTATTGATTTTAAGAAAAGGCATTGATGTTTATGGTTAGATACATTTGTGCAACGACTGTGCTTTTTTCGCGAATGCGCTTTTGTTAAATCATCACCTGTTTGGCGAAGTTGAAGTAGGCTGTGATTCAATGATATATTAACAGGCAGCGCATTGATTATATGCAATGCAGGACAAGCTAGTTAACTTAGTAATATCATCAACCATGTGTAGTTAACTAGTGTTAACGTGAAGATTGTTTTTTTCATAAGATCAGTTTAATGCTAGCTAGCAAAGTACCTTGGCCTCTTGCAGCCACAAGGTCCTTTTGACGCTGCACTCGCGTAACAGGTGGTCAGCCTGCCACAGTTTCCTCAAGGATTGCAATGTAATTGGCCATAATCGGCATCCAAAAAGGCAGATTATCCATTGTTATGAAAACTTGAAAATCGGCCCTAATTAAATCGGTCGACCTCTAATTGTTACGTTACCTAACAAAGGGCAAAAGGGCTATGTGGATAAAAGCTGTTTAGCTTTCATACCAGCTGTGTGATCAAGCTGTCCGTAGCCAATGTGAGCAAGACCTTTAAGAAGGTCAACATCCATGAAGCCGCAGTGCCAGACGGATTACCAAGATGTGTGCGTGCCAACTGGCAAATGTTTTCACTGACATCGTCAACCTCTCCCTGACCGAGTCTGTAATACCTACATATGTTTCAAAGAGACCACCATAGTCCCTGTACCAAAGAAAGCGAAGGTAACATGCCTAAGTGATTACTGTCCCAACAGATCCACAGATCTCAATCTCAAATTGCACTCCACACTGCCCTTTCCCACCTGGACAAAAGGAATACCGATGTGAAAATGCTGTTCATTGACTACAGCTCAGCGTTCAACACTATAGTGCCTACAAAGCTCATCAAGCTAAAAGACCCTGGGACTAAACACCTCCCTCTGCAACTGGATCCTGGACTTCCTGACGGGCAGCCCCAGGTGGTAAGGTTAGGCAACAACACATCTGCCAAGCTGATCCGCAACACTGGGGCCTCTCAGGGGTCCGTGTTTAGTTCTGTAATCCCTGTTCACCCACAACTGCATGGCCAAGCAAGACTCCAACACAATCAACTTTGCTGACGACAACAGTGGTAGGCCTGATCACCGACAACAATGAGACAGCCTATAGGGAGGTGGTCAGAGACCTGGCAATGTGGTGCGAGGACAACAACCTCTCCCTCAATGTGATACAGACAAAGGAGCTGATCGTGGACTATAAGAAAAGGAGGGCCGAACAGGCCCGCATTAACATGGACGAGACTGAAGTGGAATGCGTAGAGCGTTTCAAAGTCCTTGGTCTCCACATCACCAACAAACTATCATGGTCCAAACACACTAAGACAGTTGTGAAGTGGGCACGACAACACCTTTTCCCCCTCAGGCCTGAAAATATTTGGCATGGGTCCCCAGATCCTCAAAAGTTTTACAGCTACACCATCAAGAGCATCCGGACTGGTTGCATCACCGCCTGATATGGCATCTACTCGGCATCTGAACGTAAGGCGCTAGAGGGTAGTGAGTACATCACTGGGGCCAAGCTTCCTAACATCCAGGACCTATATACTAGGCAATGGGTGTCAGAGAAAGGCCCCAAAAAAACGTCAAAGACTCCAGTCACCCAAGTGATAATTCTCTCCATTACCGCCCAGCAAGCGGTAACGAGACACCAAGTCTAGGATCAAAAGGCTCCTTAACAGTTTCTACTCCCAAGCAATAAGACTGGTGAACAATTAATCAAATGGCCACCTGGACAATTTACATGGACCCCCCTTTGTTTTTACACTGCTGCTACTCGCTATCTATCGTCTATGCATAGTCACAAATTACCTTGATTAACTTGTACCCCTGCATACAGCCTCATTATTGTTATGTAATTTTCTTGTGTTACTTTTTGATTTGATTATTTTACTTTATTTATTTAGTCAACATTTTCTTAACTTTATTTCTTGAACTGCATTGTTGGTTATGGGCTTGTAAGTAATCATTTAATGGTTAGGTAATTACCTGGTAGGTACCTGTTGTATTCGGCATGTGACAAATAACATTTTATATAGGAAAGGGCCTTCCCCAAACTGTTGCCACAAAGTTGGAAGCACAGAATAGTCTAGAATATCATTGTATGCTGTAGCGTTAAAATGTCCCTTCACCGGAACTAAGGGGCCTCACCCGAACTATGAAAAACAGCGCCAGACCATTATCCCTCCTCCACCAAACCTTAATCAGGAAGGTAGCGCTCTCCTGGCATCCGCCAAACCCAGATTTGTCCGCCAGACTGCCAGAAGGCGAAGCGTGATTCCTCACTCCAGTGAACGAGTTTCCACTGCTCCAGTCCAATGGTGGTGAGCTTTACACCACTCCAGCCAACGCTTGGCATTGCACATGGTGATCTTAGGCTTGTCTGCGGCTGCTTGGCCATGGAGACCCATTTCATGAACAGTTTTTGTGCGGACGTTGCTTCGGTAGAGTGTTGCAACCGAGGACAGACGATTTTGACTGGGGCAGCTCTAGCAGGGTAGAAATTTGACAATCTTACTTGTTGGAAAGGTGGCATCCTATGACTATGCCATTTGACAGTCACTGAGCGCTTCAGTATGCGCCATTCTACTGACAATGTTTGACTGTGGAGATTGCATGGCTGTGTGCTTGATTTTATACGCTGGTCAGCTGCGTATACGGGTGTGGCTGAAATAGTCGAATAAACTAATTTGAAGGGGTGCCTGCATACTTTTGGACATGTGTAGCTACACAACAAATTCCAGCTGGCTAGTTAGCTTAATTGGCTATCTAGCGTAGCTAGTTACATTTCGGTGGAGGGTTAACACATTTTCAGCACTCGGTTCTCATGTAACTAACGTTAGTTCTCTTTATTTCCTTACTCTGATAGGTATCAAATCTAGCTATTGACTTTCAAATACATTTCAAATAGGCATCGCTGGCAAGAATGTCAGCTAACTAACGTTACCGCTAGATGGCTAACGTTAGTTAATTTGTAGGCCATCGCCACAACACAGTGACAGCTGGCATCCAGTGCCATTTTTGCAAAAGAAAACACATTCAAAACGGCTAAATGTTCATTAATAATCTTACCTTTCTGTATTTGTTTCAACTGAATAAATACGCACATTCAGATTTTACTGAAATAGGTTCTCATATATCAGCAAAAATAAATATCTTAAAAATAAACCGGAAATGTCGATTATTTCTTATAACATGTTATTCTCGCGATAGTAGGCTGCCAAAGTGTCATTTCGCTCATTGTCAGCAGATGGGGCTTTATCCCAATAAATTATGTCCCTGGTACTTAAAATGGACAATTGGTATTTGAATCGACATCCTAACGAATTCACTGTAAAGGTCAACTGACTGTAACTCATAGGGTCCGTTCGTAAATTAAGAGTGTTTCACTCTCGGTGTACACACTGAACGCTCTGGAGAGGGGTAGGTTTGATCAGAGCGTTCTGACCTCACAACAGCACTCAAGCTAACTGGCTAAATTTGGCTAGCTTGCTAGCTACTTCCAGACACAAATGAGTAACACCTCACGCTGACCATTGTGCTTACCCTAGCAGAGGTGGTCAGGCTGTTTCCATGTTACCTAGAGCATTGGTGACTATAACTGCAGCTGACTTTGGACACCGATCATATTCAGCGGTGTTGTGTGTGTATATAAATGCACCAGCAAAACTGGTTATGCTGTTTTCATGTCATCTAGAACGTTTTTTGCCTACGTTTACTGACACCGGTCATATTTGACCAGTTTTGCAGGTTCGTAAATTCATAAATTATTCTGCACACTTAGACGAGAGTACTCTCAAATCGGAGTAGATAGCCAGAGTGAATTTACAAACGCACCATTTAATAAGAGCCGTCAGTTTGTCTTCAACAAGTCATATCAGGGTGCGTTCGTAAATTGCCTCCGGTGTGTCTGTTACGTTTAGTAAATTCAGAGCATTGACAGATTGTCTGTTCATAAATTCAGAGCGTTTTGCTCTCATAGTGTTCAGAGCGCACACTGGACGCTCTGGCTGAGGAGAATGGTTTACTGACAAGTCATATTCAATGGGTGTTGCACCTTCGTAAATGAATCAGTTATTCTGTGCTCTCGCACACGCAGAAGAGAGTGCTCTGAAATCGGAGTAGAGCGCATAATAATATATGAAGCTATTATTTAGGCCTACTGTTTGCAGCAATTAATTTAGGCTACTTGCTGTCATTAGCATTTTTTTTTACATAAAAATAAGTAATTTACAAGACGCTTTTATCCAGGGAGACTTTAGAGTTAAGTGCCTTGCTCAAGGGCAATTCAACAGATTTTTCACCTAGTCGGCTCGGGGATTATTGGATTAACTCAAGGTTCCTAGCGTCTCCACCGAGCCAGGTACATCTGCTTTGAGTTTTAATGCACCGTATTACTGGAACAAAATTAAAAATGCATTTCATCTTAATGTTCTGGTGCCCCTTCGGACAATTTCAAGTATTGATTGGGGACTTATTTGTGGAGTAATGTAACTTGTTTTTCTGGGTGATTTGTGATTGTTTATTTGTGCTTCCCATGACTGTGTTTTTGTATATGAATGTGTATGTACAGTGCATTCGGAGAGTATTCAGACCCCTTGACTTTTTCCACATTTTGTTACGTTACAGCCTTATTCTAAAATCTTTTCAATAGTTTTTGAATCTACACACAATACCCCATAATCGCAAAGCAAAAACAGGTTTTTAGACACGTTTATCATATTTACATAGGTATTCAAACCCTTAACTCAGTACTTTGTTGAAGCACCTTCGGGAATGATTACAGCCTTAAGTCTTCTTGAGTATGATGCTACAAGCTTGGCACACCTGTATTTGGGGAGATTCTTCCAATATTTTCTGCAGATCCTCTCAAGCTCTGTAAGGTTGAATGGGGAGTGTTGCTGCACAGCTATTTTTCAGGCCTGATCGGGTTCAAGTCCAGGTTATGGCATGCTGACTCAGGGACCTTGAAAGACTTGTCCCGAAGCCATTCCTGCGTTGTCTTGGCTGTGTGCTTAGGGCCGTTGTCCTGTTGGAAGATTAACATTCGCTCTGAAGCAGGTTTTCATCAAGGATATGTCTGTACTTGGCTCTGTTCATCTTTCCCTCGATCCTGACTAGTCTTCCAGTCCCTGCCGCTGAAAAACATCCCCACAGCATCCCCAAGGCATTTCGGTTTTTGGTTTTGAATAAATTAGCAAAAATGTCTAAAAACCTATTTTCACTTTGTCATTATGGGGTATGGCGTGTAGATTGATGAGGGGGAAAAAATGTAATACATTTTAGAAGGCTGTAACGTAACAAAATGTGGAAAAAGTGAAGTATCTGAATACTTTCCGAAAGCACTGTGTATATAAAAGCATATATATATTAGTTTGGGTTCAATGTGTATATTTGCGTTGTATATACAGGGTGCATTTGTAAAAGCGACCCAGGTCTCAATATGTCTTCCCTGTTAAAATAAAGGTTAAATATAAAAAAATATATATTGGAACCAGCGACCTTTCAGTTACTGGCTCAACAAAGCCTCCTTCACTCACGCCGCCAAACTTACCCTAGTAAAACTGACTGTCCTACCGATCCTTGACTTAAGCGATGTCATCTACAAAATAGCTTCAAATACTCTACTCAGCAAACTGGATGCAGTCTATCACAGTGCCATCAGTTTTGTTACCAAATCACCTTATACCACCTACCACTGCGACCTGTATGCCCTAGTCGGCTGGCCCTCGCTACATATTCGTCGCAAGACCCACGGGCTCCAGGTCATCTATAAGTCTGTTAGGTAAAGCTCTGCCTTATCTCAGTTCACTGGTCATGATAACAACACCCACCCGTAGCACACATTCCTGCAGGTATATCTCACTGATCATCCCCAAAGCCAACATTTCATTTGGCCGCCTTTCCTTCCAGTTCTCTGCTGCCAGTGACTGGAACAAATTGCAAAAATCGCTGAAGTTGAAGACTTATTTCCCTCACCAATTTTAAACATCAACTATCTGAGCAGCTAACCGATCGCTGCAGCTGTACATAGTCCATCTGTAAATAGCCCACCCAATCTACCTACCTCATCCCCTTTTTATTTTATTTACTTTTCTGCTCTTTTGCACACCGGTATCTCTACTTGCACATCATCTGCTCATTTATCACTCCAGTGTTAATCTGCTAAATTGTAATTATTCGCTCCTATGGCCTATTTATTGCCTACCTCATGCCTTTTGCACACACTGTATATAGACTTGATTTTTTCTACTGTGTCATTGACTTGTTTATTGTGTTATTGGCTTGTTTATTGTTTACTCCATGTGTAACTCTGTGTTGTTGTCTGTGTCACACTGCTTTGCTTTATCTTGGCCAGGTCACAGTTGCAAATGAGAACTTATTTTCAACTAGCCTACCTGGTTAAATAAAGGTGAAATAAAATAAATAAATAAAAAACACTTAACCACTAGGCTACCCGAGATTATGAAATAAGATTACTAATATCTCATGTGGTTCATTAATAAACACTAGCCTAGACATAGTCACAAAATTAAAAAAATATAGATATATTTGGAATGACAAGGTATTTTGTCAATGTACAATTTGGAAAGCAACAATGAAACTCTTCTGTAGCTCCGATAGTAATTGGACCCCGCCCATTATTCCCACTAAGATATACTGACTAGGGAGATGAGGCTCACCACCATATAAAAAGCGGCAATCCCCTCCTCTGCCACATACATATCTGCTTCACCAACTACTGTTTCAGTGGCAGAGAAATATAATCCTGTCGATGCTATTCCATGCACAACGTGGGACAATTTGAAGTGTTTGAAGCTCGAAGGAAGAGGATAACGAATTACCACTTTTTTCCTGAATGTGTAAATGGAGGAAATTACATTTTTGGATGCTAGAAAACAAAGGAGTAAAACCACATTTTGAGATTATTTGTATGTGAGATTGTTGATATGACATTTTCCCCAGTGGGCAAAACTTAAAGGCTACGTTATCGTGGGACGCTTAATTAACGAATGTGCCATAACAGTGGATTGGTTGACTTGTCTTGTAAGGACCCCAGCTTCAACCTTATGGGGTGTGATAACTTGACCAACAGCAACAAGACTTTGCCTGGCAGGCTCCCTTACACTGTGCAGACTTCTGTGCCTCTGACAATACTGGTGGGTATCCTTATTCTCCTCACAGTGTTCGGTAATGTCCTAGTGGTCATCGCTGTGTTGACCAGCCGAGCCCTAAGAGCCCCTCAGAACTTGTTTTTAGTGTCCTTGGCATGTGCAGACATTCTAGTGGCCACTCTGGTGATGCCCTTTTCTCTGGCTAATGAACTGATGGGATATTGGTACTTTGGTCAAGTGTGGTGTGAGATCTACCTGGCCCTGGATGTTCTGTTCTGCACCTCGTCCATCACGCATCTGTGTGCCATAAGTCTGGACAGATACTGGTCAGTCACTCAAGCCATTGAGTACAACTCGAAAAGGACACCACGCAGGATCAAATGTATAGTGTTATTCGTGTGGGTGCTGGCTGCCATTATATCATTCCCACCTCTCATTTCAATGGAGAAGGAAGGGGCCAAAGAGGAGGGTCCCACATGTAAGATCAATGAGGAGAAGTGGTACATCATATTCTCCAGCACCGCCTCATTCTTCGCCCCCTGTGTGATCATGATTCTGGTCTACGTTCGAATTTACCAGGTTGCAAAGAATAGAACCAGGGCCCCTCTGGGTGAAAGGAGAAGGGGAAACAATAATCCAGATAAAAGTCAGTATGGCTTAGTTCAGCAGGACCCCCTGGAGAGAAGGAACAGAGGAGGTAGAGATGGAGTGGAGGAGGGTGAGGAGGTCAATGGAATCGACGTGGGGGAAGAGTGCTCCTCGTCTGATGGGAATGAGAACCAGTGCTCCATCAAAATGAAGCTGAGAAAGGGAAAGACCAAAGTGAGTCAGGTGAAACTAGAAGACCCGTCCCCTAAAGATTATGATGCACAGCAGTGTGTGAAAGTGAGCCGGTGGAAAGGAAGGCAGAACAGAGAGAAGCGCTTCACCTTTGTTCTGGCTGTGGTCATGGGAGTGTTTGTTGTCTGCTGGTTCCCCTTCTTCTTCACGTACACACTCACCGCCATATGTGAGTCCTGCTGTGTCCCCGAGACATTGTTCAATTTCTTCTTCTGGTTTGGATACTGCAATAGCTCGCTGAATCCAGTCATTTACACTATTTTCAACAATGACTTCAGGAGGTCTTTCAAAAAGATCCTTTGCAAGAAGGATAGACGAGGGCTATGAATATACTTTTTTTGGACTAGCTACTGTTTCTTGTCTGAATACAGATTTAATTGTTTACAAGTTGGAGTCATGTACAGTTTCTCATGGAAAGAAAATATACCTATTGGGAAATACTTGTATCATTAATTTTGTACATGTGTGTCAATGTACGATCGTTTTGAGATCATTACAATCTTTAATCCCACCACATACATTTAAATGTATTTGACATTCCATGTTTTACTTCATGCTTATGTAGTGAGGCAGCTGGCTTGTATCTCCATGGAGGATGCTTAATGTTATTATGTAGGCTACAATTCAGTCATGCATAATCGATTAGCTGTGCAGATATACAGGGAGCATATGTGCGTATAATGAATAAACATATTTACACATGTATTCAATTTTACAGTATGTTCTATCAGTTTACGTTCGTTGGGGTACCCATTGAGTTTTAGGGGTATTGTTGTACATTAAGTAAATGTTCCAGAAAACAAATACTCAAACTTACAACACTGCACTCTAATCGTTTCAATTGTATTCTACTTATTGAATAAGGACAATCATGTTTCAACCACAACTGCGTTTCCTTCATGTACCATATTGCACAGAGGCACAGACCCAGAGGAGCCAACAGAAAGAGAGAACCTGGGTTCCCACAGGGCAACAGACTGAATCATCTACTGTGTGCTTATCAGTAGAGAGAGGAAACACCATGCCAATAATCCACCCACAATCAACAGATTTTATGGTGTATACTGTATACAGTGTATTATTTTTTTATAATCTTTCACGCACAGCCTGCCAATATTCATGATGCACACAAAAGAGAGGTTATCACTTTTTTTTTTTTTTAAGTAAAACAGTACATTAAGTGATGGGATGTTGGATTTCTGCCATCAGAGAGAAGTTAATTATGTTAGTGATGCACACGAGTCACTGCAACCCCTGTCGATGAGCCATAGCAAAATTAACTCTATTGCTCATAAATCAAAATATGCATGCAGTTGCCTTCACTTCCCTCTTTCTGGGGTCTTGCATTTACTTTATCGCCACCATTTCAGGTATCTTGAAAAAAAAAAAAACAATAGAGGAACTCTATCGCCTTATCGATGTGACTGAAATAAAACGGGTTTCCCATACTATAACAGTAATTGTTCTGCTTACATTATCACATAAGTGAGAATTATGCAACATGCTGTGGAACTATTCTTAAATTCTTCACACAACATATTCTGTTGCTTATCAGGCTAATCGGACTAGAAATGGTCTCGGTATGAAATAAGCCTTTGTATAAAAACTTATGAGACATATTATTACATATTATGACCACGAGCAGGGGAATATAGCACTGAAATCAACACAAAATGGCAGAGAATGAACATGAACATTACATAAAGCCCTATTCATGAGGGCCATTGGAACATGATAAGTGTATTCTGAGGAGCCATTATCTCCCTGTGTTTCATCGTCTTCTCTCAAGTGGGTGATGAAACTCTCATCAAAACAAATTGCATTGCCTTCAAAGAGCCCCCTCCCACCAAACTACCAGTAAGAACAATGCAAATCAAATGAGAGGGAAAGTATGCCTACAAGGTAATGGCTGGCACAACAATATTGAACACAGCTCAGTTCAGCTCAGCAGAAATAATAATTCTACAGTTGCAGATATCATTAAATCCTTCCCCCAAGTCAAACAAGAAACATATCAAGAGCCAAATGTTATTGGCCCTGTACTCCAAACATTAAGGTGTGTGTAATTGCATTGTGATGTAATATTCACAGCCTTATTTAGGCCGGCCTCGGTGTCAGACAGTTTCTTTGATTAGCATTCTCTTTTCTTCTATGGAAACATTAGAGGCTTTGAAATTCGTTTGCATTGGTTCTTCTAGTGTTATACTGTACAACAGAATTATGGTGGCATTCTCATTATCCGTTTCAATATGTGTTATTTCATTTGAATGTTTTTGCCAGTGAGGAAGGCACACAGTAAAATACACACCATTAGGGATTATCATAACTCAGCTCCAACAGTCCTTTCTCATTCCAATAGATAGAATATGCCTCAGTTGCAGCAGTTCTGCTGTTTAACATTCCTGTGGTACACATACTTGGGTTTAGCCATGTAGCCAGTCTTAAAATACAACAACTATTACTCACCAGTCACCACGGATGTTAAACTATAGACCCATCTTTGATGGATTCCCACGAACCATCTGACATGTCAAATGTACACAACAAAACCCGCTGGGCACAAACTGGTTGAATCAACATTGTTTCAATGTCATTTGTCATCATATTGTGACATGGCATTGGGACATAGCTACTGTTTTTGTGCGTTTTGCTCTTGAAGACCATTAAAAACGAAACGGAAGTGGTCACACTTTCCCATCAGATTAGAGGGAAGATTTGTGTAGTCTGTAGTTTGCACCCCTCTCCCCATTCTGTTCCATCATCCTCCATCATTATCCTCCTGAGGCAGGTGTCAGATATGCAGGAAATGGATCACTCATTACTTTTTTACCTCTAATGTTAAAAGCCCATTCAGTTAACAAGATAGATTGCCTCTTATCAGAGTAAAGAACCAAGGGAGAGGGCAGGAGAGGAGAGAGAGAGAGACAGATGGAGAGACATAATGAATATATTGCCTGTGAAACTCAGATCCTCTAAAGATGTAATTTGCTTGACTTCCCAAAATCTGCAGAGGATATGGAATATATCCGAAGTCATTAGCATTCATCGTGTTTAGCTTCTGGATGTTCTTAGTTCTTTTAATCAAAATAACAACCAGGAGAATAATGAAGGCATGTGCCATGCATTGCCAGCTGTGCATACATTACAATTAAAAGTTTTGGTTGAGCAGTTTTTAACAGATACTAAAAAGGTTGAATGTGAATGCATATGTATATTAATCTCAATTGCTCAAAGTAGTAAGAGGGAATTGTGGAAACAAAGACCGTATTTGTTGAACCTTTGACTAGATAAAGCAGTTCTTCCTACAGTTGATAAAAGTAATGTGGTCATCACAGGTAAGTTATGTTCTTTTAAACATGTATGTGCAAAACAATTATGGCCTTTTAACCTAAAATCACTTTGATTTAGCATCATTTCAACACTGAGTTTATATTTTTACAGGTTACGCTAGCACTGTAGTGCTATCCTCATTGCCACACTTTCACACACACACATTTTTTCTTCTGGGTTTCCGTCAATAATTTATTTCCCAGTCTAAGGTCCTCGAACAGGGCCGCAATTTATGGCTATGACACCCAGGCTTGTATGCTTAATAAGCTGTGTATGGCAGTAGTTCCCACGATTTTCACATTGATCTCAAGTCTGCCTCTCCCCATTTAACTCCCTAAGCCACATTAAGTCACAGTGATTCTGGAAAATTCAACTGTACTGTGTCTGAATCATTGCTGGTGTAGTCAGTGCTGGAGGGGGTTTCACGCACTGAGATGGTAAAACACAATACTGAGCAGGTTTAGGGGAGGAGCGCCTGTAAAAATGAGAAAAACTATGAAACCAAGGCAAAAAGTGTCAGAGCACATGCCAGGAATACTAAGAGGGTAAAGCAGTGTATCGAATCAAACAAAGAACCTGCAAGACCACAACAAAGAGTAGCTGCTATCATACTTGAAATGGCTTGGAAAGGTCAACATATTGATATGAATGCCATGAGAAGAGGGGTGGATTATCATCAGCATATACTGAGCAGAAGAAAAATAAGTAGCAGGAGCGCTTCAGGTATTCCAAAACAAGTACAGGTGCTCTTGGAGGGGAATAGTACTAGAAAAGCTAAAGGGAAAATTATACCCACAAATGTCGGCGCTAAGTAGAATACAAAATCCAAGTTGAGGCACTTGTGTGAGTTTGACTTCCGGCGCCGACAGAGATGGCCGCCTCGCTTCACGTTCCTAGGAAACTATGCAGTTTTTTTTTTTTTTTACGTGTTATTTCTTACATTAGTACCCCAGGTCATCTTAGGTTTCATTACATACAGTCGAGAAGAACTACTGAATATAAGATCAGTGTCAACTCACTATCAGTACGACCAAGAATATGACTTTCGCGAAGCGGATCCTGTGTTCTGCCTTTCACCCAGGACAACGGAATGGATCCCAGCCGGCGACCCAAAAAAACGACTTCGTAAAAGAGGGAAACGTAGCGGTCTTCTGGTCAGACTCAGGAGACGGGCTCATCGTGCACCACTCCCCAGTATACTTCTCGCGAATGTCCAGTCTCTTGACAACAAGGTTGATGAAACGAGCAAGGGTAGCATTCCAGAGGGACATCAGAGACTGTAACGTTCTTTGCTTCACGGAAACATGGCTCACTGGAGTGACGCTATCGGAGTCGGTGCAGCCAGCTGGTTTCTCCACGCATCGCGCCGACAGAAACAAACATCTTTCTGGTAAGAAGAGGGGCGGGGCGTATGCCTTATGGCTAACGAGACGTGGTGTGGTCACAAAAGCATACTGGAACTCAAGTCCTTCTGTTCACCTGATTTAGAATTCCTCACAATCAAATGTCGACCGCATTATCTACCAAGGGAATTCTCTTCGATTATAATCACAGCCTTATATATTCCCCCCCAAGCAGACACATCGATGGCTCTGAACTAACTTTATTTGACTCTTTGCAAACTGGAATCCATACATCCTGAGGCTGCATTCATTGTAGCTGGGGATTTTAACAAGGCTAATCTGAAAACAAGACTCCCTAAATTGTATCAGCATATCGATTGCGCAACCAGGGCTGGCAAAACCTTGGATCACTGCTATTCTAACTTCCGCGATGCATAAAAGGCCCTGCCCCGCCCTCCTTTCGGAAAAGATGACCACGACTCCATTTTGTTGATCCCTGCCTACAGACAGAAACTAAAACAAGAAGCTCCCACGCTGAGGTCTGTTCAACGCTGGTCCGACCAATCTGATTCCACACTCCAAGACTGCTTCCATCACGTGGACTGGGATATGTTTCGTATTGCGTCAGACAACAACATTGACGAATACGCTGATTCGGTGTGCAAGTTCATTAGAACGTGCGTTGAAAACATTCCCAAACCAGAAACCGTGGATTGATGGCAGCATTCGCGTGAAACTGAAAGCGCAAACCACTGCTTTTAATCAGGGCAAGGTGACCGGAAATATGAACGAATACAAACAGTGTAGCTATTCCCTCCGCAAGGCAATCAAACAAGCTAAGCCTCAGTATAGAGACAAAGTAGAATCTCAATTCAACGGCTCAGACACAAGAGGTATGTGGCAGGGTCTACAGTCAATCACGGATTACAAAATGAAAACCAGCCCCGTCACGGACCAGGATGTCTTGCTCCCAGGCAGACTAAATAACTTTTTTGCCCGCTTTGAGGACAATACAGTGCCACTGACACGGCCTGCAACCAAAACATGCGGCCTCTGCTTCACTGCAGCCGAGGTGAGTAAAACATTTAAACGTGTTAACCCTCGCAAGGCTGCAGGCCCAGACGGCATCCCCAGCCGCGCCCTCAGAGCATGCGCAGACCAGCTGGCTGGTGTCTTTACGGACATATTCAATCAATCCCTATCCCAGTCTGCTGTTCCCATATGCTTCAAGAGGGCCACCATTGTTCCTGTTCCCAAGAAAGCTAAGGTAACTGAGCTAAACGACCACCGCCCCGTAGCACTCACTTCCGTCATCATGAAGTGCTTTGAGAGACTAGTCAAGGACCATATCACCTCCACCCTACCTGACACCCTAGACCCACTCCAATTTGCTTACCGCCCAAATAGGTCCACAGACGATGCAATCTCAACCACACTGCACACTGCCCTAACCCATCTGGACAAGAGGAATACCTATGTGAGAATGCTGTTCATCGACTACAGCTCGGCATTCAACACCATAGTACCCTCCAAGCTCGTCATCAAGCTCGAGACCCTGGATCTCGACCCCGCCCTGTGCAACTGGGTACTGGACTTCCTGACGGGCCGCCCCCAGGTGGTGAGGGTAGGCAACAACATCTCCACCCCGCTGATCCTCAACACTGGGGCCCCACAAGGGTGCGTTCTGAGCCCTCTCCTGTACTCCCTGTTCACCCACGACTGCGTGGCCACGCACGCCTCCAACTCAATCATCAAGTTTGTGGACGACACAACAGTGGTAGGCCTGATTACCAACAACGACGAGACGGCCTACAGGGAGGAGGTGAGGGCCCTCGGGAGTGTGGTGTCAGGAAAATAACCTCACACTCAATGTCAACAAAACTAAGGAGATGATTGTGGACTTCAGGAAACAGCAGAGGGAACACCCCCCTATCCACATCGATGGAACAGTAGTGGAGAGGGTAGCAAGTTTTAAGTTCCTCGGCATACACATCACAGACAAACTGAATTGGTCCACCCACACAGACAGCATCGTGAAGAAGGCGCAGCAGCGCCTCTTCAACCTCAGGAGGCTGAAGAAATTTGGCTTGTCACCAAAAGCAAACTTCTACAGTTGCACAATCAAGAGCATCCTGGCGGGCTGTATCACCGCCTGGTACGGCAACTGCTCCGCGCACAACCGTAAGGCTCTCCAGAGGGTAGTGAGGTCTGCACAATGCATCACCGGGGGCAAACTACCTGCCCTCCAGGACACCTACACCACCCGATGTTACAGGAAGGCCATAAAGATCATCAAGGACAACAACCACCCGAGCCACTGCCTGTTCACCCCGCTATCATCCAGAAGGCGAGGTCAGTACAGGTGCATCAAAGCTGGGACCGAGAGACTGAAAAACAGCTTCTATCTCAAGGCCATCAGACTGTTAAACAGCCACCACTAACATTGAGTGGCTGCTGCCAACACACTGACTCAACTCCAGCCACTTTAATAATGGGAATTGATGGGAAATGATGTAAAATATATCACTAGCCACTTTAAACAATGCTACCTAATATAATGTTTACATACCCTACATTATTCATCTCATATGTATACGTATATACTGTACTCTATCATCTACTGCATCTTTATGTAATACATGTATCACTAGCCACTTTAACTATGCCACTTTGTTTACATACTCATCTCATATGTATATACTGTACTCGATACCATCTATTGCATCTTGCCTATGCCGCTCTGTACCATCACTCATTCATATATCTTTATGTACATATTCTTTATCCCCTTACACTTGTGTGTATAAGACAGTAGTTTTGGAATTGTTAGTTAGATTACTTGTTGGTTATTACTGCATTGTCGGAACTAGAAGCACAAGCATTTCGCTACACTCACATTAACATCTGCTAACCATGTGTATGTGACAGATAACATTTGATTTGATTTGAAAGTTTTAAAAAACCTTAATGTGTGGGCCAAGCAATTTAAAAAAACAAATACATCAACATATATCGCCTCACGCCTTCATCAGAGTTTCGGACACTCTGATGAAGACTTAAGCCAATACACATTGGTTAATACATTGAGCAGAGTTGTGCCAATATACAGTATATCATGAATGTAAAAAAATATTGATAATGAATTGAAAATACTGAAAATATTGAAAAATCAAATACTCATCTGTGGACCATCTCTGAAAAGAGATGATTCCTGATCCTTGAGTGCACATAAGTAGATTAGTGTACATTTGATTTGATGGGCACATAGATTTATTCATTTCAGTCTTTTATTTGTATGCAGTAGGATAGGTTATATTGTGTTGGGGCTATTGCAGTATTTGTTTTAATGTAGGACATACAGAAAAAGTACCTCTTTTGCCAAACAGTACTGTATCACTGCCAAAATGAATGAAATAGCTACAGCACTTTGATTGTGTTTTTATGTACTAGAGTTCATTTCCAATATTCTTAAGATTTAGCAGATATAACATATGGTACATTAACCATTTTCTACGCCTCTACTTCATTGATGACAAACTTATTATTCACAGTGGCGATTAAAAATTCTGCCACTGTAATAGCATAGTAAGTTGAAGAACTTAATGTTTGTATCTTGGCATTCCCTTCAGATTTTATCTGAATGTGATACAATGGTTAATTCGATTTTTTATCTCTACAGCACAGCACCCACCTCAGGGGACAGTTCTACATAGAACCAATACATACAGTATATTAGGTAACATTACGGTATTGGGAATTGGATAGTCCAATCTGCAAATGAGCAGCAGAGCATAGTTTCTACTATGGAAGTGTTCATCCATCTGCTTCTCTGCTGTGTGAATGCTTGATAGAATGAAAAAGAGCACTACTAAATCAAATCAAATTCTATTTGTCACACGCGCTGAAGTAAAAAATAAAATAGAAACAATAAAATAACAATAGAGGCTATATACAGGGGGTACCGGTACAGAGTCAATGTGCAGGGGTTCAGGTTAGTCGAGGTAATATCTACATATTAGGTAGGGGTAAAGTGAGTATGCATAGATAATAAACAGCGAGTAGCAGCAGTGTAAAAAAAAAAGGGGGGGGGGGGGTGTCAATGCAAATTCCCGAGTAGGCATTTGATTAGCTGTTCAGCAGTCTTATGACTTGGGGGTAGAAGCTGTTAAGAAGCCTTTTGGACCTAGACTTGGCGCTCCGGTACCGCTTGCCGTGTGGGAGCAGAGAGAACAGTCTATGACTAGGGTGGCTGGAGTCTTTGGCAATTTTTAGGGCCTTCCTCTGACACCGGTATAGAGGTCCTGGATGGCAGGAAGCTTAGCCCCGGTGATGTACTGGGTAGTACGCACTACCCTGTGTAGGTTTTATGGGTATTATGACTCATACTGTGGTACTCGTGAGCAAACATTCCATAACTGTAGGTGGCAGTAAATCACGAACCTTGGCTTTATACATGTTCGAACAACATAAGCTGGCAGTATGCACCCTTTCAGTTTGCCAACTAGATGTAGTAGAAAAATATGGAGATGGCCTCAATGGCACTGCCCGTGCGCTCACAGATGCCATAATGTGACATGCACTGAGTGTACAAAACATTAAGAACACCTGCTCTTTCCATGACATAGACTGACCATGTGAATCCAGGTGACAGCCATGATGCCTTATTGATGTCACCTTTTAAATCCACTTCAATCAGAGTAGTTGAAGGGGAGGAAACATGTTAAAGAAGGATTGTTAAGCCTTGAGACAATAGAGACATGGATTGTGTATGTGTGCAATTGAGAGGATGAATGGGCAAGACAAAATATTTAAGTGCTTTTGAACCGGGTATGGTAGTAGGTACCAGGCGCACCGGTATGAGTGTGTCAAGAACAGCAACGCTTCTGGGTTTTTTACACTCAACAGTTTCCCCTGTGTATCAAGAATAGTCCACCACCCAACTTGACACAACTGTGGGAAGCATTGTAGTCTACATGGGCCAGATGCCCAGTTGAATGCTTTAACACCTTGTAGAGTCCATGCCCTGATGACTTGAATGTGTGCTGAGGGGGGTGCAACTGAATATTATGTTTTGTACACTCCGTATATATAATGGCACAAGGCGAGACCCAGATGCCGACACAGGAGGCAGATATTGATTAATAATCCAAAAGGGGTAGGCAAGAGAATGGTCGTGGACAGACAAAAGGTCAAAATCAGTTCAGAGTCCAGGAGGTACAGTGTGGCAGGCAGGATCAAGGTCAGGGCAGGCAGAATGGTGAGGCCGATGGGTACAGAGTCCAGAAAACAGGCAAGGGTCAAAACCGGGAGGACTAGCAAAAGAGAATAGAAAAGGCAGGCGAGCAGGAAAATCATGCTGGTTGACTTGGAACACACAAGAGAAACTGGCACAGACAGACAGAAAACACAGGTTTAAATACCCAGGGGATAATGGGGAAGATGGGTGACACCTGGAGGGGCTGGATACAAGCACAAGGACAGGTGAAACAGATCAGGGTGTGACAGTATATAAAGATGATATCTCTATCATTCTCTCTGTTTACCAAATATGACTACGAAAAATCCATTTGAATGGTAATTACTAGTGGGAAACGTGTCGATCATCCTTGAGCTCCAACTTCTCCCACATGGTGACCTCTGACCTAAATAACAGCATTTTTGGCAGCCTGCTTTTCTGATTGGCTGAGCTGGCACAAATTCATATTCAAAGTCTAACACTTATCATCAGAGAGAGTGAGACCCGCTCTGACTCTGTCAGTCACTCAGTCGAAACAGAAAAACAGAAGGGTGGTGCTGAAAAAGTTAGAGACCAAAAAAATCTTGAGGCCAACATTGCTAAATGTATGAAATTAACACATTTATTTAGTAAAAGTTCTGGTTCTGCTGGGCCGAGTGCTGTGTCTGTGAGAAATGACAGATCATCTGCTGTGGTACACTGGCAATAACATGTCTTTAGATTGGCTTTTATAAAACATAAGGCAAGGCAATATAGCCATCTACTAGACATTTATACAGTGCTTTTTACTAAACACAAGTCATCGTGTATTACAATAAAGGTCCATTCGCGGACTGTCTATGTATTTGTTTTATCAATGTTTATTCGCTTCTGAGTCTCAGTCTCTTTAACTCAGCTAGTGAGTTTACGATTTGTAGTAACAAGTGACTATGGTGTCGGATTACATTACATTGCCACTGCACTGAAGGCTAGAAAGTCCCTCCTATCTCCCACTTATTTCATTCTCTGAAAGGCCTGTCACTTCCTGGCAGAAATATACATATATGCGCACGGCACTGTCAAACGAAGCACAACACTAGTCCCGGCATTGTTCGTTGACAAACACAGAATGTTGTACTGTATTTTGAATTCAGTAGAAGAAAACAGAGAGAGAGGGAAAAAAGAGACTGCCAGGTTCTTAATGTAGCCATTGGCTACAGCCTAAACTCACCCTCTCTCCTTTTTTCTCTCTGTTTTCTTTGATTGAATTATATGCAATCTAATATTTAAACACTTATCTAAAGTGGGCAGGGGAGAACACTTGAAATGCACAAATTTGAAATATGTAGTACTAAGATATTATATAAGCCAATATTCTTCTATAAGGCATTTATTTTGTGCTTTTCTTCTTTGTCTAATATACATCCCAGACACCCTAGAACCATTACAATTCGCATACCGCCCCAACAGATCCGCCGATGACGCAATCTCAATTGCACTCCACACTGCCCTTTCCCATCTGGACAAAAGGATGCTGTTCGTGGACCACAGCTCAGCGTTCAACACCATACTGCCCTCAAAGCTCATCAATAAGCTAAATACCTCCCTCTGAACCTGGATCCTGGACATACCGACCCCAGGTGGTATAGGTAGGCAACAACACATTGCCACGCTGATCCTAAATACGGGGGCCCCTCAGGGGTGTGTGCTCGTCCCCTCCTGAACTCCCTGTTCACCAGGACTGCATGGCCACTAACGACTTCAACACCATCATTAAGTTTATTGATGACACAACGGTGGTAGGACTGATCACCGACAATGATGAGACACCCTACAGAGAGGACGTCAGAGACATGGCAGTGGGAAGTGTGGTGCAAGGACAACAACCTTGCGCTCAACTTGAGCAAGACAAAAGAGCTGAACGTGGACTACAGGAAAAAGGGGTCCAAGCACGCACCGATTCACATCAATTGGGCTGTAGTGGAGCGGGGTTGAGAAGTTCAAGTTCCTTGGCGTCCACATCACTAACAAACTCTCACGATCGAAACACACTAAGACAGTCGTGAAGAGGGCACGACAATGCCTATCGAGAGCATCCTGAATGGTTGCATCACAGCTTGGTATGGCAACTACTCGGCATCCGACCGCAAGCCGCTACAGAGGGTAGTGCGTACAGCCCAGTACGTCACTGGGGCCAAGCTTCCTGCCATCTGCTCCCGAGTGGCGCAGTTGCTGCAGCTCAGTGCTAGAGGCATCACTACAGACACCCTGGTACGAATCCAGACTGTATCACAACTGGTCGTGATTGGCCCAGTGTCATCCAGGTTTGGCCGGTGTAGGCCGTCATTGTAAATAAGAACTTGTTCTTAACTGACTTGCCTAGTTAAATTAAGGTTACATTTAAAATAAAATCCAAGAACTCTATGCCAGGTAGTGTCAGAGGAAGTTCCTAAAAATTGTCAAAGTCTCCAGCCACCCTATTCATAGGCTGTTCTTTCTGCTACTGCACGGCAAGCAGTACCGGAGCGCCAAGTCTAGGTCCAAAAGGCTCCTTAACAGCTTCTACCCCCAAGCCATAAGACTGTTATCACGCCCTGACCTTAGAGATCCCTGTTTATTCTCTATATTTTGGTTAGGTCAGGGTGTGACTAGGGTGGGTACTCTAGTTTTTGTAAAGCTATGTTTTCTTTTTCTTTGTTGGCCGAGTATGGTTCCCAATCAGAGGCAGCTGTCTATCGTTGTCTCTGATTGAGGATCATACTTTTCCCACCTTCTGTTGTGGGATCTTGTCTTTGTTTGGTTGCATGTATTTTGCACGACGAAGATTTTCTTTCGTTGTATTGTTTATTGTTTTTTTGCTGGTTCACATTTTAATAAAATATGATGAACCCAAATCACGCTGCGCCTTGGCCTTCCCTTAACGACGAACATTACAGTTGAAGAGTTAATTAAATGGCTACCTGGACTATTTGGACTGGACTGTTTATTATCTATGCATAGTCACTTTACCCCTACCTACACGTACACTAATGTTCAAAAGTTTGGGGTCACCTAGAATTGTCCTTGTTTTTGAAGGAAAAGCTCATTTTTTGTCCATTAAAATAACATCAAATTGATCAGAAATACAATGTAGACATTGTTATTGTTGTAAATGACTATTGTAGCCGGAAACGGCAGATTTCTTTATGGAATATCTACAAAGGCGAACAGAGGCCCATTATCAGCAAACATCACTCATGCGTTCCAATGGCACGTTGTGTTAGCTAATCCAAATTTCTAATTTTAAAAGGCTAATTGATCATTAGAAAACCCTTTAGGAATTATGTTAGCACAGCTGAAAACTGTTGTTCTGATTAAAGAAGTTCAGAGCAGCTCACAGATTACTGCACCTGTACATAGCCCATCTATAATTTAGCCCAAACAACTACCTCTCCCCCTACTGTATTTATTTATTTTGCTCCTTTGCACCCCATTATTTCTATCTCTACTTTGCACTTTCTTCCACTGCAAATCTACCATTCCAGTGTTTTACTTGCTATATTGTATTTACTTTGCCACCATGGCCTTTTTTTGTTGCCTTTTCCTCCCTTATCTCACCTCATTTGCTCACATTGTATATAGACTTTTTTTATTGTATTGACTGTATGTCAACAACACTGCACCCCCCACAGCAACTCGTCCAAGCCTTCCCCATTTCTCCTTCTCCCAAATCCAGTCAGCTGATGTTCTGAAAGAGCTGCAAAATCTGGACCCCTACAAATCAGCCGGGCTAGACAATCTGGACCCTTTCTTTCTAAAAAATTATCTGCCGAAATTGTTGCCACCCCTATTACTAGACTGTTCAACCTCTCTTTCGTGTCGTCTGAGATTCCCAAAGATTGGAAAGCAGCTGCGGTCATCCCCCTCTTCAAAGGGGGGAACACTCTTGACCCAAACTGCTACAGACGTATATCTATCCTACCCTGTCTTTCTAAGGTCTTCGAAAGCCAAGTCAACAAGAAGATTACCAACCATTTCGAATCTCACCATACCTTCTCTGCTATGCAATCTGGTTTCAGAGCTGGTCATGGGTGCACCTCAGCCACGCTCAAGGTCCTAAACGATATCTTAACCGCCGTCGATAAGAAACATTACTGTGCAGCCGTATTCATTGATCTGGCCAGGGCTTTCTACTCTGTCAATCACTACATCCTCATCGGCAGACTCGATAGCCTTGGTTTCTCAGATGATTGCATCGCCTGGTACACCAACTACTTCTCTGATAGAGTTCAGTGTGTCAAATCGGAGGGTCTGCTGTCCGGACCTCTGGCAGTCTGTATGGGGGTGCCACAGGGTTCAATTCTTGGACCGACTGTCTTCTCTGTATACATCAATGATGTCGCTCTTGCTGCTGGTGAGTCTCTGATCCACCTCTACGCAGACGACACCATTCTGTATACTTCTGGCCCTTCTTTGGACACTGTTAACCTCTTCCCTCTACTCGGGACGCTTGCGTCCCAACTAGAGCTCTGGAAATGCAAATGTGCTACGCTAAATGCTAATAGTATTAGTTAAAACTCAAACGTTCATTAAAATACACATGCAGGGTATCGAATTAAAGCTACACTCGTTGTGAATCCAGGCAACAAGTCAGATTTTTAAAATGCTTTTCGGCGAAAGCATGAGAAGCTATTATCTGATAGCATGTAACACCCCAAAAGACCCACAGGGGACGTAAACAAAATAATTAGCATTTCGGCGTTACACAAACCGCACCTTAAAATAGAAAACATTCATTACCTTTCACCATCTTCTTTGTTGGCACTCCTAGATGTCCCATAAACACTATTTGGGTCTTTATTTCGATTAAATCGGTCCATATAAAGCCTAGATATCGTTATATGTAGACTGTGTGATAAACGAAAAAAACATCGTTTCAAAACCTAACGTCATTTTTTTAAATTCAAAAAGTCGACGATAAACTTTCACAAAACACTTCGAAATACGTTTGTAATGCAACTTTAGGTATTAGTAAACGTTAATAAGCGATAAAATTCATCAGGAGGCGATGTAAAGATCATTAGCTGTCCGTCTGGAAAAATGTCCGGCTAGAAACTCAACGAAAATATCCGGTCCTAGACCGGATTAGATACGGTGTCCTGTATGTGTTTGACCAAGAAAAAACTCGAAGGGAAATGACAAGACTCTAGACACCGTGTGGAAGCTGTAGGTACTGCAACCTCAGTCAATTAATTGTGGTTCACCTTTATCAATGGGTTCAAGTAGCGCATGGATATATTTTCCCATTTTCAGTGATCAGTTTTTCCTGTGCTTTTCGATGTAAATGCCGTTCTGGTAAAGCCACAGCAGTGATTTAACCAGTTTTATAAACGTCTTAGTGTTTTCTATCCACACAGACTAAGCAAATGCATATACTATATTCCTGGCATGAGTAGCAGGGCGCTGAAATGTTGCGCGATTTTTAACAGAATGTTCAAAAAAGTAGAGGGTCGACTTAAGAGGTTAACAACCCTCCAGGCAAGCTTCAATGCCATACAACTCTCCTTCCGTGGCCTCCAATTGCTCTTAAATACAAGTAAAACTAAATGCATGCTCTTCAACCGATCGCTGCCTGCGCCTGCCCGCCTGTCCAACATCACTACTCTGGACGGCTCGGACTTAGAATACTAGGACAACTACAAATACCTAGGTGTCTGGTTAGACTGTAAACTCTCCTTCCAGACCCACATCAAACATCTCCAATCCAAAGTTAAATCTAGAATTGGCTTCCTATTTCGCAAACAAAGCATCCTTCGCTCATGCTGCCAAACATACCCTTGTAAAGCTGACCATCCTACCAATCCTCGACTTCGGCGATGTCATTTACAAAGTGGCCTCCAATACCCTACTCAGCAAATTGGATGCAGTCTATCACAGTGCAATCCGTTTTGTCACCAAAGCCCCATATACTACCCACCATTGCGACCTGTACGGTCTCGTTGGCTGGCCCTCGCTTCATACTCGTCGCCAAACCCACTGGCTCCATGTCATCTACAAGACCCTGATAGGTAAAGTCCCCCCTTATCTCAGCTCGCTGGTCACCATAGCATCACCCACCTGTAGCACGCATAGTATATCTCTCTGGTCAAGTATATCTCTCTGGTCACCCTCAAAACCAATTCTTTCTTTGGCCGCCTCTCCTTCCAGTTCTCTGCTGCCAATGACTGGAACGAACTACAAAAATCTCTGAAACTGGAAACACTTATCTCCCTCACTAGCTTTAAGCACCAACTGTCAGAGCAGCTCACAGATTACTGCACCTGTACATAGCCCACCTATAATTTAGCCCAAACAACTACCTCTTCCCTACTGTATTTATTTATTTTGCTCCTTTGCACCCCATTATTGTTATTTCTAATTTGCACATTCTTCCACTGCAAATCTACCATTCCAGTGTTTTACTTGCTATATTGTATTTACCACCATGGCCTTTTTTTGCCTTTACCTCCCTTATCTCACCTCATTTGCCTTCATCGTATATAGACTTGTTTATACTGTATTATTGACTGTGTTTGTTTTACTCCATGTGTAACTGTGTCGTTGTATGTGTCGAACTGCTTTGCTTTATCTTGGCCAGGTCGCAATTGTAAATGAGAACTTGTTCTCAACTTGCCTACCCGGTGAGAGGTGAAATATATATTTTTTTAAAGAAGCAATTAAACTGGCCTTCTTTAGACTAGTTGAGTATCTGGAGCATCAGCATTTCTGGGTTTGATTACAGGCTCAAAATGGCCAGAAACAAATAACTGTCTTCTGAAACTCAGTCTATTCTTGTTCTGAGAAATGAAGGCTATTCCATGCCAGAAATTGCCAAGAAACTGAAGATCTCGTACAACGCTCTGTACTACTCCCTTCCCAGAACAGAGCAAACGTGCTCTAACCAGAACAGAAAGAGGAGTGGGAGGCCCCGGTGCACAACTGAGCAAGAGGACAAGTACATTAGAGTGTCTATTTTGAGAAACAGATGCCTCACAAGTCCTCAACTGGCAGCTTCATTAAATAGTACCCTCAGAGTCAACAGTGAAAAGGCGACTCTGGGATGCTGGCCTTCTAGGCAGAGTTGCAAAGAAAAAGTCATATCTCAGACTGGCCAATAAAAATAAATGATTAAGATGGGCAAAAGAACACAGACACTGGACAGAGGAGCTCTGCCTAGTAGGCCAGCATCCCGGAGTCGCCCCTTCATGTTGACTTTGAGACTGGGGTTTTGCATGTACTATTTAATGAAGCTGCCAGTTGAGGACTTGTGAGGCGTCTGTTTCTCAAACTAGACACTCTAATGTACTTGTATATAAGAGACAGATTTCGACTGATATTAAGCAACCAGCTGTCTTATGTTACCATACCAAACGTAACATATCATACTAATTTGAGTGTCCCGGATTTACATTTACTAAGTTACATCGTCTATGACACCAGGCTGTTTTGATGCATCTTCTGGTTTGGTGGTAAATTCCCATTCTAACTTTAAAGTGTAATGTCGTGGTGCGGTACAACAAAAGAGACAAAAGTAGGGGTGTGCCGAGTAGTCGGACAAAACGAGTATCGTAAAGGATATGGGCAATTTTCTGGATACGATTATGATCCTAGTATTTTTCATTTGCTAGCATTCATCTTTCTCATGCCATTCAGGTTATGTGTGAGTTCCTACGTGGACTAAATCAGTTGTTCCTAAACTCTGGGGTGTGGACTCTATTGGGGAGCGAGGTGTCGGCATGGGGTCGCGTGGGTCCCCCACCCCAAAAAATTAATTAATTAAAATAATGATAATATTTGTATTTATTTTTGGGAACTTAGTCCGGCTTTCAACTTACTCTTGAAAGTTATAATAGTATAATGTATGAGGTGCAATTTTGAAATTGTTTGTGCATCATGAGTTTTCCTTTTGCCATCTCAGTCATAGCCTACTTTAGAGAGTTATTTATAACTTGTCAGAAATGTCCAGATCAACAGTGGTTCCCAAACGTTTTATAGTCCCGTACCCCTTCAAACATTCAACCTCCAGCTGCATACCCCCTCTAGCACCAGGGTCAGCGCACTCTCAAATCTTGTTTTTTTTTGCCATCATTGTAAGCCTGCCACACACACACTATATGATACATTTATTAAACATAGGAACGAGTGTGAGTTTTTGTCACAATCCGGCTCGTGGGAAGTGACAAAGAACTCTTATAGGACCAGGGCATAAATCATAATAATCAATAACTTTGCTCTTTATTAGGCATCTTACATAAAAAACGTTATTTGTTTATCAAAAATTGTGAATAACTCACCACAGGTTAATGAGAAGGGTGTGCTTGAAAGGATGCACATAACTCTGCAATGTTGGGTTGTATTGGAGAGAGTCTCAGCCTTAAATAATTTCCCACACATTCTGTGCTTGTATTTAGTTTTCATGCTATTGAGGGCTGAGAATCCGCTCTCACATAGGTACATGGTTGCAAAGGGCGTCAGTGACATAACAGCGTGATTTGCCAAGGCAAATCAGCCCTATCCAGAAATTGCCAGTGGCTTCTGATTAAATTACATTTTCACATAACCGCTTATTGCAATTTCGATAAGGCTCTCTTGTTCAGATATCGGTAGGTGGACTGGAGCCAGGACATGAAAGGGATAACGAATCCAGTTGTTTGTGTCATCCATTTTGGGAATGTACCTGCGTAATTTTGCACCCAACTCACTCAGGTGCTTCGCTATATCACATTTGACATTGTCCGTAAGCTTGAGTTCATTGCACACAAAAATCATGCAATGATGGAAAGACCTGTGTGTTATCCTTGTTAATGCAGACAAAGAAGAGCTCCAACTTCTTAAATCACAGCCTCAATGTTGTACCGCACATTGAATATAGTTGCGGAGTGTCCCTGTAATTTTAGATTCAGATCATTCAGGCGAGCAAAAACATCACCCAGATAGGCCAGTCATGTGACAAACTCATCATCATGCAAGAGGTCAGACAAGTGAAAATTATGATCAGTAGAGAAAACATTAAGCTTGTCTCTCAATTAAAAAGACAAAGTTAACCATTTTCACTGGTGTCCAAAACGTCTTTCAAGCTATAGGGCATTCCCTTGGCAACAAGAGCCTCTTGGTGAATGCTGCAGTTTACCCAAGTGGCGATGGGAGCAAATGCTTGCACACATATTACCACTACATTATGTCTCCTTGTCATGGCTTTTGCGCCATCAGTACATATATGAACACATCTTGACCACCAAAGTCCATTTGATGTCACAAAGCTGTCCAGTACATTAAAAATATCCTCTCCTGTTGTCCTGGTTTCTAGTGGTTTGCAGAAGAGGATGTCTTCCTTAATTGACCCCCATAAACGTAACGGACATATACCAGGAGCTGTGCCAGGCCCACCACGTCTGTTGACTCATCCAGCTGTAACACATATAATTCACTGGCTTGTATGCGAAGCAGTAATTGTTTCAAAACATCTCCTGCCATGTTACTGATGCAGCATGAAACAGTGTTGTTTGATGAAGTCATTGTCTGTATAGTTTTTTGGGCCATTCCCCCAGCATTGTCCCAGCCCTATCTGCGGCTTTCCTGTCCTAGTCACTCGGTAGCTCACCATATAAGACTCATCTAGCTGCTAATTAATGGTATCTGTTGCTTTTATACATGTCTTACTACTCGAAAGTTGTCTTAATTCTCGCTCAAAAAACTCCTGTGGCTTATTTTTTCTAATTGGTATGCTTTGTTTCTAATGACTGCGCAAGAGTGGTTTGATTGAGTTGTGAGATTTTTTACTTTTGCACATGTAACACACTGTGGCTGAGGAAAGGCACTACTTCCAATATAAGTGAACCCCAAATCAATGTAGTTTTCATCATATTTGCTCCTCTTCGATGGTCCAACGTTCCTGTCCGTTGTTCTCTTCGGCTGCATCAGATTCACAACTGTCAGTGTCCATGCTAGCTGGGCTAACAACAAATGTAGTAATGTATTGTAATAAATGAATAATGAATAATAATAATGTAGTAATAAATGTAATGTCATCCTTCTGATGACCAGGTGGCGAATCGCATCTCTGCATGTCTGGCAGACATATCAGTGTGGATGACGGATCACCACCTCAAGCTGAACCTCGGCAAGACGGAGCTGCTCTTCCTCCCGGGGAAGGACTGCCCGTTCCATGATCTCGCCATCACGGTTGACAACTCCATTGTGTCCTCCTCCCAGAGCGCTAAGAACCTTGGCGTGATCCTGGACAACACCCTGTCGTTCTCAACTAACATCAAGGCGGTGGCCCGTTCTTGTAGGTTCATGCTCTACAACATCCGCAGAGTACGACCCTGCCTCACACAGGAAGCGGCGCAGGTCCTAATCCAGGCACTTGTCATCTCCCGTCTGGATTACTGCAACTCGCTGTTGGCTCCCTGCCTGTGCCATTAAACCCCTACAACTCATCCAGAACGCCGCAGCCCGTCTGGTGTTCAACCTTCCCAAGTTCTCTCACGTCACCCCGCTCCTCCGCTCTCTCCACTGGCTTCCAGTTGAAGCTCGCATCCGCTACAAGACCATGGTGCTTGCCTACGGAGCTGTGAGGGGAACGGCACCTCAGTACCTCCAGGCTCTGATCAGGCCCTACACCCAAACAAGGGCACTGCGTTCATCCACCTCTGGCCTGCTCGCCTCCCTACCACTGAGGAAGTACAGTTCCCGCGCAGCCCAGTCAAAACTGTTCGCTGCTCTGGCCCCCCAATGGTGGAACAAACTCCCTCACGACGCCAGGACAGCGGAGTCAATCACCACCTTCCGGAGACACCTGAAACCCCACCTCTTTCAGGAATACCTAGGATAGGATAAAGTAATCCTTCTCACCCCCCCTTGAAAGATTTAGATGCACTATTGTAAAGTGGCTGTTCCACTGGATGTCTTAAGGTGAACGCACCAATTTGTAAGTCGCTCTGGATAAGAGCGTCTGCTAAATGACTTAAATGTTAAATGTAGAATTGCTGATGCTAGCATTGGATGTGCTCGTGGAAGCAGAACAACTTGTCATCGCCAGGTGCAGTACTACTGTTAGTAGCTCTACTGCTGGGAGTCACTTTTTTTAACCATTTATCAATTTTCGAGCAAACGGATTGAGAAGCAGCTACGTTTGGCTACATGCGGACCGTTAGTGGAATTATTTGAATAGGCTACCTGTATTTGACTTTGTTGTTATTTCACTAAACACTAGATGGTTTAATTTTATTTATGACAGTGAAACGAGGCTACTCAGGCGAGAAAAAAAACACCCAAATGTATAGCCCCATTGGAAAATAGAAATGGACTGTTTGAAGATGTGAGGGATGTTTCAAAACAGATTATTATTTGGTGTACCCCCAGTGGCATTGCGCGTACCCTAGTGTGGGAATACCTGAACTAGGACATATCAGCTAGGTTTTTTTCGCCCATAGATTTTGTTGTGATGTTTGAGTCACTAAAGTATCACATGAATACTCATTAGACATGGCAAAATGTATAGAATTGTGATCAACCGAAGCACATTTCCTCGCAATCAGCTGGTAGTGTTTGCTTTCCATTATGCTCAGCCATATAGTGCAAGTGCTTGTCACATGCGAATTGCATCAGTACTGAAAGTAAAAACCGGATACAAACAATATGCAGACCAGCATAATGAAGTTCGGGTTGATAACACTACTCTGTGGATATTTTGTCTCACATTCCTAACGTTACCTGCAAAAGGTCCAACTACACGGACAACAGATAAAGTTTCATTTTATTCAGCATTCTGACTTATAGAGGTCATGAGAGGAAACGTTTGTGATCCAAACGCACATTTTTGCCTGACGTAGAATTCTATGCAATTCAACATCGGGTGTTCAGCCTAGTTAGCCAGCTACATAGAATTAGATATTAGTAGGGTCTCTATGGCCACCTGTCAAACAATTATTTGTTGATGTTAGCTAGCTAACATTAGCTACTTACCCTGCAATCTCTCAGATTGAATTTCCTTATGAAGCAACATTATTATCTCAGAAACGTTAACATCTACCGGTTGCACTGTGTCGATTAACTATAAAACAGTTTGGTCTCATTTAATTGATTACATGAGTAAGCTAAAAGTTATGAGAAACACCAGGCAGCAGGAAAAAAATGATAAAATGTTGTGAAACGTGATTGCCTAGGAACTGATGAGCGGTCATTGGTGAACATCATGCATGTACAATACTAAGAACGTTATAACTGACCCAAGATAGACCACATTCTGTCATTTCCTATAGAGCCCCACAGCGGAGGTGTCATAATATCCATAACACCTATTTGTCAAACAGTTCCAATGGATCCAATCGTTTTTCTACCATTCAATTTTAGAAACACTTAAAATAAGGGCTGTGTTTCGGTAGGCTTACCCTGGTTTGACATTTTGATAACCATGTAAATCTCTCTCGGACAAGGTGACTTATGAATATATTCACCTCTGTTTACTCTTAGATTCGAAAATGCTCATTAGTATCAAAGTAGACATCATGCAAGACTACAAATCCATGCAAGCTCCTGCACATCTCTAGCTGACACCTTTGCTAACTGGTATTGTGTCCATTTAAAAATAAAAGAAAGCCGCACACGCTAGGAGCTCAGATGCAAAAATTTAATACCAACGTTTCGACAGCCAAGCTGTCTTCATCAGGGTATAATCACAAACACTGCGGAATGACTTGTTTATATAGTGTCAAAAGACACAGGTGTCTGTAATCATGGCCAAGAGTGGCCTACTATCATTGGTTAATAATCAAATATTAAAATGTCATACAAAGAACAGCATACAAACAAATGGATAGCATACAATCATAGATTAATTTGACTACACAAGTTTACAAACAATTACAATGGCAAAGTCACAATAATCACAAAAATGGCTTAAGATCAAAGTCTACGTTGAGACCGAAGGGCGCAAGGGTCTTTAAATTAAAGATCCAGGCAGCCTCTCGTTTTAACAATAAATTATCAAGGTCACCCCCTCTCCTAGGGAGGGTGACATCATGTTCGATGCCAATATAACGCAGAGACGAAATCGAGTGGCCTGCCTCCAAGAAGTGGGCCGCAACTGGATAAGTAAAGTTTTTACACCTAATGGTGCTACGATGCTCTGAGATATGTACTTTTAATTTGCGCTTTGTTTTACCTACATAATTTTTACCACAAGGACAAGTTATAAGATAAATAACTGCCTTAGTTGTGTCCATTTAAAACTTGCATAAGACAGTTCACATGATTGTCAGTTTAAAGTAATGTTGGCAATTTATTCATTACTAAATTTAGCAAACAATAATCAACAGATTGTTCACCTTTACCTTGATTCGGCGGTCTCGTCCATATCATCAAGGCATTTGTAGTTCTTTGTGATAGCTACATTAACAGCTAATAGCATTTCATTTGGGGGGGGGGGGGTAAATACAGGTTGATAAAATATTGATAAAAGCCACCTTGACCTAGAGAGATTTATGCAGTTATTAAAACGTCACGCCAGGGTAAGCCTATACAAAATACAGCCCTTAATTTAAGTGTTTCTAAAATCCCCTATGTGAAAAATGTATGGACTTAAAATTATTGGAAACATTTTCTTGTTTGACCTCTAGATTTTATGGGTATTATGACCAAATTTTTACTTTTTCATTTTTTTAATTTAACTAGGCAAGTCAGTTAAGAAGAAATTCTTATTTACAATGACAGCCTACCAAAAGGCCTCCTGCGGGGACGTTGGCTGGGATTAAAAATTTAAAATGAAATAAAAACACACATTACGACAAGAGAGACACCACGACACTACATAAAGAGAGACCTAAGACAACAACATAGCATGGCAGCAATACATGACAACCCAGCATAGTAGCAACACAACATGACAACAACATAGTAGCAACACAACATGGTAGCAGTACAAAACATTGTACAAACATTATTGGGCAAAGACAACAGCACAAATGGCAAGAAGGTAGAGACAACAATTTATCAGGCTAAGCAGCCACAACTGTCAGTAAGAGTGTCCATGATTGAGTCTTTGAATGAAGAGATGGAGATAAAACAGTCCAGTTTGAATGTTTTTTGCAGCTCGTTCCAGTCGCAAGCTGCAGCGAACTGAAAAGAGGAGCGACCCAGGGATGTATGCGCTTTGGGAACCTTAAACAACAAAAATACTTAAATACATGTAATTTTTGTCCTTGAAACATTTAATTGAAATACTGTAGGATTCCATTCATTCCTATGGTGGACTGCTTACTAGGAAGTGCCAATATGGCCGACCGGTGGCTTCAAAGCCTCTCAATGGCCAAGACATAGCATCAGCAATCCAGGGATTAAATACTTAATTGGCAAAAATGTAATTCGCCATTGCACTCCTTCTAAAGAACACATGTTTTTATATCTTGGGCAAAGGGTAAAGTCTACAAAACATTGTCCACTTTGTTCATAACAGATTCTAGTTTTGAAAACAGAGAAACATGTGCCCCCTGCTGATCCCTGCGGGCCCCACATTTTGGGAACCACTGGTTTAAATAACTAAACTGGCTGTCTGTGAAGAGAAGGGTGGGCTGTACGTTGATCCTACTGCTCTGATTGAAACTGTATTTCTCCTTCCACTCGCTTCATAATTTCACCCAATCAGTTTACCTTGCATGTTTTCGATCTGATCATTTCGATTTCTGCTGTCTGCTACTATGATAAACCACATGTTGAGGAGGTTTGCTATCAAGCTGTGCATAATATCTAACAAATTGGGCAAGAGCAGACAGCAGAAAAGCTCATTTACTGTACTTCTACACAATTCTAAAACTCTAAAATGCTATTTGGAGAACAAACAAAAATGTCCCCCTACAATTAGGTTTATTGGGTTTAAGGGTATATGTAATGGAGTGTACAATGTACTACTCAACCTCATTATACATAGGCTAGATGACGCATTTAGCCTGCTTGAAGAATAGCACATACAGTACAACATGAAATAGATGCATAGTACACGCTATCAAGGCTGACTTCAAATACCGAAATCAATGTGAAAGTAACAGCTGACTGCTAATGCTAACTTTGCCAGATGAATCCTACATATGCATTGAAATAAAAGGCATACGTCAAAGGAATGACTTAGGCCTACAATCGACGAGGCCGCATAAAGACAAACAAACTCGACCATGGCATGAAGAAACATCTATACATTAATGCTGCGCCCATGATTCAGCACCGCTGAATGGACAGTGCCTCGGTACAGTTAGGCATAGTGGAGCTCCGTGGGGTGTGGCTGAAAGGACAGAGTCTCTGTCTAGTAGCCAGCTAGAATTAGACATTTTCTTGGCACAGATTAGTAGCCTACAATGCTTATATGAAAATCATAACTGGCACGCATATCTTGAGAAATTGTAGGATAAATTGTAAATTGTCACTTATATGAAAAACGTTACAGACCTCCTACTATAGGCTGAAGTCACCATACAGTGTACTATGACAGTGTCATTATTGCGTCAACGAACTAGGCAGCTCTGAGAATATTGAAACATTTTGTATCAACAAGACTGCTCTGAGAATATTAATATTGTAAAATAGTAGCCAATGCAGAGGCGGCCCGCAAAAATGTATCCCCGGGCCAGTTTGTCTCTGTCTGATATTATTGTGTTGCCTACGCAGCATCTGGGTGCTCATTATATACACTGAGCAAAAATATAAATGCAACATGTAAAGTGTTGGTCCCATGTTTGTTTCATGAGCTAAAAAAAAGATCCCAGAAATCCACCTAACAGGTGTAGCATATCAAGAAGCTAATTAAACAGCATGATCATTACACAGGTGCACCTTGTGCTGGGGACAATAAAAGGCCACTCTAAAATATGCAGTTATCACACAACACAATGCCACAGATGTCTCAAGTTGAGGGAGCGTGCAATTGGCATGCTGACTGCAAGAATGTCCACCAGAGCTGTTGCCAGATAATTTTATGTTAATTTCTTTACTATAAGCAATGTAGTTTTATAGAATTTGTCAGTACGTCCAACCAGTCTCACAACCGCAATATGGCATTGTGTGGGCAAGCAGTTTGCTGATGTCAAAGTTGTGAACAGAGTGCCCCCATGGTGGCGGTGGGGTTATGGTATGGGCAGGCGTAAACTACGGACAACGGACACAATTGTATTTTATCAATGGAAATTTGAATGCACAGGGATACCGTGACGAGATCCAGAGTCCCATTCTGAGGCCCATACATGTAAAGGTATACGTGTCCAACAAATGCATACCTGTATTCCCAGTCATGTGAAATCAATAGATTAGGGCCTAATTAATTCATTTAAATTGACTGATTTCCTTATATGAACTGTAACTCAGTAAAAAAAAATATATATATATATTTCAGGGAGTGCTGCAGCACTATCAGCACCTCTACTTCCCGTGACTATGGGAAAGAGTAGGGAAAAAATAAAATCCCCATTCTGACTGAGTGACAGCAAACTTGTCTGCCTGCTGCAAGTTGAGGACACAGACACCAATCCAAGTGCTGCTGAGATATATATATATATATATCCAGGACCTTCAATGCCATCTGCAGACCAACTAATGAACTGCCTTGAAGGATCCATCTTACTATCTTATTTTCACCCAGAGAGAATTGAAAGATATATTTCTATAAATGGATTAAAATGATCCAGTGTAAACCTTCTCATTCCAAAGGGACAGTATTTGCATTATGATACGTTTCCCATTGTTTGAAGCTATATTTAATTAGCTAGTTTAATTTAATTTCAATCAAAGCAAGTATACATTAAAATGGCTATCGATGCTGACAGCTTTGATCTGGGGGCAATTTGTAATAAAATAGTCCTCACAATAAGCAAAAAGCCCAACTTCAACCGACTTATCCTGCCAAGATCCAGTACCTTGAGGTAGCTGGCATATAATTGTTATGACAGCTCCTTATATTACCTATCCTCCTAGCATTAGAGAACACCACCACTGTTCACAAGTTATTCAAATTAAGTTTGTCTTTATTCCAGAGCCTTTCGAATGCAAAGTACATTATCTGTCCATTCATGACATAAATTTAAACAAAAAGCCAATTTTCAAGAGACCAATAAGCCAGACTAATATGGTTGCGGTTATTAAACAGCACACTCAGAGAGAGAGAGAGAGAGAGAGACCAGGAAAGAACTTTACCATATCGACCTTCACTGCCATCTGCAGAGAGACAAACTACTGAACTGCTCTCAAGGATCTTATGGCAATGTTCTCTCTCTTTTCCAGATATAGGTATTCAACTATTTATATAACTATAACTTGTGAATCTGTTAATTAAAAGTATCTCTATGAGCTCCTCCGAAGAGACATGAAAAGAAGTGACATTCTTCTCTGAGTATTTATTTCTCTAATAAGAATATTTGACCCAAAAAAAGTTGCTGCATGTTTCACCATAGACATCATTGCTCATAAATGCTTTTCCTAAGGAGTTAATTAATAAACAACCTTATTTGTGGCGCTACAGTGGTGACTCAAGTTTGTACCATAGATAGAACAATGAGCCAGATATTTCACTTGATGTATAAATGTGAAGCATTCTGCCGCTGCCACTCACTGCCAAATATGGTGATGAGAGGAAGCCCAAGTGACCCAGCAGTGGTCGAAGATGGAGCGAGATGGATTTGGCTGACATCCTACACATTTTCTCATCAATTAAATAATACCGTTTTCGGGTTTCCAAAACTAGAATCAGTATGAACAGAGTGGACAACTTTTTGTAGACTTAAGCCTTTGCCCAAGTTTTTTTATAAAGGCATTCTTTAGCAGGAGTGCAAGGGCAAATTGAGTTATTGCCAATGAAGTATAAAAGCCCTGGATTGTTGTCCTATGTATTCACCATCGAGAGACTATGAAGCCACCGGTTGGCCATATTGGCACTCCCTAGTAGGAGCAGTCCTTCATATGATTTACATTTATTTTTTAACCTTTATTTATCTAAGTACTAAATGAATGGAATTCTATAGTATTTCAATTAAAGGACATAATTACATTCATTTAAGTATTTTATTTTTTTGTAGTGGGGACAGTAACATTAGTAGTCACAAATACAACAGAAAATACCTTAAAGAAACATTTTTAATGTTGTATGTTTAGCTCACATAATATAATTTAAAAATATGCATTAAGGTGTCTGTAATAGAATAAACGTGTCAAAAACTAATGTAGATGTTAATAAATGCATTTCTATAGCTTCCTAGATCTTTTTTTTACAATTGAGGAGTACCAAGATGGCTGGATGGTGTCTCCAAGACAACTCCCTTAGGAAATCATCCAGGGTTTATACACCTCCTTGATTATTACACACGCGCACTTCAGAGTAGGCGTTCCCTATCGGAAATATGCAAATACATGCTATAACGCACCAATAGGATCTCACTACTTTGTGTTGGCTCTGCCCACCTTGCTTGTTCTGCCCAGGCACTATGATTATTTTTCTCCCAACACTAACAACAGGCAGTGATCTATTTTGGGTCAGTTATAAAATTATTCGTTTGTACTGTACACATGAGCAGCACATGCGTGATGTTCATAAATGACAGCCCATCAGTTACAATAAATCGTTTTCCTGCTGCCTAGTGTTGCTCATAATTTACAGAGGTAAAGACAGTTTCAAGTTGAATATTCGGCGGATATTCGGACATTCAAACCTCAATAGCTTTCAAACCACTTGAGCCACATTCTCCAAATAAGTGTCATGTTGTTGGAAAAGTTGCACAGGTCTTATTTTCACGATTTGGACATTAATTTGCTTTCCAAAGCTAACAAACACGTGGTAATGTAAGCAGAATTTTGTATTCATAGTTGAATTAGTTAGGGACCGTAAACAAAGTACAAACTTTTTTACATTCGAATTTCAAAAGCTCCTTGGTCATGTGACCTACTTGACTCAAACAAAGTTCAGAATGTCCACTGACTACCATTCTGTATTGCACACCCTTTGATTTGTCCACTTTCAACTCACACGGTTTTACATACATTTTTCAGACTTTCCCATTTCAATAGCTCCTTTGTCGTGTGACCTACTGACTTCAAACAAGGTTCAGTGGGCCTACACATTGCACATCCTTTAGTTTGTCCATTTTCATCTCTCGCGTTTTTACATACATTTTTCAAACTTTCTAATTTCAATAACTCCTTGGTCATGTGACCTACTGGACTCAAACAGGGTTCCCGAATGCACAGTCAGTGGGCCTACACATTGCACACCCTTTAGTTTGTCCATTTTCATCTCACACGATTTTACATGAATCTTTCAAAATGTTACATTTCAATAGTTCCTTGGTCATGTGACCTGTTAGCTAGCTAAAATCAACAAAGCTGTTTTGCCAGATGGCCACACAGAGATCCTATTAGCTAATATCTAATTATATGTCACTTGCTAACTAGGCTGAAGACCCGACGTTGAATTGCATAGTTAAAATTCTATGTCGGGTAGAAATTAGCGTTTGGATTAGGAACGTTTCCTCTCACAACCTCCACAAAGTCAGAATGCTGAAGTGGTACTTTACCGGTCGTCCGTGTGCTTGGTCCTTTTTGCAAGTAGGCATGTGAGACAAAATATCCACAGAGTAGTTTTATCAACCTGATCTTCAGTATGATGGTCTGTATAGTATATATTTTGTATCCGGGTTTTTTCCGATACTGATGCAATTTGCATGTGTCAAACACAATATTGCTGAGACTAACCGAAAGGCAAACACTAATAGCTGATTGCTATGAAACGTGCTGTTCAGTTGATTACATTTGGCTGTTGTTTGCATTATTGTGCAGTGTGTCACCAGATTGAAAATAGAAGTGACAGAACCTAGTACCGGCGCCGCAAAAAGTCTGATAAACAACACTTTCCTGTGGATACCCTATCTCCACCTCCTACCGCCAAAAGTATCCTGGACGCATAGAACGCCCCTCTGAATAACGGGCGTGGTTTTGGCTTACCTGAGTTTGGGATCAAGAAAGACAGGCTGGACAATCAAGGTCTGAAAAACGGCTAAAGAATGTTGGCTGAGCTGGAACACAAGCATGAGGCCACAGCAAATTCATTGAAATGAACCGTCTTCTGACTAAAGTGATGCTAATTATTCAATTTCCCCTAAATGGCACCAAAAAATGTCAAACTTTTATTTTATCACTACAATCAGTTCTTAGGACGAAACTGAAAAATAACAACTCATGAAGAAAGTAAACATCCGCACCTCTGGTGCCAAGTGTCCTTACAGTGCATTCGGAAAGTATTCAGAACCCTTGACTTATTTCACATTTTGTTCAAATCAAATCAAATATATTTATATAGCCCTTCGTACATCAGCTGATATCTCAAAGTGCTGTACAGAAACCCAGCCTAAAACCCCAAACAGCAATCAATGCAGGTGTAGAAGCACGGTGGCTAGGAAAAACTCCCTAGAAAGACCAAAACCTAGGAAGAAACCTAGAGAGGAACCAGGCTATGTGGGGTGGCCAGTCCTCTTCTGGCTGTGTCGGGTGGAGATTATAACAGAACATGGCCAAGATGTTCAAATGTTCATAAATGACCAGCATGGTCGAATAATAATAAGGCAGAACAGTTGAAACTGGAGCAGCAGCACGGTCAGGTGGACTGGGGACAGCAAGGAGTCATCATGTCAGGTAGTCCTGGGGCATGGTCCTAGGGCTCAGGTCCTCCGAGAGAGAGAAAGAAAGAGAGAATTAGAGAGAGCATATGTGGGGTGGCCAGTCCTCTTCTGGCTGTGCCGGGTGGAGATTATAACAGAACATGGCCAAGATGTTCAAATGTTCATAAATGACCAGCATGGTCGAATAATAATAAGGCAGAACAGTTGAAACTGGAGCAATTATAAAATGTATTACATTGTCCCCCCCCCCTTCATCAATCTACACACAGTAGCCCACAATGACAAAGCAAAAACAGTTTTATTTCTTTTACATTTTTAGGAAAAGCACATTTAGTTACTCAAATGGCTACCTGGACTATTTGCATTGACCCCTTTTTTATGCTGCTGCTACCCGCTGTTTATTATCTATGCATAGTCACTTTACCCCTACCTACACGTACACTAACGTTCAAAAGTTTGGGGTCACTTAGAAATGTCCTTGTTTTTGAAAGAAAAGCAAAACCAATTGTTTATTAAAATAACATCAAATTGATCAAAAACACAGTGTAGACATTGTTAATGTTGTAAATTACTATTGTAGCTGGAAACGGCTGATTTTTATAATGGAATATCTACATAGGCGTACAGAGGCCCATTATCGGCAACCATCACTCCTGTGTTACAATGGCACATTGTGTTAGGTAGAATAGAAAGTGGGAAGCCCCGGTGCACAACTGAGCAAGAGGACAAGTACATTAGAGTGTCTAGTTTGAGAAACAGATGCCTCACAAGTCCTCAACTGACAGTTCTGTGAAGGTAGTAGTACACAGCGTTGTACGAGATCTTCAGTTTCTTGGCAATTTCGCGCATGGAATAGCCTTAATTTCTCAGAACAAGAAATAGACTGACGAGTTTCAGAAGCAAGTTCTTTGTTTCTAGTCATTTATTTAACCAGGTAGGCTAGTTGAGAACAAGTTCTCATTTGCAACTGCGACCTGGCCAAGATAAAGCATAGCAATTCGACACAATACAACAACACAGAGTTACACATGGAATTAACAAAAAATACAGTCAATAATAGAGTCGAACAAATACTCAACGAGTCTAAAGATGGCCAGTTACAGTGGGGAGAACAATTATTTGATAGACTGCCGATTTTGCAGGTTTTCCTACTTACAAAGCATGTAGAGAATGGTAAATTTGTATCATAGGTACACTTCAACTGTGAGAGACGGAATCTAAAACAAAAATCCAGAAATTCACATTGTATGATTTTTAAGTAATTAATTTGCATTTTATTGCATGACATAAGTATTTGATACATCAGAAAAGCACAACTTAATATTTGGTACAGAAACCTTTGTTTGCAATTACAGAGATCATACGTTTCCTGTAGTTCTTGACCAGGTTTGCACACACTGCAGCAGGGATTTTGGCCCACTCCTCCATACAGACCTTCTCCAGATCCTTCAGGTTTCGGGGCTGTCGCTGAGCAGTACGGACTTTCAGCCCCCTTCAAAGATTTTCTATTGGGTTCAGGTCTGGAGACTGACTAGGCCACTCCAGGACCTTGAGATGCTTCTTACGGAGCCACTCCTTAGTTGCCCTGGCTGTGTGTTTCGGGTCGTTGTCATGCTGGAAGACCCAGCCACGACCCATCTTCAATGCTCTTACTAAGGGAAGGAGGTTGTTGGCCAAGATCTCGTGATACATGGCCCCATCCATCCTCCCCTCAATGCGGTGCAGTCATCCTGTCCCCTTTGCAGAAAAGCATCCCCAAAGAATGATGTTTCCTCCTCCATGCTTCACGGTTGGGATGGTGTTCTTGGGGTTGTACTCATCCTTCTTCTTCCTCCAAACACGGCGAGTGGTGTTTAGACCAAAAAGCTATTTTTTTGTCTCATCAGACCACATGACCTTCTCCCATTCCTCCTCTGGATCATCCAGATGGTCATTGGCAAACTTCAGATGGGCCTGGACATGCGCTGGCTTGAGCAGGGGGACCTTGCGTGCGCTGCCGGATTTTAATCCATGACGTCGTAGTGTGTTACTAATGGTTTTCTTTGAGACTGTGGTCCCAGCTCTCTTCAGGTCATTGACCAGGTCCTGCCGTTTAATTCTGGGCTGATCCCTCACCTTCCTCATGATCATTGATGCCCCACGAGGTGAGATCTTGCATGGAGCCTCTACAATTTTACCCCTGATGTCCTTACACAGCTCTCAGGTCTTGGCCATTGTGGAGAGGTTGGAGACTGTTTCATTGAGTGTGTGGACAGGTGTCTTTTATACAGGTAACAAGTTCAAACAGGTGCAGTTAATACAGGTAATGAGTGGAGAACAGGAGGGCTTCTTAAAGAAAAACTAACAGGTCTGTGAGAGACGGAATTCTTACTGGTTGGTAGGTGATCAAATACTTATGTCATGCAATACAATGCAAATTAATTACTTAAAAATCATACAATGTGAATTTCTGGATTTTTGTTTTAGATTCCATCTCTCACAGTTGAAGTGTACCTATGATACAAATTACAGACCTCTACATGCTTTGTAAGTAGGAAAACCTGCAAAATCGGCAGTGTATCAAATACTTGTTCTTCGCACTGCATATTGCTTCTTTAATCAGAACACAGTTTTCAGCTGTGCTAACATAATTGCAAAATGGTTTTCTGATCAGTTAGCCTTTTAAAATTAGAAACTTGGATTAGCTAACACAACGTGCCATTGAAACACAGAAGTGATGGTTGCTGATGATGGGCCTCTGTACGCCTATGTAGATATTCCATAAAAATCAGCCATTTCCAGCTACAATAGTAATTTACAACAATAACAATGTCTACACTGTATCTCTGATAAATTTGATGTTATTTTAATGGCAAAAAAATGTGCTTTTCTTTAAAAAACAAGGACATTTCTAAATAACCCCAAACTTGTGTGTGTGTGTGTGTGTGTGTGTGTGTGTGTGTGTGTGTGTGTGTGTGTGTGTGTGTGTGTGTGTGTGTGTGTGTGTGTGTGTGTGTGTGTGTGTGTGTGTGTGTGTGTGTGTGTGTGTGTGCGTGCGTGTGCGTGTGTGTGTGTGTGTGTGCGTGTAACTGTAAAGTAATGAAGTACCATTTTTGGAAAATCATGGGACAAAAAGTCTTTGGTTGCATGCTATTTTATGTCAATCATATTGCTGCTTGTTGGCTATAAATTGCTGATCATGGTCTTATGCTGCCATCTATTGGAAATATTTAGCAATTAAAGGTTATTGTTTCACAGCAGACCATAAAGTCATTGGAGATGCAGTTGAGAGATTGTGTATTTTGTCTTATTAATTGCAGAGATCCGTCTAAAACCAGTCCCAACTCTCCCACGACAATTGCTCGACTTTCACATAGAGATTACTAGGTCACGAACAGTTCAAACCGCATTTGAAATATAAAATACAATCAAATGTGGGTTGTTATCAAGTGTTCTTCCTTGCAAAATAACTCATTAATAAAACAGCAAATGCTTATGTAGGTTTTGATACAAAAATAACAAATGTTATTTAATACTATAATGGTATTTACTAACATACTATTACTAAAATAGTACTAATACTCTCTGTTCAGGGTTAGGGTTAAGGCTAAAATAAGTTTTACCTAGGGCTAGGGTTAAAGCTAAATTAGGTTCTACCTAGGGCTAGTGTTTTTAAGGCAAAAAACTGTATTTATTTGTTATTTTACCAGGTAAGTTGACTGAGAACATGTTCTCATTTGCAGCAACAACCTGGGTAATAGTTACAGGGGAGAGGAAAGCGATGAATGAGCCAATTGTAAACTGGGGATTATTAGGTGACCGTGATGGTTTGAGGGCCAGATTGGGAATTTAGCCAGGACACCAGGGTTAACACCCCTACTCTTACAATAAGTGCCATGGGATCTTTAATGACCTCAGAGAGTCAGGACACCCATTTAACATCCCATCCAAAAGACAACACCTTACACAGGGCATTGTCCTCAATCACTGCCCTGGGATATTTATTTAGACCAGAGGAAAGAGTGACTCCTACTGGCCCTCCAACACCATCTGGTCTCCCATCCAGGAACTGACCAGTACCAACCCTGCTTAGCTTCAGAAGCAAGCCAGCAGTGGTATGCATGGTGGTATGCTGCTGGCATATGGGTTTATAGCTCTCTTGCTTTTCCTCATGGCTATCTGCAGGTACCACATACCTCATTCACGACAGTCGCTGGGCTCATAATTTGAGACAGCAACTGTGTCTGATCTACAAATCGATTCGCTAGACCAGGTATTCCCAAACTGGGGTACCAGGTACCAGCGCAATGTCGTCAATGGGATACCCCAAATAAAAATGTGATTCACATTTAAAAAAATAAATAACAGTACAAAACAGTACATTTATATTTTCCAACGGGGCTATACATTTGGGTGAAGCTTTTTCTCACCTGAATAGCTCGTTTCACTGCCAAAAATAAAATTAAACCATCTAGTGTTCAGCGAAATAACAACACAATGTCAAATACAGGTAGCCTAGTCAAATAATAAACATCCAATCACATTAACTGTTACTCTCTCGCGGGAAACCTTCACCCTTAAGCAGACATTTAGAAATTAAACAAAACCATTTGAAAAATAAGCCACGGGAGTTTTTTGAGCAAGAATAAAAACGACTATCGAGTAGTAAGACATGTGTAAAAGCAACAGATTCCATTAATAAGAAGGGGCAAGAAGAATATTATATAGTGAGCTACCGAGTGGCTAGGACAGGCAAGCCCCATACTAGTGTGGAGGACTTCATTCTTCCTGCTGCCGTGGATATGGCTGGGACAATGCTGGGGGAAAAGGCCCAAAAAACTGTACAGACATTGTCTTCATCAAACAACACTGTTTCCCGACGCATCAGTGACATGGCAGGAGACGTTTTGAAACAATTACTGCTCCACATACAAGCCAGTGAATTCTATGCGTTACAGCTGGATGAGTCAACAGACGTGGTGGGCCTGGCACAACTCCTGGTATATGACCGTTACCTTTATGGGGGGTCAATTAAGGAAGACATCCAGGACATCATGAGAGGATATTTTTAAAGTACTGGACGGCTTTGTGACATCAAATGGACTTTGGTGGTCAAGATGGGTTGGTATCTGTACTGATGGTGTAAAAACCATGAAAGGGAGACACAGTGGAATGGTAAGGCACGTGCAAGCAGTTGCTCCCGATGCCACTTGTGTGCATTGCAGCATCCATCGAGGGGCTCTTGCTGCCAAGGGAATGCCTGACGGCTTGAAAGACGTTTTGGATACTACAGTCGTGGCTAAAAGTTTTGGGAATGACACAAATATTAATTTCCACAAAGTTTGCTGCTTCAGTGTCTTTAGATATTTTTGTCAGATGTTACTATGGAATACTGAAGTATAATAAGAAGCATTTCATAAGTGTCAAAGGCTTTTATTGACAAATACATTAAGTTGATGCAAAGAGTCAACGTTTGCAGTGTTGACCCATCTTTTTCAAGACCTCTGCAATCCGCCCTGGCATGCTGTCAATTAACTTCGGGCCACATCCTGACTGATGGCAGCCCATTCTTGCATAATCAATGCTTGGAGTTTGTCAGAATTTGTTGGTTTTTGTTTGACCACCCGCCTCTTGAGGATTGACCACAAGTTCTCAATGGGATTAAGGTCTGGGGAGTTTCCTGGCCATGGACCCAAAATATCAATGTTTTGTTCCCGAGCCACTTAGTTATCACTTTTGCCTTATGGCAAGGTGCTCCATCATGCTGGAAAAGGCATTGTTCATCACCAAACTGTTCCTGGATGGTTGAGAGAAGTTGCTCTCGGAGGATGTGTTGGGTTCCATTCTTTATTCATGGCTGTGTTCTTAGGCAAATTTGTGAGTGAGCCCACTCCCTTGACTAAGAAGCAACCCCACACATGAATGGTCTCAGGATGCTTTACTGTTGGCATGACACAGGACTGATGGTAGCGCTCACCTTGTCTTCTCCGGACAAGCTTTTTTCCGGATGCCCCAAACAATCGGAAAGTGAGAGAAAATGACTTTACCCCAGTCCTCATCAGTCCAATCCTTGTACATTTTGCAGAATATCAGTCTGTCCCTGATGTTTTTCCTGGAGAGAAGTGGCTTCTTTGCTGCCCTTCTTGACACCAGGTCATCCTCCAAAAGTCTTTGCCTCACTGTGCATGCAGATGCACTCACACCTGCCTGCTGCCATTCCTGAACTAGCTCTGTACTGGTGGTGCCCCGATCCCGCAGCTGAATCAACTTTAGGAGACGGTCCGGGCGCTTGCTGGACTTTCTTGGGCGCCCTGAAGCCTTCTTCACAACAATTGAACCGCTCTCCTTGAAGTTCTTGATGATCTGATAAATGGTTGATTTTAGGTGCAATCTTACTGGCAGCAATATCTTTGCCTGTGAAGCCCTTTTTGTGCAAAGCAATGATGACGGCACGTGTTTCCTTGCAGGTAACCATGGTTGACAGAGGAAGAACAATGATTCCAAGCACCACCCTCCTTTTGAAGCTTCCAATCTGTTATTTGAACTCAATCAGCATGACAGAGTGATCTCCAGCCTTGTCCTCGTCAACACTCACACCTCACACCTGTGTTAACGAGAGAATCACTGACATGACGTCAGCTGGTCCTTTTGTGGCAGGGCTGAAATGCAGTGGAAATTTTGGGGGGGAATTCAGTTCATTTGCATGGCAAAGAGGGACTTTGCAATTAATTGCAATTCATCTGATCACTTTTCAGAACATTCTGGAGTGTATGCAAATTGCCATCATACAAACTGAGTCAGCAGACTTTGTGAAACTTGATATTTGTGTCATTCTCAAAACTTTTGGCCACAACTGTACAGTGAAAATGGTTAACTTTGATAAAGCAAGGCCCCTGAACTCTCGTGTATTTTCTGCATTACGCAATGATATGGGCAGCAACCAACGCTTTTACAACATACAGAAGTGTGCCGGTTATCAAGGGGGAAAGTAATTGACACGTTTAAAAAAACAATTAGAGACGAGCTTAAAGTTTTCTTTACTGACCATAATTTTCACTTGTCTGACCGCTTGCAATGATGACGTGTTTCTCACACGATTGGCCCATCTGGGTGATGTTTTTTCTTGCCTGAATGATCTGAATCTAGGATTACAGGGACTCTCCGCAACTATATTCAATATCCCTTTCATACCCTGCCTCCAGTCCATTTACCGATATCTGAACAAGAGAGCCTTATCGAAATTGCAACAAGCGGTTATGTGAAAATGTTATTTAATCAGAAGCCATTGCCAGATTTCTGGATAGGGCTGCGCTCAGAGTAACCTGCCTTGGAAAATCGCAGTGTTAAGACACTGATGTCTTTTGCAACCACGTACTTATTTGAGAGTGGATTCTAGGCCGTCACTAGCATGAAAACGAAATACAGGCACAGACTGTGTGTGGGAAATGATTTAAGACTGAGACTCTCTCCAATAGAACCCAACATTGCAGAGTTATGTGCATCCTTTCAAGCACACCCTTCTCATTAACCTGTGGTGAGTTATTCACAATTTTTGATGAATGAATAAGGTTTTATATGTAAGAGGGCTAAATAAAGAGCAAAATTATATATCATTATTATTTGTGCCCTGGTCCTAAAAGAGCTCTTTGTCACTTCTCACACGCTGGGTTAAAACATCATTCCTATATGTAATGAATGTATTGTATAATGTGTGTGTGGCAGGCTTACAATGATGGCAAAAAACAACATTTGAGAGTGCGCTGACCCTGGTGCAAGAGGGTACACAGCTGGAGGTTGAATCTTTGAAGGGGTACAGGACTATAAAAAGTTTGGGAACCACTGCGCTAAACCATCCATTTGGTTTGCAAATCAGTGTACCTGCGCAGCATCCGCTCAATTGTATGCCTACGAACACATATGAAATTATCCAGCAGCCATTAAAAATAACAATAAATAAAAAAGTATTCTGGTGGTTTAAATTTGCAGCCATGATGAATTTTTACTTCAATCAAATGAACCTTTTTAAATGACCTTTCTATTCTTCTCAGGATATACATTGGGAGACGTCTCAGCGCCTACTGATGCTGATGCTGCGTTCTGACACCAGTCACCCCTGTTGTGACTCATACAGCTGGCATGCCTTCAAATGAGACAACTTTGAATCATACAGCTGGCATGCCTTAAAATGGGACAACTTCAGAATCAAGGGAAATTTTAGCTGATTGCCTCAAATCTTATCTTCTTCACCTTGGTGAATGCTTTGTACTGCTTCTTTCTCCCAGAAATGCCTTGAATCAGGAACTGCTTTGTGCTGCCCTGTTCCTCGCAGTATTTAGAATGTTGTTTTATATTGATGGCTGCCAATCGGCATTCATGTTATTCTCATTATCTTTTGCATGTCGAGTTTGTGGTTTGCCTGATTGTTATGCTCAAGGGAATGATTCATGTGAATGAATATTAATTGTGAAATATTTCCTTCACTAATGTTCTTTGAGAAATTACTTAAATGAGTACTGAAAAAGTACAATGTATGTTTGAGTTATTTAGCAGACACTCTTAGCCAGAGTGAGCAATTCAGGTTAAGTGCCTTGTTCAAGGGCACATTGACAGATTTTTCACCTAGTCTCAGGATTTGAACCAGCAAAGTTCTTAATCGCTAGGCTACCTGCTGCATTTGAAATCATTCCACAATTTTCTCTGAACACCTCAACTTACTGAATAGACATCTACAGTGTCATCAGACTCATTTCACCTGTTTAAATTAATGGAGGCATAATGCAAATTAACATTATTTGATTTTATTTAACTTTGGTCAACATAAACATATGAATACATTGCCACCATGTTAATTATTAAACAGAGAAATGCTTTATTACCAGTGTTCCTGTTTTTAATGTTATAATCAGTACATATGTCAATTCAACCTTCATTTTTGCATTGGTAACTTGGAAAACAAAGTATGCACTTTTGATCCCAATAAATGATATAAGGGCACATGTAAGAGGCTTGTCGGAATGTCCTCTTACTACACGAAGAACCATCAACTTTCCATGTTTTGGAGGTAATCTGTATATCAATAGAGCTGTATGGTGTGCAGTACTCTTTCTCTGACTAATTATATACCTAGTGTTTTCACAGACAGCCACAAATAGCAGCAGTAATGAGAAATCTATAAAATAGAATTTAAAAATAATGCACATAAGGTTCGTAAAACATTTGGAGACATAACCAGTAGCTGTCATTGATAGACGTAGGTATTAAGGCTGCAGATTCCCTTTGTCTTGCATCTCCTCCCATGAAGTTTCCAGCCTGGATCTTAAATGAGAGAAACACAAATAAATATCTCGACACTTGCACATGATCGGTCTCAATCGGTGGTTCTGAAACGTCGGAGTAGTTCCTTTGAAGATGGCTGGAGAGAACTACTGAAAAGACCGCAGTGTGACAGAATGTTTTTCCACCTCCACAACATAAAAACATGCAAAGCAGTTAAGAACATGATTTAATACAGTTCTAAATATTAAAACACATAGCTGTAGTTTTAGTTACTTTTATTATGTGGATGACACCATAAAGGTGTACTTGAATAGATACAGTCATTGAGATTACCATGTCTGGGGGATAAATTGGAGATAGGAGGGAGTGGGTAGAGAAAAGAAAAAGGTCCACTTTCCAAATTCATGACCTGTTGCAAGTGCTTTGGCCTGAATGCATGGTCAATGGGGGAATGTTAACAGGTAGGCCTAAAACCCAGGAAATATCATGTTTTAGAAAGGTCCAAAAGAGGGTGTTATAACAATAACAAGAGGTCATTTTCAGGGCTTTCCATAGTTTGGTTGTTAGATTATGAAATAAAGGCTGAAAATGTCAACACAAACACCAATGTTCAAGAGTTTGACCTCTTGGGAGTGCCGTTCCATTGATTCAAAGTAAGGTGGGCTCTCCGGGTCCGATCTCTGCCCTGGCACCGATTCACCCAAGGCAAAATCAACCTCTGACTCAAAATAAAAAAACAGGCAGACCAATCAACCTCCTGCGGCAACAAAAGGAGAAAAGTGCCACCAGGAGGACGATAGGGCTGTTAGTTTCTGATACGGATAAACCACTAGGCTTAACTACACAGGAACAGTAAAGCCTTGTCCTCAGGATGGAGCCCAATTATTTTTTTAGTTGATCTTATCCTGGAAAATGTACAGGTTGTTGGTGGCTGCCACAGCGATGACATTTTCTTTGGGGTGCCAGGCGGTGTGCAGAATCTTCTTGTTGAAATCCAGGCTGTCCACGCTAATTTCGTCTTTCTTCCTCTTGCCTCCAGTGGAGACTTTGCGGGGTTTGAGTGTGCCACGCGGTTTGCTGCTCTCCCTGGAGGCCTCCAGTGTAATGTCCTTCCTGGTGTTGCGGTCAAACATCCGGAAGAAGTTGTTGTAGGAGCCAGTCATGATTGCACTGAGAAATGAAAGAAACATTAATAATTCAAAATTGTCCAAAGAACAACGTAGTAGTTGCAGATTGCCTTAAACAGAGAAAGTGCTAGGTTTTCTCACCTGTCGCTACCGTTCCAGCAGCACTCAAACTTGTCAAAGATGCAGTCATTTTCATACAATGAACAGAGCTTGCTGCGAAGGTATTCGTGAACCTGGACGGGAGAACGTTGATTAGTGTATTTGGAAAATAATTGCGTCTTTCTAACTATTTTTCTTATACCCAACCCGATAATTGTGGGTAAGCAAACCACACTGAAAATTATGTTAGTTGTAGTGTTATCACTAGGAAGAGCAAGCTAGGTACCTTACAGTGATTGGGGGGAAAAATGGATAGTTGCATATCGTGATATAATTATTTTTATTTTTTTACAATATCGCAATTTTATTTTAGCACTAGTTGGCTGTACCTGCACCAAAACTTCAGTATTTGTCCTTCATAGCTTGTTCTTCATCTTATTTTTAAATAGGGAATTTATTTTTTATCTCTCATCTCTATGCAGCAGACGTATGGTGAGCAATATGTTTGGAACATCGAATCGCAATACATATAGAATTGTGAGAATTGCAATACATATCGTATTGGCACCTAAGTATAGCGATATTGTATTGTGAGGTCCCTCATAATTCCCAGCCCTAGTACCTGATATGTCTCGACTGGCCTGTTCTCCATGTTGAGGTCCCACACCTTGACAGAGAGGTAGTCCCGTGTCATCATGTAGCGCCCGCTGTGACTGAACTTCACGTCAGAAATGGACGAGATGATCTCAGAGAAGAACGACCTGCTGCTTGGATCCTCAGGCTCCTCAAAGACTACAATCACAAACATGGAGAGATACTCAAAATGACAGACAATCAAAGCTCATTTATCTCTGAATGAACATCATTTAGAATGCAGAGAACAAGGCTCTACGGATACTCACACTTAGTGTGCCTATCGCAGAGTGCTGCTGCTCGCATGTCACAGAGGCGTATGGTGCCTTTGCTACTGCTGTACACAAATACATTGCATTGGTTTGGTTGGCACTCAGCAGCTGTGATCACCTCTGTCAGTTCCTCCATGTTGGCAGGCTTGATGTCTACAATGTCTGAGAACACACTGTTAAGGAAATTAACTGAAATGAGTCTAAAAGGCTCATATAGGCTAATACAGCGCAGTTCGGACAAAGCAAACATTTGCATCTAAAAGTCATGATGCTGAAGATTTCAGGACAGATCATTTTTCAGACAAAAGATACTAAAGCTTCTGTCAGTGATTTCCAAGTGCCATAGGTTAATTCTTAGGTCATCAGCGGAGAGGTACGTTTGATGATCGCTATTTACAGAAATGGAATTAATATGATATGTATGAGCGTTGGCAAACACCCTCCGAGGACTTGCTTCTACCATGAGATCCATGGGCATCAGAACTGGTACCTATAAACACAGGACAGATTTATTCAGAGGTGGAAGCGATAAGCATGCTGCGTGTGTTTGTTCTTGTACAGTGTTTGCTGAAGTCTTAAAGGTTAAGCAACACTAAACCAACCCGCAGGGAGGTAATTCTAAAGGGATCCCTGAGACGTCCGTCTTCGTCTTTCAAGTTGTAACCCTCAGCCCGCTTGTCTCGTTCACTGATCTTCCACAATTTGATAGTTTTATCTGTATGAAACAAAAACGTGTATGTTGAGGCTGAAGACAACCTAACCAAAAGCTTAGTAGGTTCAAGCAAAATGTTCTTACCATTTGTTGAGAGCAGAAAGTGAGCAGAGTTTTGTTGGGGTAACCATCTTATTTTGTTAATTTTTTCCTCAATTTCTAAACTTTTCAAGTAGTCAAATTCAGGTTCGTGACTCTGAAATGTGCTATAGACGTTGTATTCCCCTCGCAGGTGTGGTCTATTTTTACACTGAAAGAGAAAAGTAGATGTGCACTGCGTGTCAAACTTAGATATTAAACATATATGATAATTAGAATTTTCATAATTTCTTTCCATAACAACCTATCATAGCTAACTCCAACATGTATGTCAGTAACCAGATTTCCATCCAACCTTTTTAAACAAGTAAAGAACGACGGATAAAAAATAAAAATGTCATTACAGGTCTGACGAAACCAGCAAATTCGGCGGTCAATTTTCCAAACGTCAACAAAACAAAATACGCTAGACAAGGTGGGATCTTTGTGTCGGTAAAATGCAAGAAATGGAAGTGGAATCTTGCTCTTTTGTCAATAATAATCTCATGTAGCCTAGGCTATACCTGCGAGCTGTAGAGTGCACGTGCCAATACCAGAGTGGGTGCATTCGCTATAAACGCAACTTTTTTTTGTGACAAAACCATCAGTAGAGTTGAAAATTGGATGCAAACCTGTACATGGGAATTTAACCGCAAAAGTAATTTTTATGTGCACTACGTCATCACGCACAGCCTTTTAGCCGCAACAAGTCAATTTGATGGAATCATCTCTGTTGGGAAAAAAGCGGATTTAGAATATTTGCATGACAATCTGTCGCCAATTGGATGGAAACTTAGCTAGTGTTTCTGAAAATAAATGTAGTTGGTAATTACAAAATTCACCTCCTGTTCATGTTGAAATATGACAACTCTGCCTCCCTTGTCTCCAGTTGCTAGAAACTCTCCAGAATGGTTGAATTCAACCGTTGAGATGATATCCGCTGAAAGGAGGACATGTACCATTAAATCTGGATTCTGGAGCATGATTAAGTGTATAAGGGTTATCCTTATACAATAGACACACATCAGCAAAATGACACCTGGTACAAAAAACAGTAATGGTGAAACATGGGTGCACACTATGCAATGTAGTCGACAGAGCAGTTTGTGCATTTCTACCTCTACTTTGAAAGAATGAAACACACAAATGTGACTCTCTCCCTATCAGAATGTATGCCGCGTTCAAAACAACTGGAAACTTGGGATAAAAAGTAGCTCCGACTGGGGAAATCATTTTGAACGGTCATCCAACTCAGAATTCCAAGTCGGAAACTTTTTTAGACCCCCGACTTAAGGACCTGCAGATCACAGACGTAATGATTTGACCTTGTTTTTTTCCCTTCTAGTTCACAGTTGTCATAAAAGCACCAGTACTTTATTATACAAATATGTGCTCACAAACAAAGTGAGGGAAACACTCTTTAAAGCAACTCGTAGTATCAGTAAATATATTAGAAATGTTTATGAGAAATGTACATTTTGTCCATCTGGGCCAGAATCACTTGGGGCATTTGTATTTCCAATGTGTGTATGTGACTACGTTCTGGGTGGATCTTCAGCTGGACTTGGGTAAAAGATTTGGTAGGGACATCCATCTGCAAGCTTGTGAGGTTCTTTTAGTTTTTTGATAATAACAAAAAGTTAGAGATTCATTTGAATATAATTATTGCGAAATATTACATCATAACATGTATTTTTCAAAGTAGATTTAAATAATTACTTTACAACATTGCATACTATTCTCTGTAACAATATGAAGGCAATGAAATCAATTGATACACTAAGCTATTCAAATGTATTTGAATGTAAAAACCCTGTAAGTGTTTCTGTTCTGTTTGTGATGTTTTGTGTTAGAATTTTTAAGAAGGACGCATAGATTTTTGTAACACATTTGTATTCTTCAAAATGTATAGAAATTCAATTTTAAACGGTATACTTGCCATGTTCGACGCAGACCTTTGACGTCATTGACAAATCGCACCCACACTAGCTAACTTAATAACTACGCTAGCAAGATGACTCGTTAGTTTACGACAGTATATTTATCTTACTAGCCTACAAAAAATAAAATATCTAATACGTACTCTTGACTGCCTAAATCGTATTATATAATACATAAATGTGCGGGACATAAGTTACTGGGGGACAGTTGTTTGGGTAGTTATACCGTTAGCTTGCTAATGCTAGCCGAACGTAAGCAAGAGAAGCCAGCTAAGATAACGTTAGTTAGTCAGAAAAACAAACTCCGCGTTGCCCAGCAGTGCTCCTTATATACATGCAGTGTCATGACATTTTGTTCTTGAAAAGACAGTCAGTTCAAAGGCGTAGTTGGCGGAAGTTAGCTAACAGTATCACATTTGAGCTCAAACGCTTACGTTTAGCTAGCTACCATTAGCTACTCACCTTCCGCAACATCTTCATCTATTGCCCCCTTCACTTGTGAGAAACACCACTGAAAGTCATTTCCACCGGCAACTCCTGCATAACAACAATATTGGAATAATTAGCGCCAGTTCACCAACCCATTTAGTCAAATGATGTGTTGTCAGTTAACGCTAGCTAGCCAAGTTAAAACTTGCATTCAGGCCACACAGCAACGAGTGAGTGGTATGGGGACCCTTTCCTAGCTGCAAAAGTAGCTTACCTGCCATTGTTTCATTTAGCAGAGTTGGCTATTACTGAACACTGCTTATTCAACCAATGTAACTTGCATGGGGTAAAAATAGTCAACATCCACAAGCAAGGTGAAGAGTCGGGATCAGATCACGGAAATCGTCTGTGATTTTTTTCCCCCATCCAAAATGGCGCACATTGCGTGACACAATGACGTTATTTCGACATGCCTCCAAGCATCTTTCAGGTATCTATCCAGACCCCCACCATCCGTCAATCCATCCATCTTCTTTGATGAGTTTTAACGGCGGTTGGCATCCAATAAATGTTGCATTACCGCCACCAACTAGACTGGAGTATATCTCCCTTTTACTTTGCTTATAAACCAACAAATACCCTACCATAGCCCTACACGCATTAAAACCCACCACCCTACTCCACTAAATCTATTGAGTCATACCTCAAGCCAACAGCCTGAAAGGATGGGACACCACCACTCAACATACCCTGTAACTCTTCATACTTCAAATCTCTTACACCCAAATACATGTCTGCAGCTGCCACCACAACCTCAATTTTCTGCGACTTACTGTATGTTCCATCCCTGCAGTACAGTTGATAATCATTGCTATAAAACACAAGAAAAACCCAATCTTACTGAACCATATATCACTTGTAGGCCTATCCCTTTGCACTGGTACAGATCTACTACTCACACCATTCCTCTTAGGATCCCTCCCCCTTGACCCATCTTCCTCAACTTTATTCACTGCCTCAGCATGTCGTAACTTCTGCACTACTCTAACCCTGGTAACCTCAACCTGCCTCTCTGTCACCGGACATTTTTGATTCCCAGGCCCATGGGCATCCCTACAATTAAAACATACTGCTTCTTACCCTAATGTTACACATACCTTTGTCTCATACCCTTCTGCATACTTCTCACACCTAGGAACCTCCCTCCTAAACACTCCTGCCACATGCCCATAAGCTTGACACCTTGTAACAACGTAATGTATTCTGTACAAAAGCTTGTACGGGATAACTGATATATCCTAACATCACTTTGTCAAGCAACGACTCAACATCAAACTAAAAAAAAACAGACAACGACTCTTCTGTTTCTCCATTCGGGACACCCTGTCTGCATCGCACCAAACAACGAGCAGCACAAACACAGAGAATCTTCCCCTCCAGTCCACTTTCACATTTACCACTACCACCATTATTCTATCAAACCATCTCATTTTTTCCCTAATTCTTTAACCAATTCAAGCTCACCCTCTTCCTCTCTTTTTCCCTCCATTCCTCCTCCGTAATCCAAATATGCATCTTCTTATGATAATACTGCACTTCTCCTGATATACATCTCATTCTTGCTGTCTCAATGGACTCCATTTCCCACTCACTCAGTTCCATCCTCCCATCCATCCATCCCTAACTGTAGACAGTTTTGTCTATGTTTGAGTCATTTAGGCTCGGCCCTACTCCTTGCAACTTCATTGAGACAACAGAAAAACTGGATTGATCCTCACCCTTAATAATGTTGATGACTGAATTAAAGTGGAATGTATGGTTGTACATTGAAATGTAACATAGGCCTACCTTTAAAAGTGTTTGTAATGCAATTCAAGTAAAAACAGTGTCGGTAAAGGACATCACTGACAAACTGAAACTGTCCATCCGCACAGACAGTATGAAGAAGGCGCCCAGTAGCCTGCCCTGAACTTTAGTGTCACTGTTACTAGCCGGCTACCACCCTGTACTTAACCCTGCTTCTTAGAGAATGCTGCCCTACAGTATGTACATAGTCATTGAACATTGGTCACAAGTCGGAAGTTTACATACACTTAGGTTGGAGTCATTAAAACTCGTCTTTCAACCACTCCAAAAAATTACTGGAGAGTTTTCTGACCTCGCCTTCTGGATGATAGCGGGGAGAACAGGCAGTGGCTCGGGTGGTTGTGGTCCTTGAGGATCTTTATGGCCTTCCTGTGACATCGGGTGGTGTAGGTGTCCTGGAGGGCAGGTAGTTTGCCCCCGGTGATGCGTTGTGCAGACCTCACAACCCTCTGGAGAGCCTTACGGTTGTGGACGGAGCAGTTGCCGTACCAGGCGGTGATACAGCCCGACAGGATGCTCTCGATTGTGCATCTGTAGAAGTTTGTGAGTGCTTTTGGTGACAAGACAAATTTCTTCAGCCTCCTGAGGTTGAAGAGGCGCTGCTGCGCCTTCTTCACGACGCTGTCTGTGTAGGTGGACCAATTCAGTTTGTCCGTGATGTGTACCCCGAGGAACTTAAAACTTACTACCCTCTCCACTACTGTCCCATCGATGTGGATAGGGGGGTGCTCCCTCTGCTGTTTCCTGAAGTCCACAATCATCTCCTTTGTTTTGTTGATGTTGAGTGTGAGGTTATTTTCCTGACACCACACTCCGAGGGCCCTCACCTCCTCCCTGTAGGCCGTCTCGTAGTTGTTGGTAATCAAGCCTACCACTGTAGTGTCATCCGCAAACTTGATGATTGAGTTGGAGGCGTGCATGGCCATGCAGTCGTGGGTGAACAGGGCGTACAGGAGAGGGCTCAGAACGCACCCTTGTGGGGCCCCAGTGTTGAGGATCAGCGGGGTGGAGATGTTGTTACCTACCCTCACCACCTGGGGGCGGCCCGTCAGGAAGTCCAGTACCCAGTTGCACAGGGCGGGGTCGAGACCCAAGGTCTCAGGCTTGATGACGAGTTTGGAGGGTTCTATGGTGTTAAATGCTGATCTGTAGTCGATGAACAGCATTCTCACATAGGTATTCCTCTTGTCCAGATGGGTTAGGGCAGTGTGCAGTGTGGTTGAGATTGCGTCGTCTGTGGACCTATTTGGACTGTAAGCAAATTGGAGTGGGTCTAAGGTGTCAGGTAGGGTGGAGGGGATATGGTCCTTGACTAGTCTCTCAAAGCACTTCATGATGACGGAAGTGAGTGCTACGGGGAGGTAGTCATTTAGCTCTGTTACCTTAGCTTTCTTGGGAACAGGGACAATGGTGGCCCTCTTGAAGCATTTGGGAACAGCAGACTGGGATTGATTTAATATGTCCGAAAACACACCAGCCAAATGGTCTGCGCATGCTCTGAGGACGCGGCTGGGGATGCCGTCTGGTTCTGCAGCCTTGCAAGGGTTTACAGGTTTAAATGTTTTACTCATGTCGGTTCGTACTGTTCATATGCCGCAACTGAGGACAGATGATTTTTACACGCTACGCGCTTCAGCACCTGACGGTCCCATTCTGTGAGCTTGTGTGGCCTACCACTCCGTGGCTGAGCCGTTGTTGCTCCTAGACGTATCCACTGCACAATAACAACAGTTGATCGTGACAGCTCTAGCAGGGCAGAAATTTGATGAATTGATTTGTTGGAAAGGTGGCATCCTATGACCAACACAACTCAGGATAAGACCCAGATGCAGACACAGGAAGCAGACAGTTTGATTCTCAGATGTTTATTACAAAACAGGAGGCAGGCAAACGGCAGGTCCAGGGCAGGCAGGGGTCAGTAATCCAAGACAGCTTCAATATAGGACAGAACGGCAGGCAGGCTCAGAGCAGGTAGAATGGTCAGAACCGGGAGGACTAGAAAACAGAACCTAGATATACTGGAAAACACGCTGGTAAGACTTGACAAGACAAACTGGGAACAGATCAACAGAAAACGCAGGTATAATTACACAGGGGAAAATGGGAGACACCTGGTGGGGTGTGGAGAGAAGCACAAGACAGGTGAAACATCAGGATGTGACATGACGGTGCCATGCTGAATGTCACTGAGGTCTTCAATAAGGCCATTCTACTGCCAATGTTTATCAATGGAGATTGCATGGCTGTTTGCTCGATTTTATACACCTGTCAGCAACGGGTGTGGCTGAAATGGCCAAATCCACTAATTTGAGGGGTGTCCACATACATTTGTATATACTATACACCATACTAGTGTATTCTACAGGAACCAATATCCCTCCCTAAAAAAACTCGATGGAACAATCCTTGGAAAACTAGAGGCATGGAAATCGTAAATTACTTAGTAACAGGAAATACTTTTATTTCCATGACAGAATTAAAAAGCAATTTTGGACTGACCAATGTAGATATTTTCAAATACATGCAACTTAAAAGTTAAATATCTTAACATTTCAATTTGAAGTGTAGACTAAGTGTAAACTGTGTAAACTAATGTACAAAATGTATTACAGAAGAGACAAAATTCACAAATTCTACAGCACAATGGCAGAGTAATGTTTTAAGTGTTAACTAACAATGACTCAATAATGTCCAATAGTTATGGGTGGAGCTAGAAAGTTGGCTGCCAGAAGTATTACAATACAAACTTGTAATCTGTATGTCTGCATATTTCAAGACATGGCATATGGGGATGTAGTGAGATACCCAATGGGCTGGACGAATCTCTTCTCACCACTCACCTTGACAAAAAATATGGATAGTACCAGTCAAAGGTTTGGACAGACCTACTCATTCAATGTTTTTTCTTTATTTTTACTATTTTCTACATTGTATAATAATAGTGAATACATCAAACCTATTAAATAACACATATGGAATAATGTAGTAACCAAAATAGTGTTAAACAAATCAAAATATATTTTATATTTGAGATTCTTCAATGTAGCCAATCTTTAACTTGATGACAGCTTTGCAAACTCTTGGCATTCTCTCAACCAGCTTCATGAGGTCATCACCTAGAATGCATTTCAATTAACAGGTGTGCCTTGTTAAAAGTTCATTTGTAGAATTTATTTCCTTCTCAATGAGTTTGAGCCAATCAGTTGTGTTGTGACAAGGTAGGGTTGCTATACAGAAGATAGCCGTATTTGGTAAAAGACCAAGTCCATATTATGGCAATAACAGCTCAAATAAGCAAAGAGAGGACTCCTGTGGCGGGCCGGGTGCAGTGCACGCTAACCAGGTCGCCAGGTGCACGGTGTTTTCTCCGACTGGCTTCCCGTTTGGATGCGCGCTGTGTTAAAGAAGTAGTGCGGCTTGGTTTGGTTGTGTTTCAGAGGACGCATGGCTTTCGACCTTCGTCTCTCCCGAGCCCGTACGGGAGTTGTAGCGATGAGACAAGATAGTAACTACTAACAATTGGATACCACGAAATTGGGGAGAAAAGGGATAAAACTTCAAACAAAAATAATAATAAATAAATAAAAAATAAGCAAAGAGAAATGACAGTCCATCATGACTTTAAGAAATGAAGGTCAGACAATCCGGAAAATTTCAAGAACTTTGAACGTTTGTTCAAGTGCAGATGCAAAAACCATCAAGCGCTATGATGAAACACGTTCTCATGAGGAGCGCCACAGGAAAGCATGACCCAGAGTTACCGCTGTTGCAGAGGATAAGTTCATTAGCGTTAACTGCTCCTCAGATTACAGCCCAAATAAATGCTTCACAGAGTTCAAGTAACAGACACATCTCAAAATCAACTGTTCAGAGGAGACTGCGTAAATCAGGCCTCCATGGTTGAATTTCTGCAAAGAAACCACTACTAAAGGAAACCAATAATAAGAAGAGTATTGCTTGGGCCAAGAAACACAAGCAATGGACATTAGACTGGTAGAAACCTGTCCTTTGGTCTGATGAGTCCATATTTGAGATTTTTGGTTCCAACCGCCGTGTCTTTGTGAGATGCAGAGTAGGTGAACGGATGATCTCCACACGTGTGGTTCCCACCGTGAAGCTTGGAGGAGGAGGTGTGATTTTGTCGAGGTGGTTTGCTGGTGACACTGTTGGGGATTTATTTAGATTTCAAGGCACACTTAACCATCATGGCTACCACAGCATTCTGCAGCGATACGACATCCCATCTTGTTTGCGCTTAGTAGGACTATAATTTAATTTCCAACAGGACAATGACCCAAAACACCTCCAGGGTGTGTAAGTGCTATTTGACCAAGAAGGAGAGTGATGGAGTGCTGCATTAGATGACCTGGCCTCCACAATCACCCCACCTCAACCCAATTGAGATGGTTTGGGATGAGTCCGACCGCAGAGTGAAGGGTAAGCAGCCAAGTTCACAGCATATGTGGGAACTCCTTCAAAACTGTTGGAAAAACATTCCTCATGAAGCTGGTTGAGAGAATGCCAAGATTGTGTATAGCTTATATCAAGGCAAAGGGTGGCTACTTTGAAGAATCTAAAATCTGAAATATATTTAGAATTGTTTAACACCTTTTTGATTACTACATGATTCCATATGTGTTATTTCATAGTTTTGATGTCTTCACTATTATTCTACAATGTAGAAAATAGTAAAAATAAAGAAAAGACATTGAATGAGTAGTTGTGTCCAAACTTTTAACTGCTACTGTACATGCTTAGTTGAGGTCAAAAAAATGAATACAAGTCTGTCAGTGGTATAAATACTTGGTAGAACTACAATACAGAAACCAGCTTCCCTCTGAATGAACACATTGTGCTGTATTTATGTTTATTCTCTGAAAAATAGTTATTATACGGAAAATGTTATTTAAATACCAGATGTCCTATAATATCCTCCAATATTCCATATGTGCAAGTTGATATGGTATTTGGTTTGCTACAACATTTGCTTTGAAGTAACTCTGAAGATTTGCACATGCATTTTGAAGCCTCCTGACATAGGCCCTACCACTCCCATTGTTTCACTAACAGCAATGCTAATGTTGGTTTTAGGGAAACTAAATAAAGAAAACAAATCCATATTTTTGGTCATTCTCTTTCAGGATGAATGTCAATAAAATGAAGTATATTTAAAACTTTAGTGTACCTCCCCTTTAAATGAAAATGGTTTGTACCACATAAATAAGATACAATTGAAATTGACTTTAACATTCTAAAAATTAAATGATACTACAATCAAATGATGGTACATTTCACTGCATCTATCCGGTGTATGTGACAATAAAAATAATACAATAATAATAATTTCCGCTCTTTAGTACTAGTGTGGATCCTACTTTGGAAAAAAGATGCACATTATTTAAGGAAAACATTTCAATTTTAGTTTTACAGAATATGCAATTTAACTGTATATTTGCTAAAACAACATTCTGTTTTGTTCTTTTTTTGATAACATTATTTACATGTCTAATGACATTTTGATAAGAATTAATTTTAGATTTGTCTATAATTGTTGCTTTTCACATAGTTTTTTCTTGGGGTCAAAATGACCCCAGTTGGTAATATAAAATATATTAATAGAATGAGCGTTGACATATTATGAGCTTTTAAACATAAGATTTTAACTGAACAGTTACTTTAAGCCTATCAAAACAAAACATTTTATTAATTTGAGTCCCACTTTGGAGAGATATAGCCTACAGTGTTACATGGTGCACAAGGGACATCTAGTGGACATTTGGATACATTATTCTAAGTTATTTAAATGTATTTCTTCACTCAAAAATCTCCACTCATTTGATGGGTCATAAATTAAAAACACCAATTTCACATCTTCATACAAGGCAGCAATAATGTTTACTATAATAGTCCAGGGTTTCATTTTTCCAAAGCCTATGTGTCTGTGTGTGTTCATGTGTGTGTGTGTGTGTGTGTGCGTGCATATGTCTGCGTGCATATGGGGTTCCTTCACCTCTGTAAGGTATAACGAGAGGTATTGACTTTTTTCCATGCCTCCATTAACTATTTGATAGTTGACTTCGATAGTTCCCCATGCCTTTGGGAATGAATTATAGGAAAGCTGGAGGCTGCTTGAGGATGGTTACTCTGCTGTCTGTGTGTTAAATTGTTACTATGATGCAAGGCAAACATGTGACATCGGGGCATTCTCTGGCTGTGGGCAAGCCTAGAGAGATTGATTGGTGAGCCTTCTGTTTTATCAAGGATCAGGGCCACATTCAGTAGACATGGCGCCTCAGGAGAAGTTGCCATTTTCCCCAGAACAATATGCCTCATTACTGGCACACTCACAATAAAGGTGAGACATTGTTTTTATCTTAGAACACAGCTTACTGTGTGTTACTTAGGCCCCTCAGCAACAACATTGTCTCACTCCATAGCCGTCAGTGGGTATCTTTTCATACTACATGACTGCATACACATATGATTCCCTTAGGTAGATGTTTCTATTATCTATTAATGCAACCATGCCTCATAACATACTTTAATTTACTGACTAAACCATACAGTTGTGCAATTAGAAAAAAAACATGTGATCAGTATCAAGTCAAATTGAACCATCATGTTAAACCACCTTGGTATGCTTTAATGAGCCATTAAAATCTCAAGCTAGATGTGTATGAATGTTTGTCGAGAGAGACTAACGGAATACTTGTGGAGGCTAATGTATACAATATTCAGTGTTTTGTGCCCCAGTGAAGAAGCCTCTGGTCACTTGAGCAGCTAAATGAAAACACACAATATAGTATCACAGAGATAAATGAAACTTTCTGGATTCACTGTATCCCATTCCTCCATTCCACCAACCCCTCCCCCTTGCTCCTGGTCAGTCTCAGACGCAATCGACTGGACCTGTCTGGTCAGCTCATGGGCATGAGCTCTGTCCAACCCTTGGTCTTTACATACAACAGCAAAGACAAACACAATCAATTGTTCAGTACTGACTCTTATTTGGCTTCTGTGCTTTTCATATTATTTCTCTATTGTTGTTTTTTTTCTACTCTCCTCTTGCAAGCAGAGAGGAGAAACTGAGAAATATATGAGACCTGAGGATTTGATATTGGTCTGGCTTGTTAAATTGGCCTTGACGGCAGAGTAAATATATGTATTGCCTTCAAAACTGTCCTTACTGCAGACCTACTAAAGAGCCCTATGGGTTGCTATAACAGCTTGGAAGATAATATTCTGTTTGTTTGTTTATTTATTTATTTGAATCAGTGGTCTTCTTTAGCTCAGTTGGTAGAGAATGGCACTTGCTACATCAGGATAGTGTGTTCAACTCCCATGGACCACCCATACTTAAAATGTACACTACAGTTCAAAAGTTTGGGGTCATTTAGAAATGTCCATGTTTTTGAAAGAAAAGCACATTTTTTGTCCATTAAAATAACATAAAATTGATCAGAAATACCGTGTAGACATCGTTAATGTTGTCAATGACTATTGCAGCTGGAAACTGTTGATTTTCAATGGAATATCTACATAGGTGTACAGAGGCACATTATCAGCAACCATCACTCCTGTGTCCCAATGGCACGTTGTGTTAGCTAATTCAAGTTTATTATTTTGAAAGGCTAATTGATCATTTGAAAACACTTTTGCAGTTACGTATGTTAGCACAGCTGAAAACTCTTGTTCTGATTAAAGAAGCAATTAAACTGTCCTTCTTTAGACTAGTTGAGTATCTGGAGCATCAATATTTGTGGGTTCGATTACAGGCTAAAACTGTCTAGAAACAAAGACCTTTCTTCTGAAACTCGTCAGTCTATTGTTCTGAGAAATGAAGGCTATTCCATGCGAGAAATTGGCAAGAAACTGAAGATCTCGTACAACGCTCGTACAACGCTGTCTACTACTCCCCTCACAGAACTGGCTATAACCAGACTAGGAAGAGGAGTGGGAGGCCCTGATGCACAACTGAGCAAGAGGACAAGTACATTAGTGTGTCTAGTTTGAGAAACAGATGCCTCACAAGTCCTCAACTGGCTGCTTCATTAAATAGTGCCCGCAAAACACCAGTCTCAATGTCAACAGTGAAGAGGCGACTCCGGGATGCTGGCCTACTAGGCAGAGTTCCTCTGACCAGTGTCTGTGTTCTTTTGCCTTTCTTAATCTTTTATTTTTATTGGCCAGTCTGAGTTATGGCTTTTGCTTTGCAACTCTGCCTAGAAGGCCAGCATCCCGGAGTTTCCTCTTCACTGTTGACGTTGAGACTGGTGTTTTTTATTTAAAAAATTGTTTTATATATTACCCCTTTTTATCCCCAATTTTGTGGTATCCAATTGGTAGTTACAGTCTTGTCTCATCGCTGCAGCTCCTGTATGGACTCAGCTCCTGTACGGACTCAGTCTTGTCTCATCGCTTCAGCTCCTGTACGGACCCGTGCGTCCTTCGAAACACAACCCAACTAAACCACACTGCTTCTTGACACAATGCCCACTTAACCTGGAAACTAGTCACATTAATGTGTCGGAAGAAACACCGTACATCTGGCGACCGTGTCAGCGTGCACTGAGCCCGGCCCACCGAAGGAGTCGCTAGGGCGCAATGGGACAAGGACATCCCTGCCGGCCAAACCCTCCCCTAACCCAGACGATGCTGGGCCAATTGCACGCCGCCCCATGGGTTTCCCGGTCGCGGCCGGCTGCGACAGAACCTGGACTCGAAACAGAATCTCTAGTAGCACAGCTAGCACTGCAATGCAGTGCCTCAGACCACTGCAGCACTCGGGAGACCTGAGACTGGTGTTTCGCAGGTCCTATTTAATGAAGCTGCCAGTTGAGGACATGTGAGACGTCTATTTCTCAAACTAGACACTCTAATGTACTTGTCCTCTTACTCAGTTGTGCACCGGGGCTTCCCACTCCTCTTTCTATTCTGGTTAGAGCCAGTTTGCTTTGTTCTGTTAAGGGAGTAGTACACAGCGTTGTATGAGATCTTCAGTTTCTTGACAATTTCTCGCATGGAATAGCCTTCATTTCTCAGAACAAGAATAGACTGATGAGTTTCTGTAACAGTCGTCGGTGGAAGAAGGTGAGGACCAAAGTGCAGCGTGGTACTTGTTCATGTTATTTATTTAAACTGAACAACATCTAACAAAGAAACAAAAACACAACCGAAACAGCTCCGTCAGGTGGAACACACACTAAACAGAAAGTATAATCACCCACAACTCAAAGGTGAAAACAGGCTGCCTAAGTATGGTTCTCAATCAGGGACAACGATTGACAGCTGCCTCTGATTGAGAACCATACCAGGCCAAACACAGAAATACCAAATCATAGAAAAAAAGAACAGAGACTGCCCACCCAACTCACGCCCTGACCATACTAAAACAAATACATCACAAAGGAACTATGGTCAGAATGTGACAGTACCCCTCCCCCCCAAAGGTGCAGACTCCGGCCGCAAAACCTGAACCTATAGGGGAGGGTCTGGGAGGGCATCTGTCCGCAGTGGCGGCTCTGGCGCGGGACGTGGACCCCACTCCACCATTGTCTTTGTCTGCCTCTTAACCCGTCTCCATGGCGCCTTTCGAGCGGCGACCCTCGCTGCCAACCTCGGACTGGGGACCCTAGCAACAGGTCCCGAATGGACGGGAGATTCCGGCAGCACCGGACAGGCGGGAGACTCCGGCAGCACCGGAGTGAAGGGCGATTCCGGCAGCGCCGGAGTGATGGGTGATTCCGGCAGCTTCGGAGTAACGGACGGCTCTGGCAGCTCCTGACTGGCGGGCGGCTCTGGCAGCTCCTGACTGGCGTGCGGCTCTGGCAGCTCCTGACTGGCGGGCGACTCTGGCAGCTCGGGACAGACGGGCGACTCTGGCAGCTCAGGACAGACGGGCGACTCTGGCAGCTCAGGACTGACGGGCGACTCTGGCAGCTCAGGTCAGACGGGAGACTCTGGCAGCTCTGGACAGACGGGAGACTCTGGCAGCTCTGGACAGACGGGAGACTCTGGCAGCTCTGGACAGACGGGAGACTCTGGCAGCTCAGGACGGGAGGCTCTGGCAGCTCAGGACAGACGGGAGACTCTGGCAGCGCTGGATAGGCGGGAGCACCTGTAGGGAGGAGACGGAGAGACAACCTGGTGCGGGGGGCTGCCACCAGAGGCCTGGTGCGTGGAGGAGGCACCGGATAGGCCGGACCGTGGAGGCACACTGGAGGTCTCGAGCACCGAGCCTGCACAACCCTACCTGGCTGGATACTCCCCGTAGCCAAGGGTGAAAACAGGCTGCCTAAGTATGGTTCTCAATCAGGGACAACGATTGACAGCTGCCTCTGATTGAGAACCATACCAGGCCAAACACAGAAATACCAAATCATAGAAAAAAGAACAGAGACTGCCCACCAAACTCAAGCCCTGACCATACTAAAACAAAGACATCACAAAGGAACTAAGGTCAGAATGTGACAGTTTCAGAAGAAAGGTCTTTGTTTCTGGCCATTTTGAGCCTGTAATCGAACCCACAAATGTTGATGCACCAGGTACTAAACTGGTCTAAAGAAGGCCAGTTTTATTGCTTCTTTAATCAGAACAACAGTTTCAACTGTGCTAACATAATTGCAAAGGTGTTTTCTAATGATCAATTAGCCTTTTAAAATGATAAACTAGCTAACGCAACATGCCATTTGAACACAGGAGTGAGGATTGCTGATAATGGGCCTCTGTACGCCGATGTAGATACTCCATTAAAAATCAGTCATTTCCAGCTGCAATAGTCATTTACAACATTAACAATGTCATCACTGTATTTCTGATCAATTTGATGTTATTTTAATGGTCAAAAATGTGCTTTTCTTTCAAAAACATGGACATTTCTAAGTAACCCCAAACTTTTGAATAAAAGCGTCTGCTAAATGGCATATATTAGAATTGTTGGAAAAGGACCCCGTAAGTAAGCATTTCGCTGTTAGTCCATACCTGTTGCATGTGACAAATAACATTTGATTTCATATTACCTAACAAGATCAGTTGGTCACACAAGATGCGTAAGTACTACAAAGACTATTGTGTAGGGTATATAATTACATAGACTATGTGTAGGGTATATAATTACATAGACTATGTGTAGAGTATATAATTACATAGACTATGTGTAGGGTATATAATTACATAGACTATGTGTAGGGTATATAATTACATAGACTATTGTGTAGGGTATATAATTACATCGACTATGTGTAGGGTATATAATTACATAGACTATTGTGTAGGGTATATAATTACATCGACTATATGTAGGGTATATAATTACATAGACTATGTGTAGGGTATATAATTACATATACTATTGTGTAGGGTATATAATTACATCGACTATGTGTAGGGTATATAATTACATCGACTATGTGTAGGGTATATAATTACATCGACTATGTGTAGGGTATATAATTACATAGACTATGTGTAGGGTATATAATTACATATACTATTGTGTAGGGTATATAATTACATAGACTATGTGTAGGGTATATAATTACATATACTATTGTGTAGGGTATATAATTACATATACTATTGTGTAGGGTATATAATTACATAGACTATTGTGCAGGGTATATAATTACATAGACTATGTGTAGGGTATATAATTACATAGACTATGTGTAGGGTATATAATTACATAGACTATGTGTAGGGTATATAATTACATCGACTATTGTGTAGGGTATATAATTACATCGACTATGTGTAGGGTATATAATTACATAGACTATGTGTAGGGTATATAATTACATAGACTATGTGTAGGGTATATAATTACATAGACTATGTGTAGGGTATATAATTACAATTACATAGGGTACTATGTGTAGGGTATATAATTACATAGACTATGTGTAGGGTATATAATTACATAGACTATGTGTAGGGTATATAATTACATCGACTATAGGGTATATAATTACATAGACTATGTGTAGGGTATATAATTACAGACGACTATGTGTAGGGTATATAATTACATAGACTATGTGTAGGGTATATAATTACATATAATTACATAGACTATGTGTGTATATAATTACATAGACTATGTGTAGGGTATATAATTACATAGACTATGTGTAGGGTATATAATTACATAGACTATGTGTAGGGTATATAATTACATAGACTATTGTGCAGGGTATATAATTACATAGACTATGTGTAGGGTATATAATTACATAGACTATGTGTAGGGTATATAATTACATCGACTATGTGTAGGGTATATAATTACATCGACTATGTGTAGGGTATATAATTACATAGACTATGTGTAGGGTATATAATTACATAGACTATGTGTAGGGTATATAATTACATAGACTATGTGTAGGGTATATAATTACATAGACTATGTGTAGGGTATATAATTACATAGACTATGTGTAGGGTATATAATTAATTACATAGATATAATTGTAGTATGTGGGTATATAATTACATAGACTATGTGTAGGGTATATAATTACATAGACTATGTGTAGGGTAGGGTATATAATTACATAGACTATGTGTAGGGTATATAATTACATAGACTATGTGTAGGGTATATAATTACATAGACTATGTGTAGGGTATATAATTACATAGACTATGTGTAGGGTATATAATTACATAGACTATGTGTAGGGTATATATATAATTACATCGAGACTATGTGTAGGGTATATAATTACATAGACTATGTGTAGGGTAGACTATAATTACATAGACTATGTGTAGGGTATATAATTACATAGACTATGTGTAGGGTATATAATTACATAGACTATGTGTAGGGTATATAATTACATAGACTATGTGTAGGGTATATAATTACATAGACTATGTGTAGGGTATATAATTACATAGACTATGTGTAGGGTATATAATTACATAGACTATGTGTAGGGGACTATGTGTAGGGTATATAATTACATAGACTATGTGTAGGGTATATAATTACATAGACTATGTGTAGGGTATATAATTACATAGACTATGTGTAGGGTATATAATTACATGTGTAGGGTATATAATTACATAGACTATGTGTAGGGTATATAATTACATAGACTATGTGTAGGGTATATAATTACATCGACTATGTGTAGGGTATATATACATAGACTATGTGTAGGGTACTACTATTGTGTAGGGTACATAATTACATAGACTATTGTGTAGGGTATATAATTACATAGACTATGTGTAGGGTATATAATTACATAGACTATGTGTAGGGTATATAATTACATATACTATTGTGTAGGGTATATAATTACATAGACTATTGTGTAGGGTATATAATTACATATACTATTGTGTAGGGTATATAATTACATAGACTATTTTGCACGCCCAATTTTTCAGTTTTTGATTTGTTAAAAAAGTTTGAAATATCCAATAAATGTCGTTCCACTTCGTGATTGTGTCCCACTTGTTGTTGATTCTTCACAAAAAAAATACAGTTTTATATCTTTATGTTTGAAGCCTGAAATGTGGCAAAAGGTCGCAAAGTTCAAGGGGGCCGAATACTTTCGCAAGGCACTGTACATAGACTATGTGTAGGGTATATAATTACATATACTATTGTGTAGAGTATATAATTACATAGACTATTGTGTAGGGTATATAATTACATAGACTATTGTGTAGGGTATATAATTACATAGACTATGTGTAGGGTATATAATTACATATACTATTGTGTAGGGTATATAATTACATATACTATTGTGTAGGGTATATAATTACATAGACTATTGTGTAGGGTATATAATTACATAGACTATTGTGTAGGGTATATAATTACATATACTATTGTGTAGGGTATATAATTACATATACTATTGTGTAGGGTATATAATTACATAGACTATGTGTAGGGTATATAATTACATCGACTATGTGTAGGGTATATAATTACATAGACTATGTGTAGGGTATATAATTACATATACTATTGTGTAGGGTATATAATTACATATACTATTGTGTAGGGTATATAATTACATAGACTATTGTGTAGGGTATATAATTACATAGACTATGCGTAAGGTATATTATTACATCGACTATGTGTAGGGTATATAATTACATATACTATTGTGTACGGTATATAATTACATAGACTATTGTGTAGGGTATATAATTACATATACTATTGTGTAGGGTATATAATTACATAGACTATTTTGCACGCCCAATTTTTCAGTTTTTGATTTGTTAAAAAAGTTTGAAATATCCAATAAATGTCGTTCCACTTCGTGATTGTGTCCCACTTGTTGTTGATTCTTCACAAAAAAATACAGTTTTATATCTTTATGTTTGAAGCCTGAAATGTGGCAAAAGGTCGCAAAGTTCAAGGGGGGCGAATACTTTTGCAAGGCACTGTACATAGACTATGTGTAGGGTATATAATTACATATACTATTGTGTAGGGTATATAATTACATAGACTATTGTGTAGGGTATATAATTACATAGACTATTGTGTAGGGTATATAATTACAAAGACTATTGTGTGGGGTATATAATTACATAGACTATGTGTAGGGTATATAATTACATCGACTATGTTTAGGGTATATAATTACATCGACTATGTGTAGGATATATAATTACATAGACTATGTGTAGGGTATATAATTACATAGACTATGTGTAGGGTATATAATTACATAGACTATGTGTAGGGTATATAATTACATAAACTATGTGTAGGGTATATAATTACATAGACTATGTGTAGGGTATATAATTACATAAACTATGTGTAGGGTATATAATTACATATACTATGTGTAGGGTATATAATTACATAGACTATGTGTAGGGTATATAATTACATAGACTATGTGTATTCTTCTGCTTTATTAAATCACACACAAGACATTGCTCCATAATGGTACTGTATGTTCATGCTCTACTGTAGTTTCAACAAGATAGAAGAGACTATAATTCCCTTTAGCACATTGTATTCCACTAGATGGCGTTATGTCACTGACTATTCACAGTTCTTGCAGCCTTATAGCCCTCTTATAGCATAAATGCCATTTGAAAGATCAGTCTAAAACAATGTCAACAACTTACTGCCTTAAATTCATATGGGTCAGTATGTATGGTAAGAATCAACTGCTAGTGTACTTGACTCATTGATAAAACGTTGCAGAAACAGGGAGGACCAATCAAGACACTCTTTAAATACCATTATGTATATGACATGTTCAGATGAACATATTCCACCCATGCAATTGAGCAAACAATACATTTAGTTTCATCTCACCTACTTTTAAGACAATTTTTTACAGGGAACATTTTAAGATGTTTCTAGTGCTAACAATTAATAAATAGGACTGTGACCTCTTTTTGTTGTTGTTTGACAATCAACATAAATGGTCACTATATCAGTGAAGATAAAGCAGATACTGAAGTCCTCAAAATATTTTTGTTTTAATTTTGAATTAACGGCACCCGAAAAAGGTCAATCCATCCCCTGGCCTATTGGAATCCTTCTGTTATAACAACAGATAAGAAAAAAAGAGGGGTTAAATTGCACTTGGATCTTTTCTTCCTACCGCCATGACCTCACTCTGGGGAAATGGTGGAGATTGTGTGTACCCTGACTCTCAATAATGCTAGACAATGAAGTATTGGCTCGTAACATGCCACAATATAGGACAAGCATAAAGGGCTTAGTAGTTAATAAAGTAGAAAGTCTTCAAATCCATGTCAAAAGATCAGGGGGCCACAGGGACCTTTCATAACACTTATATGTGCAGGTTCAATTGCAGTGAAATGGTTACACTTCCACATTGAACTGGTCCACCCTGACGAGTTCATGTACACCATAGACTTCCAGACCACATTTCTGACAGCATTTCAGGGCACAAGCACTCATTTTGAATGGTTCTTTATTGAAGAAATGGAGCTTGATAAACCTGTGGCTTATCAGATGGTGTTTGTACTTAGTGTTGTACTCTGTCATTACTGTAATGTGTTTGGCAGCATACTGTAGCTACATGCTTTTCTGATGCTAATATATTTTTAAATGTTGCATAAAGTGCAATAAGTTGCACTGTTATTTTGTCACCAATTTACTTGAATAAATCATTTAAACAACACCAGTGTAAATGATGTCACAAATGTTACACAATGCTAATAATGTTGCTAATTGAATTAAGTAGCTTAAGGAGCACAAACACAGTCTGTCTCGGTAATTAAGTACAGTTTCTCCATCTGCGTTTCACAAACGAAGTCTCTCTTTCTCTCTGGTGAACGTATCCTTTACTCGAACACAGACACTCCTCCAGCATTTCCACCCACTTTGTGAGTCTTTGATCCACATTATTCCAGTTAAAGTTACACCCATGTGCTGCAAGCTGAAACTTTCCTCATTGTTGCTCAGGGAAACCTTATACCCGTGGCGCCTTCTTGCTTTTGTCCTTCCCTTTAGTGACAGAACTCTCTTATGGTGCGGGACAAAAGACTACTCACGACACCATTTTATGATCTCTGTGATGAAACCGTTTCTTCCTTCTTTCATGTTACCTAAATGTGTCCCTTTAATCCAAGATGTAATGTCACAGCAACAGCATTCACATTCTTTGTATTGTGACATGAATTTTGAAAGCGGCATACGTTGAGCTGAAACAACTACAACTAACAGCCTAAGAAGTGCTTCATACAGTAGGAATATTATGATTGAAAAAGTCATCCAAAACAACCTGTCGGTATGTGTGTATGTTTGTGCGTGCGTGCGTGCTCGCATCTGTGTACGTGGTTTGCGAAAGACAGACGCACCTGATAGGAACAGATGCAAATAATAATAATAATATATATATATATTATTTTTTTTACAAAGTTCACTGGATTTTATGGGTCTATTGTGTCCTTGTGTAGCCTTGAACAGGCATTAATGCAGTCTCTGCACCTTCTTGTTAATCAATGTGGACTGTTGACAAAGCTTAACAGCACACAGATTATCTCAAGTCAAACTGTCTGATTCAAACCCCTCATTAGACACTTTGAATGTCTGCATCCAAAGTATCCGAAAACTATAGTTTAGTAAACATTCAAAGTGTCTAATGAGTGGTTTAATGGACTCACATGAATGCACTGTTTCCCTCTATGTTGCAGTTCCACTGTAAAGTTAGCTTGGTATGTTTACACAGGATCTCTGCATCTGTCTTTCATAGCCCCGTGGGCCAACTAAAATCGAGAGGAACTAAGATTATCATCCCGCTTCTCAAAGGAGCTTTTCCTTATGCACACCCTCACAGATGTCGACATTTGGTTAGACGGTGTACTGGGAGACGCAGATTAACAGAGTTTGGGCAAGTCTGTTTGTGAATTACAAGGATGGTTACTTAAGTGCAAATAGACCATAGAATGTGTAAGCCTATTTCTGTATTCTGTATCCCTGATTTTTTGCACTTTTTCAGAATTGACCAGCATGAACAAGATGCTTAAGATTGATCTCTATTATCAAATTGAAAGGACACTCTTAGTCAGATTGATAGGCTTTCATATGGAATAACAGATGGTGAGAATATGTCATAATGCTATAACATCCAACAGGAATGAATCCATCCCACTGTTGGAGTCAGCTTGTTTAAGAATTGGCATAATATCTATGCAAATTCAAAGAAACAAACAAATAAGCTAGTGAGTACAGTATGTATTTGGGGCAAATATTGACCACCTATAGATTTTGTTGATGTACATCACATTCAAATCAAAGTTTATTGATCACGTACACAGATTTGCAGGTGTCATAGCAGGTGCAGTGAAATGCTTATATTACTAGCTCCAACAGTGCAATAGAATGTCTCCAAATACAATACAAATACACAAACAATCTAAAATCTAAACAAGAAATCAAGAAATGGCAGAATGAGTCCAATTAGCAACCCAGACTAGATAAATTAGAGTTATCATCCAGAAATACAGTGGATATATATATACATACCAATATATATATATATATGTACAGTACCAGTCAAATGTTTTGGCACACTTATTCATTCCAGGGTTTTTATTTATGTTGACTATTTTCTACATTGTAGAATAATAGTGAAGCCATCAAAACTACGAAATAACACATATGGAATCATGTAGTAACCAAAGAAGTGTTAAACAATTCAACGTGTATTTTATATTTGAGATTCTTCAAAGTAGCCACTCTTTGCCTTGATGACAGCTTCGCATAATCTTGGCATTCTCTCAACCAGCTTCATGAGGTAGTCACCTGGAATGCATTTCAATTAACAGGTAATCTCCACCCGGCACAGCCAGGAGAGGACTGGCCACCCCTCAGAGCCTGATTCCTCTCTAGGTTTCTTCCTAGGTTCGTGCCTTTCTAGGGAGTTTTTCCAAGCTACCGTGCTTCTACATCTGCATTACATGCTGTTTGGGGTTTTAGGCTGGGTTTCTGTATAGTGCTTTGTGACATTATACATTTCATTGATTGATTGTTAAAAGTTCATTTGTGGAATTTCTTTCCTTCTTATTGTGTTTGAGACAATCCGTTGTGTTGTGACAAGGTAGGGGTGGTATACAGAAGAAAGCCCTATTTGGTAAAAGACCAAGTCCATATTATGGCAAGAACAGCTCAAATAAGCAAAGAGAAATGACAGTCCATCATGACTTTAAGACATGAAGGTCAGTCAATATGGAACATTTCAAGAACTTTGAAAGTTTCTTCAAGTGCAGTTGCAAAAACGATCAAGCGCTATGATGAAACTGGCTCTCATGAGGACCGCCACAGGATAGGAAGACCCAGAGTTATCTCTGCTGAAGAGGATAAATTCATTAGCATTACCAGCCTCAGAAATTTCAGGCCAAATAAATGCTTCACAGAGTTCAAGTAACAGACACATCTCAACATTAATTGTTCAGAGGAGACTGTGTGAATCAGGCCTTCATGGTCAAATTGCTGTAAAGAAATCAATAATAAAGAACACCAATAATAAGAAGAGACTTGCTTGGGCCAAGAAACACGAGCAATGGACATTAGACTGGTGGAAATCTGTCCTAACCACCATGTCTTTGTGAGACGCAGAGTAGGTGAACGAATGATCTCTGCATGTGTGGTTCCCACCGTGAAGCTACGAGGAGGAAGTGTGATGGTGTTGGGGTGCTTTGCTAGTGACACTGTCTATGATTTATTTAGAATTCAAGGCACACTTAACCAGCATGGCTACCACAGCATTTTGCAATGATACGCCATCCAATCTGGTTTGCGCTTCGTGGGACTATCATTAATTTTTCAACAGGACAATGACCCAACACACCTCAAATCCAAATCAAATCAAATGTTATTTGTCACATACACATGGTTAGCAGATGTTAATGCGAGTGTAGCGAAATGCTTGTGCTTCTAGTTCCGACAATGCAGTAATAACCAACAAGTAATCTAACTAACAATTCCAAAACTACTGTCTTATACACAGTGTAAGGGGATAAAGAATATGTACATAAAGATATATGAATGAGTGATGGTACAGAGCAGCATAGGCAAGATACAGTAGATGGTATCGAGTACAGTATATACATATGAGATGAGTATGTAAACAAAGTGGCATAGTTAAAGTGGCTAGTGATATATGTATTACATAAGGATGCAGTCGATGATATAGGGTACAGTATATATGTATGCATATGAGATGAATAATGTAGGGTAAGTAACATTATATAAGGTAGCATTGTTTAAAGTGGCTAGTGATATATTTACATCATTTCCCATCAATTCCCATTATTAAAGTGGCTGGAGTTGAGTCAGTGTCAGTGTCATAGTCTCCAGGCTATGTAAGGGCTCCCGAATAGCGCAGCAATCTAAGGCACTGCATCTCAGTGCAAACGGCGTCACTACAGTCCCCTGTTCGAATCCAGGCTGTATCACATCCAGCTGTGATTGGGAGTCCCATATGGCGGCGCACAATTGGTCCAGGTTTGGCCGGGGTAGGCCATCATTGTAAACAAGATTTTTTTCTTAACTCACTTGCCTAGTTAAATAAAGGTTAAATAAAGAACAAATACAAATTTAAAAAGTGCTTTTTGACCAAGAAGAAGAGTGATGGAATGCTGCATCATATGACCTCGACAATCACCCGACCTATTCCAAATTGTGATGGTTTGGGATGAGTTGCACCACAGAGTGAAGGAAAAGCAACCAACAAGTTCTCAGCATGTATGGGAAATCCTTCAAGACAGTTTGAAAAGCATTCCAGTTGTAGCAGGTTGAGAGAATACCAAGAGTGTGCAGAGCTGTCATCAAGGCAAAGGCTGGCTACTTTTAATAATAATTTCATAGTTTTGATGTCTTCACTATTATTCTACAAAATAGAAAATAGTACAAATAAAGTAAAACCCTTGAATGAGTAGGTGTTTCCAAACTTTTGACTGGTGCTGTATATGTGATGTGTATAGACAGTATATACAGTGCCTTCAGAAAGTATTCACACCCCTAGACTTTTGTTGCATTACAGCCTGATATTAACATTGATTACATTTAGATATTTTTGGGGTCACTGACCTACACACAATACCTCATAATGTCAAATTGGAATGATGTTTTCACATTTTTTACAAATTAATAAAACATGAAAAGGTGAAATGTCTTGTGTCAATAAGTATTCAACCCCATTGTTATGGCAAGCCTAACTAACAAATGTGCTTTACAAGTCACATAACAAGGTGCATGGACTGACTCTGTGCAATAATAGTGCTTAACATAATTTTGAATGACTACCTCATCTCTACACCACACATAAAAAATAATCTGTAAGATTCAACCACAAAGACCAGGTAGGTTTTCCAATTCCTCGCAAAGAAGGGCACCTATTGGTAGATACCAATAAAAAAAGCTGGCATTGAAAATTGCTTTGAGCATGGTGAAGTTAATAATTACAGTTTGGATGGTTTATTAATACACTCATTACTACACAGATACAGGCATCCTTCCTAACCCAGTTGCCAGAGAGGAAGGGAAACACTCAGGGATTTCACCATCAGGCCAATGGTGACTATAAAACAGTTAGAAGGTTTAATGTCTGTGATAGGAGAAAACTGAGTATGGATCAATAACATTGTAGTTACTCCACGGTACTAACCTAAATGACAGAGTGAAAATAAGGAAACTTGTACAGAATAAAAATATTCCAAACATGCATTTTGTTTGCAACAAGGCACTAAAGTAATTATTTTAAAAAATGTGGCAAAGCAATTAACTTTTTGTCCTGAATACTAAATGTTATTTTTGGGGCAAATACAATACACATTACTGAGTATCACTCTCAATATTGTCAAGCATAGTGGTAGCTGCATCATGTTATGGGTATGCTTATAATTGTTATGGGCTGGGTAGCTTTTCAGGATAAAAAAGAAACGGACTGGAGCTAAGCACAGGAAAATCCTAGAGGAAAACCTGGTTCAGTCTGCTTTTCACCAGACACAGTGAGATGAATTCATGTTTCAGCAGGACAATAACTTAAAACACAAGGCCAAATCTACACTGGAGTTGCTTACCAAGAATCCAGTGGTGTTCATGAGTGGCCGAGTTACATTTTTTACTTAAATATACTTGAAAATATATGGCAAGACCTGAAAATGGATGTCTAGCAATGATGAACAACCAATTGACAGCGCTTAAAGAATTTTGAAAACAATCATGGGAAAATGTTGCACAATCCAGGTGTTAAAAGCTCTTAGAGCAGAGGTTCTCAATCCTGGTCCTGAGGACCCAAAGGGTGCACATTTTTGTTTTTGCCCTAGCACTACACACCTGATTCAAATCATCAAAGCCTTTTGATGAGCTGATAATTTGAATCAGCTGTGTAGTGCTGGGGCAAAAATAAAAATGTGCACCGCATTGGGCCCCCGGGACCAGGATTGAGAACCAGTGTCTTAGAGACTTACACAGGAAGACTCTGCAAAGTATTGACTCATGGGTGTGAATGCTTATGTAAATTATATATCTCTGTATTTGATTTTCAATACATTTGCAACAATTTCTAAAAACATGTTTTCACTATGTCATTATGGGGTATTGTGTGTAGATGGTAGATTTAAAAAAAAATGTAATCCATTTTTAATTCAGTCTGTAACACAACAAAATGTGGGGTATGCAGGCACTGTAATTTGAAGGCACTGTAATATGGGAAAAAATTGTATGGACAGTAGTTGGCACATTAGGATGAGCTATGTTGAGAAAACAGTATATGCATACACAGTGAGTAAACAATAGTATATAAACAGAATGTGAGGTGGCCAGTGTTCAATGACTATATACACGGGGTATGAAGTATTCTTCCCAGAGAGCTCCTGAATGTTTTCCTTCTCTTCCCACTTCCCTCTGCTGCTGCTGCTACTGCTGCTGCTGCTACTGCTGCTACTGCTGCTGCATGCCGTGGAAAGTAGGCCAAGTGAGCACCAGGGCGTTGCTTTTTTAAGATGATCAGTTTGTCAGTGTGTGTTTGTGTGTGTGCTCAGGATGGCTATTCATGTGGCTTGACTCTGTAGAACAAAGAGCAGCATTATACAATTTGCACCACATCCAATAGCAAGGGGAAAGGATAGGTCGGAAAATAGGGACTGAGCTCTTACACATAGATTGAAAAAAACGGGCTTGTGTTGTAATTTCATTTACCTCCAACGTTTTACCCCTTTGTTGCAGCAAAAATGGTTCCTAGCCAGTAACACTCATCTGCACTCTGCAGGAGAATCCTGAAGGTGGGATTATTTTTAGTTTTGCTGTGCTGTTTTCACCTTGACCACGTCTCTGTCTTCTGACATTATCATTATCATTCCTGGTCATAAAAACACTTCCATTTCAGCTTTCATTTGAGCTTTCTTGCGCTGTAGGTGTTTATCATTTGAGCTGTTTTGAATTGTATTATGGCTCTGATAAGGGTGAGACCTTTCCATTGTGTGTCTTTGTGTTTTTCTATTAAATCTTTATTCAATTAAAGTTAATCTCACCATTTAACAAAAAGGTACAATCACAGAATTGAGTATCATGTGCGAAACAAACAGCTATCGATTGAATGGTGCAACCATGGTTGAGTATGAAAGACAAAGTGAATGCACCAATATAACAGAAGCTTCGATGTAGATTTAAGAAAACATCTAGGATTAATGGTTGAAGTTCTCATACGATTTTATTATTTCCCCCGATTGAATTATTCTAACAAGATGGCCATGACTATTAACTAACTGAAGATCAACCTGTGGATATCAGCTGAAGAACATTTGACTTCTAGCGAGCCATACTGTCACATCCTCTGCACACTCAGTACATTTCAAGTATGGTTACTTTTTCCAAATGGAAATGACTGTAAGTGTTGTTCGGGTCTGTGTATGTCTGTGGTGATAAGTGGTCTGGTGATACAGAGTACCCGAATAGCCTCCTGTTATGACCGTTCATAGAGTGCCTTGTGAATCTTCTCTGAAAACTGAACTCTAAATTCCTTCCTAAAATCTTTGAGAATTTTGCAGACTCCTGTAGGTGGGGCAATATCACCATAGAACAGCTAGTCAATCAAGTGGCTCAATGAGCAAAACAAGGATATCTAGATTCTAAGAGGGAACCCTACCCAAAACATGGCAGCATATCTTTGGCAAAAGGACTGTAAATGCGTTGTTGGCATGTACTGTATGTCTGAGTTCTCGATTGGCAATGGAAGTTATTATTTGAGTATGAGTTTTTCATTGTTTATTGCAGATGAGTAAAAACAGGTTTGAATTTGCCTAGTACCTATACCATCTACACTATTGTTCATAAATAAATCGAAATAACTGAAAGGACAACTTTGTTGTGTGACAATTTCAGATGTAGGGCCTACGCCTAATTCTAGTGATGGGAATTTTTCAAAATGGGATTTTAGAGCGGTGTAAATAGGGAATGGTCATGCTGTTTTTTGGGGCTCAATTTCCATGGCATATTTTAGATGTTAATAGCCCTGAAGTGGTCTCGGTTTCTTATTTAATTTCTCTCGCCTTTTTAAAATGTGAATCGCCCGCAGACTGCGCCGCGAGGCTCTAAACCGCACAGCAACTCTCTCATCATTTCCAGCAGAATGGAAATGCAAATTGTGCACGCGGCGAATGACAGAACTCACCATTTCACATAATTAACAAGACCACTCTCAACTAAAGTTGGTGAGAAAGAAAGATGTGACCTCGCTGTGTCAATGTGTCAAAATGCAACATATAATAATAATAATAATAATAATACTAATAATAATAATAATAATACATTTTACACTCAAATAGTCTCAATACATTTTTCAGATTTGAGATTCAATCGAACTGGCAGTGCACATTTTACGAAGTTTTATAAAACCCATGTTTTTGAGTGACAAAATAAAATTGTCATATGTTTTTGGGTGTTGTGTTGAAATAGACTCCTCTTATAGATGCCTCAATTTTCTGTACTAAACAGGTGTGTACGAACAATAATTTGTAGGCCTATTCAAAGAAAGACAAACTATTACAATGAATTTAATCGAATCCATTCTCCTTTGCATAAAATTGTCCGGGACGATTCAAACTCTGCTCATTCTGTTGGCGTGAAAAATGAATATTCGATTAATTGCATCACTGAGGAGAACAGCTGCCCCCAATCGACACATGATCTCCACTGTAACCAACGAGGGGCGCTGTCTATTAACTCTGTCCTATGTTGCATCTCCCAGTCTTCCGATATCTTCATCTAATTTCTCTCTAAAATGCAGAACATTTTGTTAGGTTAAACTAATACAAAAATATGGGGAACGTGCTCAGAATTTGGTTTCCAGATGTCTGAAATGTGGGCCTAAATGTAGGCCATATGTGTTTTCGTTATGCCATTCAATGCATATTTTCTTATGAATTATTATTTAATTGTCAATCATAATATAGTACTTATGCCCAATGTTTTTATTAGGTTATCTGTATATGTTAGGCCTACTCCTTTATGTCATATCATATTGACTTTTAAACAGATGGTCTACATGATGTCTACAATGTAAGGCAAATAATTATGCTACAAGTGACATGTCTATAAAGATTTCGTTTTCATATGTATTTAACCAATAAAGCAATGAAGGACATGCCGATGTAAATGTGAACTCCTTGCAATTTTGAAACGAATTTTCTATTTCAACTTTATAAACATAAAATTATTCAGTAAAATAAAAGAGCATATTATGCACATGTTTTATCGGTTAGTCTATATTTCTATTTCTAAACTAATTCATAGGTGCGATGTTTATTGGGCCTATATTTGACACTTTAGACTGCTTTAACACAAACTAATGCATGGATTTTGTACATGTGTATTAAATGCATTTGTTACAATAAAAATGCTGAAAGTTCACAAAGGTATCCTTTAATCAATCAAGTTAAAACATGATGGCTAATCAATGCATGTGATTATAATAGTTGTCCTAAAGTCCATGCCGTCCAGGACAGCTGGGCAGTGGCCGTCTGACTTTGTCTTGACATCTGGGAAGCCCGCTGGCCTGTGGCACGTGCATCGGCTGATGTCGCCATTTACATGTAAATTTACTGAGATCATGAGGGCCTCGCCCCGTAAATTCGTACCAAAAAAGAAGACGTCACCCTTGACACGGTCTTGGAAGTCAATGGAACAAAAGAGCCACGCGCCAATGATCTGAAGAAATTCAGCTTCATCACCATGTTAGCTTTTGGGGATTCATATCTTGGTCATCACATTGTTATAATGTGATCATTTCAATATGATCAGTAAAATAGGCCATATTCTCAATGATGTATGATGAAGATTTTTTAAGGACTCTTGTCTTCAAGAATATTGTCTCCACTTACCTTCAATGTGGTAGGCCTATATGCCACAATAAATGTTGTTCGAATATGCAGAAAATGGTTGTAGCCTGTGTGACAAGTTGATTAAGACAAATTGATTGATAGAAATAATAGAGAAATAATAAATATCAGATTCTTCATCCATAAACTTTACACATTGTTATAAAATAGGAGATCAACACAGAACATTATTTGATTTGGAACGTGTGATTGTAATATTTTCCTAATGATGGCGAGGGCATTTTTCACGATTTAATCCCACAGTGCAGATGATCCCGGAGAATGAGTCGAGACGGATTTAGGCTCCTCGCATGTGTGTGGAGCAGCTGACTGCCCCTCGCCACGTCCAGATGGCTTTTGAACACAGATTTGCATTCATTTTCCTTTAATGTCTTCTGAAATAGCGGGGCAGCTGCATTTGTTGTCAAATACGGTTTAAAGCCCCCTTTCAGGACATCATCGTTACCTACGTGACGGGTGTGGAGATCCATTTTCCCTCTCCAGTCAACAATATCAGATCTAAGAGGATTTGTCTCAAAGTCTCCTAATTTGATAATCTGATTTAAATCGCATTGGTGCGTGTAATTAGGGGTTAAGTTCTAATAAACGACTTGAAGCCATGATAAAAAAAAAAACACACAGTATGGCTAGGCCAAAGTTCTGTAAAGAAAGATAGGTTGACAATCTCAAATGAACAGACAAATTTGTCCCGTTCCGCTTCTCAGCCTGTTTTATATTTGTGTTCATGGAAGTGCCAAGTATTACAGCAAACAAACGTATTGATGGGGCATTTACCTTCATGCCTTCTAAAAATATGTGTTGTTTTGACGCACATATAAGGATATATCTTATTATACAGAGTGGCAATAAGGCAATAGATCTTGAAAAGAGGTGAAAGCAACAGATTATTATTCATTTATCTTTGGCAGCAGCCATTAACCCTCAGCACCAGATGGATAGATTGCTGAGGATATAGGCTACACCTCTTCCTCTCTCCCCCCCATTTCCCCCTTCACCTATTTGCCCTCAATAATGTGAAGGGTTTTCTGAATACAAGGCTCGGACATTGTCTCTCCCCCAATCAATCAAACCATTACACTACATATGACTTCTACTGTCATGAGATGAAAATAAAGATACCTTATGGTCCGAGTATGTTTTATACAAGGCAATCCGGATCTTCATCACATTAGAGGTCAGGGAATATAAATTAAATTAAATTACACTCATTATGCTTTCTTGATTCATATTTTTTGGAACACACGTAAATGACTGGTGGTCAATTTCCAAAAAAAGCTAAAAACTTTTTCTCTGCATGGGAGTGAATGACAACCCGAGGCTTTGTTAGTATTTTAATATCTGCATATCAGTGAAATACACTCAGTTTACGGATTAGACCTTATTCCTATCGAGATTCTTAGAGATTCTTTGATTAAACAATATAGGCTAAATGTGAGATTAAACAAAGATAAGACAATCATTTTAACATATTATTTTCTAAAACATGATTTATATAGGCATAACGTATGCCTATTAAATGTTTTTTTGTTAGCATAGCCCACATTAGTGAATTCACTGCCGGCCATATCAATCTTATGTGTCATAATACTCCCAATTAAATAACGTAATAAAACTATGAAAATGTCTAATTAGAAATCTTCTAAAAAAATATGTGCAGGCCTACCATAAGCACGCGTTCACAATAGACAAATGACCATAACAGGAATAGGTTTTTAATGTAGTGAATGAATGTTGTGTGATGGTCACACCTCGTTGAATTCATATCATTGAAGAAAAAAAATCAACTCACCACATTGCAAGAGAAAAGTAGAGCGAGTGTTCTCAGGTTGCTTCTATAGGCTAATACTCGAACAGTCGAGCGCCACTGCTTGACAGGAATCGTCAGAGCTCCATATATGGTAAAAGCCACGCCCCATGAGCGTCATTTTCTGACTGAGTCTCTCCCGTGGGTTTAGAGTTTTGGCTCCCGGGAAAGATTTCAGTCCTCGGGGAAAGAGGGCTTAGTTTTGCATGTTCCCTTCCATCCTGCAACGACGCGAAAGGCCCCTTATCCACCTCTCCTGTGTACCGGGAACACCTCCACGGTGACCAGCTTCTGCGTGTGCTTGTCTTTTGGAGAAGCAGCACCTTTCAATACCAGGAGTGGTTTATTCAAGTGTCCTGAAGGTTTTGGATGTGGTGCTTCAGGGATGTCGCTACTTTGAGAGCATCATCCACACACAAACAACAGCTATCGAATTTTTCTGTGAATAAGCACAACAAAAAGAAGGAACAATAGCCACCGAAAAAGCCTAGTCTGTTGAACAAGTCACTTTTCCAGTCTGTGGACTCCACACCAACTAAAGTAGAGTACTTTGAGAATTGTTCACATCGCTGCAACCCAGGACGGATTGAGAAGGGAGGCGAGACCTGTGGACCTGGTTTTCCCCTTGCAAGGCTCAGACGGCATTTACGACTTATCCCGTAAACCCTCAAGGATAACACGTTTGGACGTTTATTTACCGAATTTCACAGGAGGCTCTTTGCACGTAAATTGTTCTAAATGTTTGGGATTCAGGAAACTATATCGCGGGGTGGGACAACGATGAAGGAGGAACCGCTGGGTGGGTTGAATTCTGTCCGCTCATGGATGCACACAGCTGGGGTGGTGGATGCGAACACAGCCGCCCAAAGGTACGCATGCCAAATCATCTGATTTTCTCACGCATTTCTCATATCGACCCTCAATCCCCTCAATACTCTGTATCAATTACGGTCTCCCAATGTCCCCCTTCGGCTCTCCCCTCTTTCATTACATCAGATTACCCTTATTGTGACAAATCAAGAAATCTCTCGTACTCAAACGTGTTTCCACATCTCCACTGTTTTCATTAGCTCCATCATCTGTCTCCCGTGTCTGATACTTAACCGAGATGGTCTCTTGTTTTCTTCCTGCAGTGGTGTTGGCTTGGCACGGGCACATTATGAAAAGCAGCCACCTTCCAACCTCAGAAAATCCAATTTTTTCCATTTCGTCCTGGCACTGTATGACAGACAGGGTCAACCCGTGGAGATCGAAAGGACAGCTTATGTGGACTTTGTGGAGAAAGATAAAGTAAGCGCTTCATGAGAATATCGTTTATTGAATTTCATAATCTTTACTTTGAAATGAACTTGACGTACATAGAGATGGCTGTGGGTCAATAAAGCAGGTCACGTGCAATATCGATTTTTAACCCTCATTCGTCGATGATAGGAGCGTGGTTGTAAGTCTTATTTTTGACAAATTATACATTTAAAATGATGACGTATCAGCTAGATAGATAGATAGATAGATAGATAGATAGATAGATAGATAGATAGATAGATAGATAGATGCTTTATTTTCAGCTGACCATCATCTATCTCAATGTTGGTTATTTTCAGGAACCAAACAGTGAAAAAACTAACAATGGGATACACTACAAACTACAATTGTTGTACAGCAATGGTGAGTGAAACAATTATTTAGATAAATTCAATATTACCCAAAAGATAAAGCCTATAAATAATAGTAATAATAATAATAATGATGATGATGATGGTGATGATGATGATGATGATTATTATTATTTTTGTAATCATCATCACTATCATCGTTATCATCCCTATTATCATTTACAATTCATTTATTTTCTAAATCATTGTTTAAATGTCCAGGTAAAATCATTTATGATGCAGATTATAGATGTATAAATGTTCTGAGTAAAAAATATATATATATAAAAACAAATATATATATATACATATTTATATACTTTATATTAATGATTTTTTATTTTATCATCAGCATTCATGTACATCTCACACATCCCTACACCTTTGCCAAAGCTTGTTATATTCCTTCCCCAGGCGTCAGAACAGAACAGGATCTTTTCATACGGTTAATCGACTCCATGACGAAGCAGGTAAACTACCTTTACTCTTATATTCATACAGCTTGCTTACACGAGAAACATTGCTTCTTTCTATACATCACCTGCAATTGTGCAAATCTCCACAACCTGTGCAATTCATCACACATGCGTAGTATAACTTATGAGATGGGTTTTCTTTATGCAATCGTGCATTGACTGAAATGGCTTTATATATAGATTGCGTGTTGGCCTATATCCTGTTTTTGCGCGACACATAAGTAAAATGAATCAAGCATTAAGTTACCATTAATTTAGCCTACAATTGTGTACCTATGCAATATAAATTATGATTGTTGGTTTGTAATGTCGTTACTTTCTTCCGATAATGATATAATGCATTTTTTTTTGCCTATTTATTTAAAAAAATATAAGATATGATAGGCTATTGTAAAATAAAGTAGGCCTGGGCTATTTTATTGATATGGAGTTACAAGAAGTCGTGTTGTCTTGTTGAGTCCCTTATTCTAATCTGTGATTTTTAGGCATGTTGCTAAACTTGACCCATGACCCATATTAAACACATATAATGTTTGGGAAGAGTTTTTGAAAAAACACTTTCACTCGTAGAATAATTCACGAAATTAAACCCCAAATCTCATCACATGATGTTAACTAGGGAAAAAAGAAAAAGTGATTATTTTAGACTTTTCCACCATGGTGGTTGTTATTACTACTAATTTACCGAGGGTTACAGCAGATCCATTTAAATAGAGCCGTTAAAGCTTCCACCACTCCGAGGGAAAATTCCTCTGCGAATGATCCGAGTCAATGACGCAGAACAAGCAGTTTATGGATTTCTCTGTTTCTGCAGCTGCAAATATCGACATAAATCAAACCAGTATATATAATCGCCCGGTGCTCATCAAACAAAAAACAAAGCCGTCAAAAAGTCAAGTGGGGTTCCATCCCAGAAAGAATAGGACGTCAACATTTCGGAGTGTAATTGTGTCTTTTTTCTCCTTATCATAGGCCACACATTCAAACTGTCTTCAATTGAATATAGAAGTGCCGTATAACATGCGTCTTTGCGCTAGGTAGGCTAGTTCAATAAAGGGGAGCAAAGCGACTCTTCAGAATAGAGGGAGGGAGGAACCGAGGGAGGGAGAGCGGCACAACTGATAGCTGCACACCATCTGTTTCAGCCAATGCTCAAAAATTACTCAACCGCACCGCCAGACACCGCTTTTTATCCACAGAAAGATCATTGTTAGCAGCTCAAAAATAAACAACAGATTGCCCATTAACACTTTCCCCCAAATATCTGCAGATTATAACCATATTGATGACACGTCATTGGATCGTCCCTTATGAAAAACTCCCCCTAAAAAGTATTCTTAATATAATGTTATAACAACAAAATATATACGTTGTTATATTATAATATTATACTTATTATTATACTTATACTTATACTTATTATTATTATTATTATTATTATTATTATTATTATCATCATCATCATCATTATCACCATCATCATCATCTGTTATTATCATTGGACCAACATTGTAACATGTTATTAATTTCGTAGGCTTAGGTCTACATCATGACACTATTTAAAATGTATCACAGTGTTAGTTTTGCAGCAGTGACGACATATTGCTTTTTCACCAATAACAACAGTAGTTTAATTTTTGGAGGCACTTGTTTTTGACTATTCGGTTTTAAATGCCGTTTACATTTAGGTTACTGTAAAGATGATTATATACAATTGCTCATTATATGTATTTAATATAGCCTACATATTCGTGTCTTTATTTTTCCCAAAGGCGATTATATACGAGGGTCAAGACAAAAACCCTGAAATGTGCAGAGTTCTTCTTACGCACGAAATTATGTGCAGGTAAGTTTTTTTCTCTCTCCACCAACTCATCGTTGTTAAAGAAGTATACAGTGCATTTCTTTATTTTCTTCCCACACTTGTTTATCATATTGCCATATGCGGAGAAGGCCTACAAGTATTGGAGTACAAACAGACTGGTACCCAGGGTAGTTGTAGCCTACAGGGTCTCTTGTTGAATATATGAATATTAGTCTGATGCCAGTGAGTCTGCGCCTCAAAACATGGAGTCAGGCCTTGGTTGATCCCACCTGTCATTGGTGATCAGCGAACTTTTTAGCGTCAGTTAACAACGTAAAAATCTCAATCTCTCATGTTTTGCTGCTATTCAGTGGTGTCGTTGATAATAAAAGGAACACCGTTTTATGTTGTTTATTGTTGCGCTCATTGTGAGATTTGTGAGAATTGAATTCGGATACTGTCGGTTTAACCTTTCTTTTGTTGTACTGTCGCATTGTTCAAGTTGTTTGAGAGCAAGTGCATTAACCTAGAACTGAGAATGATTTGCCTTTTTAATAAGTCTACATAAACTCATCACTCATACAAAATAGTTTACATGCATCCATCACTTATTTGTGACACGTGGAATAATATCATTAAATCGAATATGGTGATATTTGACATTGATTATATATCATGAAGAGGATATATCGTGATGTGCAAGACTAGCCTATACTCTATTTGAGTATAACCGGTGCAGTTGTATTAGTTAGGCTGTATCAATATGTTGAATATTAAGTGTAAATGAATAAACAAAGCCTTATTTTTTGCCATACTAAGATTATTTATTGACATATCACAAATAAGCACCAACATTGCACAGTCTTGAATGATCTAGTCATTAAAGGCACAAAATGTAGAAGAAGTGTCCCTAAATATTGCCCAAATCTAACATGGAATATGGTGCTTTCTAGAGGCAATCTGTACTGTCAATGTCAAAGAGAAATTGCATTCTGTAAAGGCATATGAAGACTAACCTACTCACTGAGTGAAAGCTATAATCATTCAAGAAGGCATGAGGTAATGAGTATCCTAGGCCTACTCCATGAGTGTATTCTTCTGTTCTCTTTTGCTCTGGTAAAGCATTAAGTATATGTTTGCACTTCTATGCAGTATTATTGTAAAATCCACTCAAACTATCTCTTGTCTGCATGTTGTGAAAAATGCTTTGTCTTTCTTTCCTTGCCATATGGCATCAAATATCATTTAGACCTGCAGCCATTATACAAATATACATTTTCATTTCAAATGGGAAGCAGCAGTATAGTTGTGTTTAATTTCAGTTTGAATTAAAGCTCCTTATCAAAGAACTGGAGGTATAGTGTAGGTTTAGAGAAAAGATGGTGGAAACGTGATGAAGGATAGATTAGTGCTTTTGAGGTCGTAATTGATAAATGCCCCGCAGAAATATTGGTTTGAGGGTGGCCTCTTGCATCTCCCCCAGAAATAGCAGCCTGGCAATTAGAGGTAAACAAAAGCTGAAGCTGTGAAAAGTGACTCCCCTGCCTCCTGGCCCAATCCCCCCTCCCCTCCCTTCTACTTCCCTCCTCTCAAGCACTAAGGCAAACACTTTACCACAACATGTTGTTATTCTATCAGCATCCATGAAAGGATAGATTTAGTGTATGTTATTTCTCTATTAGTTTTTCTTTCCAAAATGAACACAATGACGTTTTGCCTTAGAAAGCAACATACATTTTTTTAAGGGTCTAACTTTCACTCTAAACAGTAACAGCCACTGTTGTGATCTCAAACGTTCTCTCTTCCCCTAGCCGGTGTTGTGACAAGAAGAGCTGCGGCAACAGGAACGAGACTCCGTCAGACCCTGTGATCATCGACAGGTAGGCTCTGCTCCATGTCTTCTCCATGCTGCTGTGATTGTGACCTGTGTTAGATTCAGCCTTATGCTCTGTAGGGAAGTGAGTGAGAACTCCGCAGTGTTGGGGTGCCCAGGTGGGTTGACTCCAACCTTCTGGTCCACTCTGTGGGAACTGTGGCTGATTGTTCTGTAAGCAGGTGAGGGGGGGGGGGGGGCAGTCACCACCTTTCCCAGCTACCTGTGCTCAGAGGGGCAGTCACCACCTGGAGAGGGGTGTTCAATCACAGGTGCATTGGGTGGGGTATTCATCTAATTATCTAAGGGGTTTATGATGATATTTGTCTCTCATTTCCTCTTTGTCTATCGAAGTGGTCGTTATCTAGTTTTTACTATTCTCTAAGGTTCGGCAATGCTAAGATTGTGTGTGAAGGTGGTTAGGGCTCTGTTGTGATAAGAGTTTGTGCCAGGGATTTTGCTTTGAACCTTTAGGTTACGGTATGTCACATAGATTACAGGATTTGGATATTCAGAGAACATAAACTGCATATTGGCTATTACATTCCTTCCACACAGTATAACAGTTATTCAGACTCCTCTATCTCACGGCTGAAAAATGAATGTGGGTGCGTTTGTGCGTGCCCACGAGTGTGTAGGAGGGAATATCTTCACCATAGAGCCTAACTAACTCTCACCATGGCGTGGGGATAGACAGCAATGCTAATGTTTGACTAGCCAGAATCACTGTTTACTTAGTGGAGAATGCCTGGTATCTGACAGAGGGGACAACTCTCTTATTAGTAATCAAATAGGGCTGAACAGTTGTTGCCGCCACTCCAGCAGCTTCTCATGCATCAGGAAGTAGGGGCTGCCATGGATGCCTGCCTGGCTGGATTACCACAGCTACTGCTTCTCTAGATGCCTCTCTCTCTCTGTCTACTAGGAGAGCTGGTGTTCCTCTATTATGTAGGACTGGATGTAACATTATGTTATGGGTATTATGTATGTGATTTAAATTGAGCGGCCCAAGGAAACACTTTATCATTCAAATAAATGCACAAATGGCTCTCATCATGCCTTCTCATGAAGTTGATTATCTGATTTATTAGACCAGTGTAGTTTTTGGATACATTGTTCACACTGAAACGAAGTATGAGAGATAAACATCTCACTGATTTCTGCTGCTTTTAAGTTTGATATGTTCTGCCTCAGCGCCTTCGTTGAGTTATGTTTCACACTCTATTGTTCCTCAATCTGTGGGACAAAACTGGGAACATAAGTACAATAGCCAAAATGAATGCAAAGCAGAAAAAAAGAGAAGCGGATGGATATTGTAAGCTCAACCAGCTCTGAAAAAAAGGCTCAGATTTTTATTGTGACGGGAGTGAATGGGAGTAGGGTATCGTTTTCCTTGCACAATGAGCAGGTCTGTTGAATCACAAAAGCATATGTTCCTCATTAGGCCCTCCCATTGTCTCCATGTCGTAACTATGAGCAGATCAGTTCACCCTCCCAGTCCCACACTACTTCCCATTGACTTCCCACTGACTAGAGGGGGTTGCAACAAGGCTAGTTGTGGAGTTTCGGGATTAACACAAAATAACTGACGTTTACTGTACTGCATACACATGTCACCCAGTTTACCATCCCGATACAGTCATTTTCAGTGAACATATGGGTGAGATTTTGTGAAGCCTCAATATGTTACAAACTCTTCTGTCTGTTTCTCATGCAAATTGTGAGTGGCACCTGTGCTGTGGTTGCTTCTGGCTAAAAGTGATTATTTTAAATTGAAGAGAGCTGAGCGTTGACTGTGTGAAAAAAAGACTGATTGTTGAATCAGTCATGTCTTAGATAGCTGCCTACATTACAGTATAAAACATCTTCAGCTCTGCCACATTTTCTAGAGAAAGAGTAGCATAGCCCAACCTTTAAGAAACAGATTTGGAGTGAATCATTGATGGCATTTCCTCGCTGTAACATTTTCCCAGATGGTACAAGGGGAAAGCATACACAGCTAGCTGGCATCTATCAAGACATTAACTGGCGTTCCCATGGATCTGGCATATCCGACTAAGTTTGGGAAACCTATCATTCCAAATGTGTCCAATTTTCCTGTGGTCAAGCCAGACATCTGTTTACCCTATTTTCTCTCTGAGTTTGATGCAGATTTTCAGGAATTTTTTAAAGGGAAAGAATTCTTTAAAAAAGTTTGTTAGATACAGTATAAGCCTAACAGCTGTCACAGAGTTTCAGGGCTAGAGGAGCTTTAAATATTTCACAAGTGACTTTTGATGTCATTACATTATTCATATTTGTTTTCTGGGGAAAGAAAGGGATTATTTTATGTGTGTTTGTGTGTGTGTGTGTGTGTGTGTGTGTGTGTGTGTGTGTCTGCATGTGTGTGAGCTTGTGTGTGTGAAGGGACATTCTGTACTGCTGGTGAAAGGCTGACCCTATGTTCTGTGCTGATTGTAAAATTAAAGTCTATTACAGATGTAGGATATTAATTTGAAGCAGTTTGTTACAGCAGGAAAATAATCATGCAGCAACAGGACATTTGAATTATTATGTGGATTATAATTAATTGACATTCTTTGTATAGGTTGTTCCATTTTTCCTAAGGGAAATCAAGTCTGAAACATTAGAAGCCTTTTTAAACCCAAAATACACTAAACGTTTTACATTTCCTGCATTGCAGGAAAGTTCTCCTGCATCAGGGTGATCAAATTTAGGGTTGGTGGCTCATTCAACTATTTTGGGGTGTGGTTTGTGAAAACTATTTTTGTGTTGACTAAGTGGTTGACTAAGTCAGTAGTTCTCACCCCCAGTCATTCCAGAGCTAGCACACCTGATTCAACTTGTTGAATGAACCAGAATAAAAAAAAACTGTAATGGATCTACAAAGAACCTTTGAGATTGAGAAATGTTCTTTATAGAACATATAAAGCTTCTTTATAGAACCATCCATAGTGGTTCTATAAAGAATCATAAAAAATACATCTGTATAGACCCCAAAAGGGTTGCAACCATAACCAGAAACTTTTTGTTAATGGTTCTTTATAGAACCAGGTTCCATATAGCACCGAAAAACTGCTTTGGTTACAAGCCAAATAACCCTTATTTGACACTATACAAACTATTTGTTTTTAGTGTGTATTCTTTGCTCTTCTAATCAGGAATGTTGGAAACTATGTTGGCTCTTGCAGAAACAAAAAGACACTGATTGAATTTGGTCGGTAATTGTATCACTATTGCTATGACTACAGTACTTCACAGTTGGCTTGAATCATATCTTCCCATTATGAAGTCATTGTTGAAAGGGGATGTCACGTCTTTAAGCTAGTGACGCCTTAAAGTTAGTGGGGGCATGGGTATATACAGGCAGTCATTTGAGTCTCTATAGTTATAGTGATGAGGTGCCCAATATCTGATTAGGTGGTTCCCCCATTTACAGTATGTGTAGGGCAGTGTACGCCAAACATAATTCAATTTGTGATGACTCTTCCGCCCTGGTATCTATCTTCACTCTCCTGAATATTGATTTTGTCTTCTCCTGTGTGAAAGATTAGATACATGGTCCAGGCTTACACATTCATTTTGTAATACAAAATAAGAATATCCTGTTGGAAAAAAAAGAAAGAAAGAAAGCGACTCATTCTGGCTGCCAAAGTACAAAGGTTGCTTGTATCACAGTGGAGATGCAGCATATTAGGTGAGGATAGCACAGGAGGGAATGTGTATTCAGAGCTCACGCTGCCCATACATGCATTTTGAATCTAATGTATGTTCACATGTCTTAACATCCATGTATATGTACACTCCCATTCAGAAAGGAGGACCGTGGACCAGACCAAAAGATGTCAGCTCCACTTATTCCAGTTTTAACCGCGTTCCCTTTCACTTCCTGTCACAAAGGTCAAAGAGCTTTGACCTCTGGAGGCCGCCCAGCTACTGAATAATTCATAACATTGACTTGTTTTTTTTCCTTTAGATTTTTTTCAGTCATCAGCACACATGGCTGTGCTGTGGGAGGGTTTTTATTAATTTAGCTCATTTATAAAGGCCTCACCGCACCTGTTCATGTGTTAATGCAATTCAGTTTTTGGCCTAATGCAAATTTTGCTTAGCTTTTCGTTATGTTGCTCATTAGTGTGCTGTATTTTCTAAATGACTGTGCGTTATCGTTCATTTGCGGAACATCTACTAGGTCATATCCCAGAGTGCAGTGGCTTGATGTCTGAGATGTTTGTCTGCAACAAAATAACTTTGCGTTGGACCACATATGCTTTCTCTTCCCTCTACGCAACAAATACAAAAATTGGTGCGTTGGTGTGTTCCCATCTGGTTTTTGCAAAAGTGTGATTAACTCCCAAGCTGAACAAATGCCAGTATTTATAAGGTCAGCTTTTTACGTTGGAAATGCTATGTAAATGAGAATCAGCAAAAGGGGACATTAAGCAAAATTTAATTCATTGTCTCCTTTAATGTCATTTAAAGCCCTGGACTGTCAAAAAGGATTTCAGACACCATTTTAATTACACACGGACAAAATATGTGTGTTTTGATAACCTGTGAAGAGAGTTCTGGTTTATTAACTACCTACTGTAAATGACATGTTTTCACAAAGGTGATAAAATTGCACTGTATATGTCGTGTAATTCACCATCCACCCACAAGTGAGAATGAAACAATGCAGAGGTCAGAGCAATGCACAGGTTGTGCTGTTTTTATTTTTATTTTCACCTTTATTTTACTAGACAAGTCAGAACAAATTCTTATTTACAATGATGGCCTACCCGGCCAAACCCGTACGACGCTGGGACAATTGTGTGCAGCCCTATGAGACTCCCAATCACGGCCAGATGTGATACAGCCTGGATTCAAACCAGGGACTGTAGTGACGCCTCTGGCACTGAGATGCAGTGCCTTAGACCGCTGCACCACTCGGGAGCCCTAATCCTGGAGGTGTAGCTCATGGATTCTTGCATCATACAGTACAGAAATTGTATTTGGCTCAGTATGGTGAGCATACAGTTTTGAAGTGCAGTCAATTAAAGTTGCTGCCTTTAGGGAAAAACATGCACACACACACACACACACACACACACACACACACACACACACACACACACACACACACACACACACACACACACACACACACACACACACACACACACACACACACACACGCATGAACGCATGCAACCACACATACATATACGCATGTACACACACATCCACATCCACAAACACTTTAACTTTTCATGTTCATGCCTCAATAATACTATTTCCTTCTTCGCGTTTTATTTACGGCTCTTTTCAATGTAATTCATATGACAGATGTGAGTTTTTCACCCTGTGAGAAAGGAGAGAAGAAACTGGCCACCCCTGACTGGACTAGAGTGATGTTTGAGTGAAACCTGTCTCCTTTTGAGCCAGAGTAGGAAGAGCAGGAAGTGTTGAGAGCGAAAGCTGTACTTGGCAGCTCTCTGTTGGCTTGCACTTGGTGAAAAATGAAACCCAGACCCTCTCTGCAGCCTTGGAGCCAGAAACTCCTTCCCACTGTTCCAACATCCAGGATTGGGTAATACTGTTCACCAAGCAAAACATTACCTCAAATTATTCTGCTCTGTTTCTTATTCCCTCCTCCCTCATGTTGGTTTTATCGCAGTTTGTAAATGTCAAGACACTTACAAAGACGCACAGTATAAATTATATTTTCCAAATTATGCTCTCATGTTTGGGTTCACATGAGTGGCGTCTGAAGGTAACGTGGTGCCTGGTGTTCCCGTGGGAGACCCACCTCACTGGGATAGGATTCCCCAGGGGCATCAGCTAATGGCAAGACTTGACAACAGCACAGAAGATGGGGGTGTTGTGTTTTACTAGTGCTGAGCAGGGGTGATGACTTTAACATGTGTGCAGAGAGAGAAGGAGGTGTGTATGTGTGTGTGTGTTAGAGAGAGAGAGAGCGAGAGAGAGAGAGAGAGAGGTGTGCTGTACAAGAAACTAGTCTGGACCAACAGAGCGACGGATTCGGCTCCAGCTTGACGGCAGTGAAAGACGAAACATGGTTCCACATGTGTTGAGAAAGAGCACTCCATCTGTCCGCAGAGGCAACCTCTCCCCCCTTTCCACCCCATACCTCTCTCTCCCTCTCCTCTCCCTTTCTCTTCCCTCATTCTACTCCCCTGGTTCGCTGTGCTGACAGAAAAAAGGCCAGAGCTGGTGTGATGGAATGAAGGCTGGACAAAGCGCAACACTGCCCCTCACACACACACACACACACACACACACACACACACACACACACACACACATACACACACACACACACACACATTTTATTTGTAAAATTAGTGATATTTTTAAATAACAATTTTGATTGTTTGTGTTTTTCTGCTTCGATGAAGTTCCATTGTCTCCTATTACATCCAATAACTCTGTGGAATATCATGGTAACGCTCTACATTAAGCTGCCCTAAAATACCATTACAATCAAACATAATACTTGAAAAATATTTGTAGCGATGAATTCATTTGAAATGAATTTCCACGATGCACAAGTGTAACACAGTGCACAATGAATATTGTACATTATTGAAAACTAAACCTAAATAAAACATGTCGCTCGATCTCAAATATTTAACAGCTTTCCTTTATAATTAAACTCTGTAGCTGTTTAGAAGTCTTTGTTTGGCTTCTTAAAGATTTAATGGTGAAAAAGTTTTTTCAAACATCCCCGCATCCTATGAATCACATTTAGATCGGCCAGCGCACTGTTTTTACATGCTTTTCTTCCTTTTGAAAAAGGGTCTCCTTTCTTTCGAGTCTTTCTTTCTTTTGGCATGTTCTCACTCCCATTCAACCCTTATTGGGTTCCCCCTAATTGTCAAACAAACTGTTGGGTCAACCTCAGTCGTATCTGGCCCTAAAACAGCACATTAGGCCCTGGTGAGGGATATACTTTATGCGGTATTTCATCGGAGACGGAGTAATGCTGGGGTTTTATGGTTAAGTACCAGTTCACGCCCATGCCATTTGTTCCGCATTAGGCTGGAGGTTTTGTAAATCCGATCAATATGTTCACCGTGATGTGATTTCTTGCCAGGATCTCCCGAGTCGTTCTTTCCTCCAGTACTTTTGTTATGGGATCGGTTGTCGATGCACACTCACGCCACTACCCCCCTCCCTTTCCTCCATCCATCCATCCCTCCCTCCCTCCATCTCCACCTCAATCTATTTCCATTTTCTGAATGTAGCAATTTGTAGTGTGACATGGCTGAGATTAAGATGGGAAGCAGTCGGAGGAGGATTGCATCGGACATGGTCTTGTTCCCATGGCGTGGGGTCACAGGACAAAGATGGGGAATTGTGGGATGGGGTCATCAGTTACCTCAAGGAAACGAGCAGGTCTTCTGGCCGCTCAGATGGCCCCAAGGGTTGCCTGGGATGGATCTGAGGGAAAAGCCCCAGAGAAAGAGTCCTGAACCAGTGTCATTTATTAAAAGTGACAAGTTATTTCTAAGTATAGCTCAGTTTTTTTGTTTCTTTACGATGCTGTCATTTGGAACAGTGGCCCGCTGTCCACGAATTCCATAGATATGATACATATAGGGATGACCCCCTCTTTCTACATTTCTTCGATACAGTCTGGGAACATTTTGTATTCTGTTTTATGGAGCTATATTTTCTATTGTTTGAAATAAAACAATTCAGGAATGTTTTGACCATAACTGTGAAAATATTTCAATATGCTATAAAATATTAATCTTTTAAAATGAAAACCACCTTATTGTATGTATCTGATGTTGTTCTCATCATATAATTGCTCCCAGAAGTCTTAGCAAACAGAACCATGTTGCATTTAAAACAAACGCTTCAACATCTATTTTGGTGGCATAGTCAGATTCTCATTATTTTAATATTTATGTAAACCGTAACATTAGATTGTTCTAACCAATACTATTGTATTCTAATATGAGCCTCCTTTCCATTGTGGATTGGTGGGGTCCTCTTGACCCCTCCCTCTTTATAACCTGTCCCAACTGTGTTAATGATATATGACAGAAATGTCCTTGTGCTGGTTCAGTGGCAAGAAAGGTCCTGGCTAGTCTATATCAATTCATCTGACTTATGTTCCTATGTCTTAAATTACCACTTCATGGAAACCTGTTGCTCGCTCCTCTTGCCAAATGAAATCAGATCTCCTCCACGGCCCAGTGTGATATTGATCCATATTCAACACCCAGGCTGCCGATTGATCGCTATTGATTTACAATAAAAACACTCCTCTGCTTGTTCAGCACCACGTTCAATACGGTTGAAGAAAAAAACGGATTTTGTCTCTACCATGCAGGGACCAGAGCCATATAAACATGTGAGAAGCTTTTTCATTCCAAGAAAGGAAAAATGGTTCTTGGTCTGAAACCACGACAAAATGGTTAGTGTACACCATTGTGCTGCAACAGAAAAATGATCTACTCAAGTCATGTGAAACAAACCAATAGAAATGGGTTAATGGGATGGCACTTCTATTAGGAGTCATTTATTGAGGAATGCCTGCCCCGTTTCTGAATGTCTACATTGCAGTGGGGAGGTATAACTACCATGTACAGCTTGATTTCTGCACGTTAACACAATAAGACTTCCTGTGGCTTCATATGAATAGGCCTCTCTCTCTCGTTATCCCACCCTCACATACAGACATGCTCTCTCCCTCCCACACCCTCACTATTAGAGCCCAGAGTATAGAGCAGCCCTAGCAGCGCCAGATTCTGGCATTACCGCGTCATGTCTTAGTCCTAATCTTTCTGACTTCCTCCCCACCAGACCCTCTGTAAAAGAACTGTTCCCATCCAGCTATTTGGAGTCCTGTTGCCGACCTAAGGACATCTGAAAGAAATGATCCCAAATCTCGGACATCCAGGAGTTTACAGTTATATAATGATAGTGAAAACCACATGAGGGAGCGCACATTTTTGGGATGCCTCCCCATCTGTTTGGAGCTATACTGAGGCCAGACCAACAGGACAGCACGGCACCTTTTACCAGCCCTGGTCCAGCCGGTGTGGAACTCATTACATTGTGTTATAAAGCAAATCCAATAGAGCTCCGTCGTCAGTGATTGTGGCACCATCTCTTCCCTGGTTGTCCCTGTGTAAGTGCTGGTTGTTTGTTTGTCCTGGAGAAGCTGACGGAGGGCTATGCAGGGACCGGGCCAGCCAGGTCGAAGGCGACGCTAAACCTGAGCTGCCTGGCATTGCTCTGCTCCTTCACCGCTGGCCTTGTTTGGACTGCAGCTCCAGTTTGCTTTCTTAGAGGGAAGCTGAGCCCTCATAATAACGGGCCCTTCCCCCGGGTGGGAAGCTTTGCATAGACAAGGGAGTGATGACATAGCCCGAGAGGCCTTGCCAGTACACCCTTGTGCTCTTAGCATATTTATTTTCTCTGCTCATTGTATGGTTTAAATCACACCGTATTATGTTCGGCCCCTATGCACGTGCCGATCACTCTGATGTGCTGAGGTATATGCTATAGACCTACGGGCTTTGTTTTCACAAATTATTCTGGGGATTACTGACTGGCTGACCCGATTGTAATCTTTATTAGTCTGTTAACCATATCCTCTGCTTTTGGGGCCTTCATAACTGACCTGATAAACCTTGACCATTTTCAGAGGATCCTTGCAAGATCTAAACCTATTCAATATAAGAACAAGTGTTCATTTGTATACATTCATTGCTTCTCAAATCACTCCCACTCTCAAGAAAATATTTGGACAGTTTGAGACCTCCCTATAGTTTTCCCTATGGTTTCAGACTAACGAGAATGTTTTATTCAATGCCACTGTTGTTTTTTGTTATTGAAATGGCTTGTCAATTCGAATAGTGTCAACCTGGTCTGACAATACAATCTCATTGTATCCAGTGGAGAGTGAAAGCCATCTCAGCAGCGTAGCTTCACCAGAACACAGTGAGATTGGAGGAGGGGGGCAGAGTGAGTGGCTCCTCCAGATGGAGATCTAGGATAACAGAGAATGTCCGGGCCCTTTTCCAGAGATTCCATAATAGGAATCTACCATGGCTCGTCTATTAAGTTGTGCACACCACGAGGAATGAGGAGAGAGAGAGAGAGAGAGAGAGAGAGATGGGGAAGAGGAGATTGTTTAGACTGAGATGGACAACACACATGGCTTCACCTTTCTTGTGCAACTGTCAAATCGAGACTACCAGAAGTCTCAGGTCATGCGGTCTACGACAGTCAAAGAACTGCCTCGCTAGTGGGGAACTTTTTTCAGTCACAGAGGCGCATGACAAGATTTGTTTTTGTTTTCTGTTATGAATGGGAAAGTACGACATGCAGGTCAGGAAGGTCAGCGTAGGGGTTAAGAGGTCGCAACCTTTTTGGTACCTGAGCAACCTCATATGGCTAAGTCATTTCTCAGGCTCCTCAAAAACAGGGTTGAAAGTAGTGTGTGTGTGTGTGTGTGTGTGTGTGTGTGTGTGTGTGTGTGTTTGAGGGGGTTGAAGGGTAGGTTCTCCAGTGATCTATCAGCAACAGAAGCACATAGGATGGAAGCTACTGCAACTTAACAGCGTAAGACAGATTGGCAGGACTTTCTCAGTAAAGAAACATAAAGCTGGAGAAGGAGTCAGAAAGACTGAGTACAGTGGATGTTGAACGTTGACCTCTCATCCAAATATAGAGTATGTAGAACAACTGTATACTCTTCCAATTAAAATATTTTTTTATAAACAAAGTGTTCCTTCGTCTCATACTTAAAAATTGGCAATCATTTTCCACGGTGTCAGTTCTAACCAAGCACCACGTAGTCCCCTAATATCTCTGAAGCGGCATTTGTCTCGAAGATAGTCTATTTGTGTACAGATTGGCCTGTCACTTTGTAAAATAACATTCATGATTTTTTATTGTTGCTCTGCCATCACCCTTTCCTCCTCTCTACAAAGTGGCTTTTGTCGTTTGAGGGAAGTAAACTTCATCAGGTCGACACCGAGGTGTGCTTCACATGTCACTCAGTGGAGCTCTCCCCTAATGAAATGCTGCATACAGATTTTTGCCTGCGGGCTCAAGGGGATAAGACTGTGGAAACAGAATGAAAAGAGCTCCTTTCTGCACACACATACGCGCGCACACACACACACACATACACACACTTGCTCGAGTGCATCCATGTGAAGAGATCCAAATCTGCAATTTATTCAAATATTGATATTTCTACTTGTCAGGAGAAAGGTGCCTTGAAATTTCCTCTGAGTACTCCTGTCAGAAAAAGAGCGAGAAATATGTCAGATCATTCATAAATAGAGTTCAGCCCTGTGAAGTCGGTAGGGAACAGCAAAAATATATAAGATTGTCAATGAAGAATAGAAGCAATATTACAGACTAGCGCTTAGTCTTCCATCATGTCAAGCAAGCAGCCCTTGCTGGCCCGTAGTGTAAACTTGCATATCAGTGTGTGTTTGTGTGTGTATGTGTATAATGTCCTTGTATGTGTACATGTGTATGTATATTTATCGAAATGTGAATGAGTGTGTGCAGGCCATGTTGTGACTCCTGCTTCTATCTGTTTGTCGACTTTTTCCATCGAGACGCAACATTTCCCATCCTGCAGCAGCCCGTGAGAGCGTGGCCCTTCTGGAGAGGTCCGTAACCGGACGCTGCCCTCCATGTGGTTTGAATTAGGGCCCCTGAAGCTGTGAAGGACACCTCAAATGACGTGAGGCACTCACACACAAATTCCAATCTGCTGAACGGTGGAAGAAAAGTGCTCTCCGGGAATCCTCCGAGATATTTTGGCTCAGTCCGGAGCGATTAAAATAGGGCGGAAACTAATAACTCAAGGAATCATGACTAAATATCCCATGAAATCTGCCTCGCTCAGTAACACCCACATGCACGTCCAAATCAGCCCTCTCAGAATAGAGCTTTTCAAACTAAACCAGAGAAAAGTATTGTTCTGTACTCCCTTGGCTGAATGGAACCCTCAACACTTGGAGCAGATTAGACAGTCTTGTCTTTCGGCTAGCTACCTCAGACCTGACAGGCATAGGATTCAGATGATGCATAGGGCAGCGAGGCTCCATTGTGCCAAGGCGATACAGAAAAGGACCCAGTATCTCCGGTAGTCATGTGACGCTATAGTTCATAGCAGTTGACGAGGAGCGGTTTGGCACAGCTTGGGACCCATCTGGGTGGTGCAGATACCCATACTGAGGAGCTATTTTACAACTAGGCATCTGTGTGGCTGAAGAGCTATTTAGCATATGCTGCTATACGGGACAATATGCTTCAACATTGCCAGCCGTAGACTAGTGCTCATTTCCTAAAGCTCCATGCAGCATCGGATGGATGCAGAACAATCCAAAGTTTATAATAATGTTGTCATTTCTGTTGCTTAAGTAGAAAACACATGCTACTTTTAAATGACTCCACACCATGGCAGCCAGTTGAGACATTGCCTGTCCATCTACCTGCATAACACACTTCATACCGTGTGTCCATAGTGGGGACATACTCAGACGTTGGGGCTGCAACACAGAACAGTGCTCTGCTGACAGGGCGAGGGTTAATGTTTACCGCCTCAATCCTCCAAACTCTGTGAAGGCATTTTGATCCCTTGTTAAAAATTGTGATATTGATTGGGTTTGTTTTACAAAAGCAATGGCTTGTGTGTGTTTCGGAGTAGACAGTGATAGCGCTGACATCATCCAAGTATTCCTGGGAAACCCCAGATGGTGCATGAAGCTGAAAGTATTTGAATTTGAAGCGTGCCACATTTTGAAGCGTGCCACATCGCTGAATGGGGCTAAATGGCGCCGAAGAAAATCACAAAGGATCATGGTGAAAGTGGCATCGCTAGTTTGCTACGAGGTAGCCGACCAGCAGAACTTGTGACTTCACTCTCCAGACCGTTACTGGGGCTGTCCATATGTGTATACAGTACAGGACATTTGTGTGTTTCATAAGATTAAACTCCTCTTCCCACTATCAAACAGCGACCTTTCCCTCAAACTATTTAAATGACGATATACAAAACTGGTGGTAACAACACTGTCTGATAACAACGTTATATATCCTTTTGGCATCCATATCTCTTTCCCCTTCTTTCCTCTCTCCGCAAGTGCCCCACATAGTGCTCTTCCACAGAGATCAGGAGGTCTTTCCCTATCCGTGGTGCTTTGCACGTAGCAGAGTAGCGTGGAACTCACCCAGAGCTGTTGAACAAACACGAGACCAGCCTGTCAATAGCACCTCCGCCAACTAATTGCCTGTCAAATGACTCATCCCCAAAGCTGCCCACATATGCTTTGACTCAAAGCGCACCTTATTAGAAGACAAGAGATACGAGTGACACTCTTCTGTTTGACATCTTGTTTTATTTTGACCATTGTTGTAGCCGTGCAAAGTGCAGTGACCGTGAGATTGCTTTTTAGTCATTCATAAAGGAAATGAAGTGTACAATTAGGTTGGTGTAATTTTCCTACACAGAGCAAAGGTTACGGTATGTAACAATTTATTTTTGTTTTTACACTCATTACATGGTCATAGACAGCACACTTTGCACCAACTGCTATTGTTGTGTTTTTTTTCTGAAGTCATTAGACTGTAGTAGTGTAGTAGCCCATTGGCTTGTCTGTTAGCCTGTAGTAACAGTACAGTGAGATTGACACAGCTGGGGAGAGCAGCTTGAGGCTGCACGCTCAGGAATACACAGGGGGTGTTCAAAGCCCCTCTCTGAATCCTGATCAGAGAGCTGCCCCGGCCAACTGATGGCCTATTAAATATACATGGGCAGGGGTCAGATCTGGAGGTCCCCGCTTCCTCCAAGCCATGTGCACTTAAGCGGAAAGGCTGGGCAACAATAAAAACCTCCTCTCGCTCCAGTGAGCTCTCCCCTGACACCTTCACCTCCAGTGTGTACGTCAAGTACAGCGCTCACCTAGCGCTACATTACAACCCTGCCTTTGTAAAAAGGACAAATTATGAATTCTTTACACTGGTAATTATATATTTATATTCAATAACACCCAAGACCTCGCTGTCTCTCCTTCCTCTAGACGTGGACAGATAGCCTTAGTTGATACAAAGAGAAAGAGTTTTAACTGTAGTTTTACTGTGGTGTGATGGTTCGACATGTGATTCAGTAGGCTAGGAAGCAGAGACAGAGAGGAATGCTGGAGTGGTCCTTCATGCCCAGGCGTGATTAACATATTCAGAGTGACAGTCACTCTGTGTTTTTCTTTAAGCCTGCTCTGTCGGACTAATGAAGTCGAACAGCAGTTGATCAATTAACCCAGTGGTGAGCCACTTGTGTCAGGGATAACCCATTTACCAGGTGTCACAGTAATCATGTTGGCGCCCTTTCACCTCTAGCGAGTGTCCAACGAGACAGCGATGTGACAACGAGAGCGGGACACACAAGATTTCATTGGGTGATCCACTAAACAGGATTGGTGTGTGTTGTTGTAATCCAATGAATAGGCAGATAGATAGAAGAGAAAGGACGTTGACTAACTTGGAAAGAGGATCATGAAAAGGGTATGGACAAACTGGCTATGTGGTTGTTCCACATCTATAGAGCCAGCACAGTACATCATAACATGCAACTTAGTGGCGTCTCCATCAACAATTCCCCCCTGCAACTACGTCCTGTCCTCCCCCACTCTTCCTTCCCCCATCCCACGTTGCTTGCGTTCATTTAGACTGCGGTGACCTGGCTTACACACACATCAGCCCTTTCTCTCATGAGTAACTGTGATGGTCTCCTGGAGGATAATGTGGTTTAAACTCCACATTGCCTGTCTATTAGGAGAGACATGATGGCAACCACAAATAATAAAATACATGTATTCCTCTATATGTGACGCTAACTAGGCAACATATCAAGCGTGTGCTGCTGCTGCTGCTAATGGTCTCTCTGTGTCTGATATGGTACCCTCTATTCCATTCCCCAAGGGTCTCGCCTCCACATATCTTCTGCTTCATTTTCCATGGGAGCCCAGTCAGAAATGCACACACACCTCATATATATTTGATAGTTAATATTTATCCTCGCCAGGGAAGTGCACTTTACATGTGGTAACATACGATTACCTGCGATTCGTATGGCAAAGAAACAAAATCGATATGGATATATAATTCATGACAGAGGGGCTATCAGTTTTTATGGCTCTCTATCCAGGCTCATTAAAGTTTTATCGTAATTGACTGGAAGTAGGAGTTTTTTAAAGCATGTTTCGTTCCCTCACTTTCTACCTTTAATAATTAAGTCAAGTTTAATTGGCTGTATTTTGAAGCACCTAGATGATAGGACTCGTCAAATTCTGAACCATGAATTATAGACGATGATATGCTATGCATTAGTGTGTCAATTTATTTAGTCAGTAAGGCAGAGAAGGTATGCCATTGCCCATAAATCATAAGCCAAAAATCTATTCTCACCCCCTTAAAACCCCTTTTGGCTGTTTTATGTTATGATATGGCACAGTCACTCAAACCTCCCTCACCAACCATGAACCCTGAATCTACTCCACTGATTGGTGGTCAAGTTGCTCTCTTGACGGCTGATTGACAGAAGGAAAATTGCTCTTTCAAATTTCACCCTCCATTCGCTGCAGTTGTTCTTCCACACATCAACCCTCACCTCCGTGTCTGAGACAGACAGAGGCTTTATCCATTAGGCAGTAGCAGCGCGGACGACTGGACAGAATGAGGCGGGATGGAGGAGGCAGGGCTGGAAGACAATCCTACATTTGAAAATCAATCATGTCATCATAAGTGAGAAGTATGGATGAATTTCATCAGCTGGCTCCTGTCCTGTTCATGCCACTGGCTCCCTGACTGGTCTGTCCTGCTGATTGGCTGCCTCAGCGAACCCTGGATTTGAGAAGGGGAGGATTCTGAGAGCTGTTGTAATAAGAGAGATGGGTCGGTAGTCTCCGTGCAGTTCTCTAGTGTGCTCAGTGAAGTACTGCTGGAAAACTCTGGTGGTTTTCCCTGACAACGTGATAATGGCTTAACCATGAGATTTGGAAAAAAAACAAAAATGGAATGATTTTGTAAGAGGGTGTTTCGCAACAATCCCCAGATATGATGAAGTGTTTTAAAGGGCACCAGAACTTTGTCTCTTGACATCTTTACCCCATCGTTTCACATATGGGCATTAAAAGCACTGTGGGTATAGGGTGTGGAACAATCAAACATTTATGAGAGTGATGACATGGAAAGCAGCGAGGAGAAATCGACAGCTAGTTTACAGCCTCGTTGTTGAATCGAGCGACAGAGAAAGAGAGGGAGAGAGAGAGAAGGAGAAAGAGGGAGAGAGAGAAAGCGAGAGAGAGAGAGAGAGAGAGAGAGAGAGAGAGAGAGAGAGAGAGAGAGAAAGCGAGAGAGAGGGAGAGAGAGTCAGAGAAATTGAGCGAGCGTGAGAGAAGGGGTGGGTTAGAGTGGTGATAAATTTAATGGAAAAATCAAATACAAAACAAATTCATTCCTCTCCACTTGATGCTTGAGTCGTTCCTTTCTTGGCCTGTGCTAAGCCTTTAAAATAAACTGTCACTCCTCATCGATTGCATCTGAATTGTTACCGAGATTTCTGAAAAGTAGTCTTGACACACACCATGCAAATGGTAATCTTGGGAGATGAGAACATGCAGACTGAACAGCAAACACTCCAGACTTCAAATAAAAATGGCTTTTCTTCTCACCTTTCAAATATAACTTAATGCACTTTGTAGGATTGCACATTTCATTGATCAATGTGTTGTACATTGGTGTATATCAACGCCATTGCTAATAAGGTGTCAAGTTTAACCCTTGCTTGCTGTTAGACGGAAGGAAGCCATGCTCTCCGTCATTGGAATTTGTACTCAACAAAAAACATTTAAAAAAGGATGTCCCGTAGTTTGTTTACCATTTGTGCCATATTTGTGATGGAGATGCCATGATGCAATTAAACTAATATGTTGTTTTAAGTGACTAGTTAAATGGACACTGTAAGTGACAGATAGTGAAATCACTATGTCTTGGTATGGTTCATTATGTGTACAGTATGGTGTATACATTATATATTGAGAGCTCTATATTCAGCAGTGTAGCTGTGTGTCAGTGGGAGCTGGGAGAGAGAGAGCTCTGGTTGTTCCCAAGCTGACAGGCTTGCAGCAGTAGAAACGGATTTCTTTGGATTGAGTGCCATTTTCTCTTCTTTAACAAGGAACTTAGTGTGTAAAGGAGATCTATCAGGATAAAGTGCAGCTTGACTGATGCCACCCTCCCTCCCTGTCTCTCTTGCACCCCTCCTCCACTCTCTCTCTCTCTCTCTCTCTCTCTCTCTCTCTCTCTCTCTCTCTCTCAACTCAATAGCTCCCTCAGGGGATCTTCCTTGAGCATTAGCAGAACACATCCAATGTCCCAGCTACCTGATTTCTTGATATGATTTGTACCGGGGATTTACAATAATCCCCAAATAAAGTTGAAAGTGAATGACTCTCAGTAAGACACACAGACAAGCAAAACCAAACGTTTTCTTTATCTTTAAGAGCATGGAAATGAATTGGCTTTGCGTTAGATCACAGCATTTTAGCAACAGATCGGGCATGTTGTTTTGTGTTTTATTCTCATAATTAATTCCTACACAGGAACCTCACTGATATACATAATGCATCACACGCTCATTTAAATGTTCAGTACCTCTGTTTTTGTAGTAACTTCTCATTACTCTTTACCTCTGTGTGTTTGGTAGAGTCTGCAACTCACTTGTAGTCAAAGATATCTGCTGGAGTTGCAGGATGTTATAAAATGACAATGCAATTATAGTTACTTCGCACCCTCCTCTCCACTTTCACCCTCCTTATGTTAATCCTTTACGCTCAGCATTAGAGAGAGAGCTTACTTTTTACCTCAAGTGGACAGGGATGAGATTCACCCGCATGTTTTAATCAGTCTGCCAACTTCAGAGGTATGGGATAAAGAAGAAAAACAAATCCCAGGCTAATTTGAAATGTACTCTGCACCCGTGATTGAAAACAGCCTCACAGGTAAGGAAGAGAGAGACATTTTGTGAATTTCCGCCACAGAATGAGCTGTATACTAAAAAACAATTGTCACTATTTCACCATCTGGCCCCTAGTGTGCAGGGAGCACCAGCTGAGGTCCCGTTTCAGCCGTCAATCACCGCTATCTCACTGTGGGGTATGTAATCCCAGTGAAAGGGTCTAGCGCCAGTCATTAGCCAGCCCTGCCGAACTGTACTGAGAACTGCCCTGTGCCGCTCTCACGGCAGTTTAAATATCCCCAGCACTGTGACAGGATCAGTTTAGCGATCTGTTGGATTGATCTCCTCTTTAAAGTTTGGCCTGAGGCGACTCTAATTGGGAACGAGGCTGACTCCCACTTCCCTCTCTCCCTCAACTGTCAGTCAGTGCTTTGTTTACTGAGGACATGCCCAAACCTATTTACTGAATAATGAGGAGACGTGGTGGGGATGCTGCTGATCATCCCATGGCCCACAGCAGGATCTCACCACTCTGGGGAGGGAACTCCGTTTTGGACTTTTTCAGCTACTGACATTTAGCAGCTACAATAATCATTACACAGAGGACTAGTTTGTATTTTTCTCCTCTCTTTATCCTTCGCACCCTTCATGGCATGGAGGGCAGACAAGGTGCTTGTATACTTCAGGGGAATTATTCTGGCGCCTTCCAACAGTTTGCAACATATGAGAGGATGTTTTCAAGGCAACAGAGAGGAGAAAATGTTTCACTTCCACCATCTCACACACGCTGCTTGTGGAAAATGAAAAACCCATTTGACAATCCTCCTGAGATAACTGGAGATTTCATGAGACACAGCAGATTATTGTATTTGTTCAGCTTGCTGTAGTCCAGAAACCCTGAAATATTTAAGACTCTAAAACCTTATAACCAAACCAAGTGCAGGTGTCTTGCTTAATGCCCTCCAGTGGACCATTCTGGAGGAGAGTGCTTTCGCCTGATAGCCCACTTCCTAGTCTCTTTGAATGAATGCCTCCTCAGATTAATATTCTCATTTATGAGGTTTTCAGTGGCGGTGAATGACAGAGCCTTTGGTTGGTCTGGAGAGGCAGGTCCATTGATGCCCATAGGGATTTATGAATGATGAAGTGCAGGGCCAGCCACTATCAGAGGTACACAACACTGCTCTTAATAGAAAAGCATTTAACAGGGAGAGGGGAGGGGGGCCAGTGGGGGGCTTTCTGACACTCTACTGATAAGAGGCAGCTCTTCAGAGGTGATGGCGGTTACAATGAAAGACGCTGATGGGGATACAATGACACACATGTTGCGTCTGACAGCCGGTGATTTAGACGTGGGGGAATAGCTGGACCGGGAACACAGTTTCTGAATGAGCCACCATTTAGCTCAATAGCATAGCATAGCCATAGTATCACCGAAGCTATATGCAGATTCTACAGATATATTTGGGGGTATTATTAAACTCCGGACACAGACCAAAATGTGTGTTGTACCTACTGTACATTGTAGCTTAAGCAAGCTGAGGAGGAGAAGAAGAGGGTTAGAGAGGAGTGAGAGCAGAGATAGAGAAAAAAAGAGATTTGTCAGTGTAAGGAATGAGCAGAATAAGACGAAGGGAGCTACTTGGCAGATGGGCAGAAGAAACCATGAGCGTACTTCTTAATTAAACATGTGAACAGCGAAAGCAGGCAGAGACAGAGACAAGGACAGTTAAATACACATTACACCACACTGAAATTACAGTACACTCTGAAAATGCCACAATTTAAAACTATATCTCCTCTCTCTATGCCTTCAAGATGAAGCCATTGGACTTGATCTGATGGCTTGTTTAGTTAACCCTGCCTTAGTTCCCCATCCTTATTTAGAAAGGTAATGAAACAGTTTAGAAAGGTAATTAATCAGGGCAGAAATAACAGTCTCCTACTGTAACAGACTCCTCTCGATGAAAAACTTCAAATCATGAATGAGAATCTCTGTTGACCTTCTAACATCTTTTTTGTTGTTGTTAGGTCTCTGAAATATTATTGATTCATTATGGACTCTCTTTCTATGACAGGTTTAATGCACCTAGAGTTGGAGCTCACCAGGTGATTTGAGATTTATTTGTAGGAGGGAAATTTCATGAACATTCTGTCTGACTGTCCCTTTTTCTTTCTTTCTTTTTCTTTCTTTCTTTCTTTCTTTCTTTCTTTCTTTCTTTCTTTCTTTCTTTCTTTCTTTCTTTCTTTCTTTCTTTCTTATCTCTCTCTCTACGTTGAGTGCATTTGTGGTAAAATGAGGGCGAATATCCCCAGTTTGACATTCAGCGCAGATGCTATCGCGTAGCCTTAGTATTTCGGGAACACAGAGAAGACAGACATCTGTCAGTTGTTGTGTTTGAAGTGAATGTGAGTCGGCAGCTGAAACACACACTGGACACCAGCCCATTCAGACCACAACGGCTCAGGTGTTTACAAACGGAAGAGGGAGTGACAGCAGAAAACAGAGATGAATGGATGACTGGTGTTGACATCCGTCCTCATCCTGTGTGTTAAGTTATTCCTTAGCTGCTCCCCCAGTGGGGTGCAGGGGAACAGGAAGTTCTATCCCGGCAGCAGACAGGCAGGCACAGCCCCCGAAGGACTCCAAATGAACACTACAGTATGCATGGGAAATCTGGGCTTGTCACCCCCTATACATAACTTATGCCTCTCAATAGCAATAGGAAGTAATAGGAAGTAAATGGGTGGCAATAATAACAGTAATTGCTAGTAATTGTTTTGCTAGTAATTGTTTTATAGTACAGTAATGGTAGTAGGAGTGACACTGTAGCTATAAAGTAATGGTGGTTATATAACAGTGTATTTTGATATCATTGTTATAGGAGTGGCCATAGTCATTTATCTTCTGTCAGCTCTCCTCAGACCTGTATCTATTTCAGGTGTCGTGTCAAGTGAGAGCAGCTATATCTGGCTGGCAATTAAACTGGCTCTGCCTCCCCTTGATGCTTGATTAGTCCGATTGATGGAGGAGGCCATATGTGGCAGTTTCAAAACTTGGCAGCCATGCTCCATCCTCTCAAATGAGATACTGGCTATAAAGAGGCAGGCTGCCCAGGGATGCTGCACATATGTGGGCCGCGATGTGGACCTCCTCTCTGGGGACTTTCTCTGGGAGTCTAATGGCCCCTGGACTCTCCGGCCAAGTTCCAACAGGGGCGAGAAGTGGCCACTGGCTGGGGGTGTCACTGTCACTAGATGTTGACTCTGGGTTGCGAGCTGAAGGCTAGAGGGG